>NC_091453.1:28150173-28460173 GCF_964237555.1 Oryctolagus cuniculus | reverse complement strand
TGTCACAAAAGAAGGAGGATTGCGCTGTTCTACAGTCATATAAATACCTCCCGACTGATAGTGTATCCCTTCTCCTTATTCTGATCTCAGAGGAAATAGACACCCTCATTTCCATTACCTGTGCTTATTGTTTTGCACATAATACTTGAAGGCATTATTTTGAAGTCAATTTGTAAATTCTGGAGTGCTTAATTAAATAAATTCATGCAAATTTTAGGCTCATTGTTGTCTGCTTAAGCAAATGGCCACAAATGTATTGCTTCAAAATTGCGCTTTGCTCCAGCATTTAGCCATAGTTGTGAGCCTATTAGTATTGTGCTCTAAATGACACAATTATTTCAGTATCAGGCTAGATTTCAAAAGATATTTCTCATGCATTAGGTCTCCAAGGATTTATTTTCTTTCTCTCCTTATTTGCTTATTTTCTTTCTTTATATTGCAGTGAAATTCAAGACTGAGAAAGAGCCAGCTCTCTGAATCCCAGAGCTGGGAGTAAATAATTCAGCACAGCGTGGCACAGAAAATGCTTCCCTCTGCCTCATCCTTTTTAACTCTGCCTTGTGGATTCAAGATCTTGCTGAGGTCTCTGATGTAGGGTAGGGCAGATGCCCTGGCTGGACTGGGAGATGCCAACTTAGTGAGGGGTAAGTACAGAGGGAGTGAAAGAGATGATGGGCTGTTCTGAAACTCATTGGGAAATGACAACACTTTGAAGCTTTTGTTTTTTGGTGAAGTCACAGCAATTAGATAGCTTTTGCTGCCAGGTCACAGCAACAGGCAGATATACTATGCAATGCACAATGGGTTCCTATTGGCTATTTTCCATTCCTTGCTGTGTTTCTTTTTTGCTTTTGGATGGACAGCTCAGATTCCTAGGTGCAGCTCATTATTAACCATTAATTGACATGACAGCTTCATTGATCCCTTGACCATTTTATAATATTTTTCCCTTGGAATCTGGAAAAATTTTCAAAATTTACCTCTTGTGTTTTACTTCAAATTCTAGTACCCATTATGGTATCTCCCCAACAAGTCCATAACTTTCAAAACGACCATGCTGGCCTGATTTTGTGCATGATCAAGTAGAATTCTGAGTGGATGTGTCTGTTTACGGTGTTCAAAATGACTTCCAACTGGAAGTATCTACATGTCTGGGTAAGGAGGCAATTTCTGGAACCATGGAAGGTCGTTCTACTTGGGCATGTGGCAGGCTGGAAGTGTCAGGGAATTAATACCTCCCAGGGACATCCTTCAAGCAATAGTGCTCAGTAATTGGAATACAAATATTCCAACTCTTTCACTCCTCAAGTAAGATGATTCTGAGGTATGCGTTTTACCCAGTTCCCAGAATTTCTTCATGGCACTAAGTACTGGTCACTCACTGTACTTGTTGGATTGATAATACCTCCTTTTTTGGTTTCCCTCCCTTACTTCATTATTTTTCCACTGGTGATCCCTATTCTTCTTAACTACTTATACTCAAATCTTTATCTCTTAAATTATGTTCATTTATTTTACTTATTTGAAAGATAGAGAGACACAGAAGGAGACAGAGACACACAAAGATCTTCCATCTACTGGTTCACTCCCCAGAGAACTGTAACAGCTGGGGTTAAGACAAGCTGCAACCAGGATCCAGGGACTCCATATAGGTCTCCCACTTGGATGGCAAGGACCCAAGTATTTGAACCATCACCTGCTGCCTCTCAGGGTGCCATTAGCAGGAAGCTGGAATCAGGAATGGACATTTTTGTCAAACACATACACTCTGATATGGGATGCGTGGTGCCCCAAGCAGCATTTTAAACTGCTCTTCCAAATGCCTACTCTCAATCCTTGTCTTTGAGACTGTTTTCCAAGAATGCAGACAAAGGCCCAAAGACTGGTCAAACCCTATTTAAATTCTGAAAATGACTTCAAACTCAATATTGAATATCCAGATATAATAGTATAATTCCTTCAAGCGACATATCCTAGATATGGAGGAGTGATGCCCCTCCACAACATCATGTTTCTTCCTTTGCCCACTCTGTCCAGGCCCACTGTAGGGTGGACAAAAATGGAAGATGTGCTAAGTTCTGTAGCATCTTTTTAACTGATGTCTATGCCTCCAGGTTCTCCTCCCTCCAGTTTCTCCGAATCATGCTACCAGACCGATTCTTCTGATACCTTGTTTGCACATGTTATTCCCTGTTCAGAAACCTGCAAGGGCCTCCTCATCAGAAAGTGGTGTAACAAAAGGTCTCTGCTTTGTCTTGAGCCTCTCTTGTAATCTGGAAAGAGAAGCTGGCTTATTTATTGCCCTGGTTTCCTTCCTATTGGACTGTGAGTTAAAAGTAGCTGGATTCCTCCACCATAGGTCAAAGCTCCTGTTGGATATGGTTTGGCTCCCAAGTGTGCATGTGTTGGAGGCTTGGTCCACAGCAGTTTTGAGGTGGTGGGACCTTTAAGAGTCACGTACTAGCAGAAAGTCTTAAGTCATGGGGATACTGTTCTTGTAAGGGATAAATGTAGTTACACTCTGGCTTTTTGTCTTGTGATGTGATTGTTTCCTCTTATGAGCACTCCCACCAATGTGATGCCATCCACCATGAGGTCCTCACTAGAGCTGAGATAATGTCAGCATCATGCCCTTGAACTAGGAGCTAAATAAGCCTCTTTTCTTTATAAGTTATCCAACCTGGTATTCTGTAAGTTATCCAATCTGGTATTTCATTGTAGTAACAGAAAATGGACTAATACAAGTGTCCTCTTATAAGAATAGCTATAGATAGATCTCTCTTTTCAGCTTCCATTAACCACTCTTTCCTCTTGAGCTTCCAGATTAATTTCTAGCCTTGGGTATTTCACCATTGCTCCTGAGTTCCCACTTTGTCAAGGTTTCCTCAGTTTTCCTTTTTGATTGTGCCATTTGTTTCATGCCAGGGCCCTGGCAAGACAAGCACTAAGCTAGAAATGAGGAATTCTGGGTTGACTCTCCCTCTTTTTACCTCTGTAACTTTGGATCTCAGCTGAGTCTCTGAGTCTTTGAGCCTTATATTCACTATCTGTAAGTGAGAATAATATGGCTTATGCATCACAGAGACGTTAGGCAAATAAATTCAATTTTGTGCTGGGAAAAGGTATTGCTTGCTTTATAAACTTGAAGAATGACATCGATCTAAGGTTTTGTCATTATTATACCATAGAGAGGACTCTTGAGATAAACTCAAAAAGGATACTACCAAAAAAGGAAAGGCCCAGAAATAAGGTCACAGAAAGAAATGGACAACTTGGGAAAAATGTCTGTGCCACTTATAAGTGACTTATGCCAGTGATTCATGTGTTGCCTTTCTTGCTCAGAGCCTCAGGCACAGGGCAACCCTGTGTGTGTTGCCATGACAACTGCTAGCCAGGACCTGGAAATTCCAGCAGTTTATAATATCAATCATGAGAGGAGGGTCAGAGAAGACTACCAAAAATATGTATCATGGAGGCCATAGAAATAAGAACTATAGTAAAGATGGTTTGTAGAAGTGGTTCTCAAAGTACTGCAACCAGCAGCAGCAGCATTATGTGGGTACTTGATAAAAACAAAAAATTCTTGAGCCCCACCCCAGACCTGTTGCTATGGTTTGGATATGGATTAAATTTGTCCCCCAAGCATTCTGTAATGTTAAGAAGTTGTGGGACTTTGAAGAGGTGGAGCCTAGTAGGAGGTTCTTAGGTCCTTGGGAGCATGCCTTCAGTAGGGATTAACATAGTTTTCATGGGACCCCTTTTGTTCCCAGTCTCTTACTCTGGCTTCCTCTCTTGTGATGGTATCTCTCTCCTCCCATATATTCATGCCATTGTAATATCATCTGCCATGAGTTCCTCACCAGAGTCATGCTGATGCTGGCTCCATGTCCCAAAATGTTCAGAACTATGTGCTAAATAAACCTCTTTTATTTATATAGTACCCAGCCTCCATACACCTAGGGGATTAGAAACTCTAGGGCTGGGGCCCAGCAATCTGTATTTTGACAAACCTTCCAGGTGATTCTGATGTATGCCACAGCTGAAGAACTACTGCTCTAAGATCAGGAAATTTGGCTGTAACCCTCAGCGTCCAAATGTGCAGAGTATAGATAACAAAGAAATTGAAATAAATGTTTTTAAATGCAATGCAAATATGATCTTTTAATTTACCTGTGATTTAGCAGAATAGGAATGGTGACTAAAACACAGCCAAAAAAAGATCTGACTGTATTAGTTTTCTGTTTCTGTATAACAAATCACCACAAACTTAGTAGATTCAAACAAGACATGCTCATTGTCTCATAGTTTCTGCAAGTCAGGAGCCCAGACACAGTTGAGTTGGGTCCTCTGCTTAGGGTCTCCCAAAGCTGCAATCAGTGTGTCAGCCATGACTGGGTTTTTCTCAGGGGTTTGACTGGAGAAAGATCTGCTTTCAAGCTCCCTTGGTTTTGTTGCCGGAGTTCACTTTCTTGTGCCTATAGCATTCATTAAAGCTTGTTTCTTCAAAGCCAGCCATGGAGAGAAAGAGACTGCTAGTAGAATGGAATCTTTTATACATTACATAAATCACAAGTGATAATGTATCACCTTTCCAGTATTCTGTTGATTAGAAGCAAGTCAGATTCCACTCACATTCGAGGGGAAGGGATTGTAAAAGAGCATGAACATAAGGACTTGGGGATCATGGAGGCCTTCTTAAAGTTTGTCTGTTTGCCACAGTCTTCTCTCTGGCCTCCTGATGATTCATAGCTCTCACACATGGAAAACACATTTATCCATGTTTCAAGGTTTCTAAAACTCTCATCCCACTATAGCATCAGCTCAAAATCCAAAATCCCACATTATAAATAAAGGCCATGTGTGAATGAGGTTCCTAGGTGTAATCGCTTACAGCTCCTAGGTCATAATTCTTCACCATTTGTGAATCTATAAAACCAAAGAGACACATGATCTGTCCCTAAAATGCTGACATATAATTGTGGGACAGGGATAACCTAGTGGCTATAGGCATTCTGGAGGGAAATGGAAGATAAAAAGCAGTCAATGGTCCATAGTCATTCTGAAATATAACCAGGCAAATGTTGGGAGTTACTTGATTAGGTTTAAGCACCTGGGAATCATTCTTCATGGATCTTGGTTCCATCTTCTGGAATCTTGGTTCTGTCCTGACCCATTATTGCTTCATCATGAAAAGTAGCATGTGTTGCAGCTGATTTGTTTTATCAGCCTGCTTCCTGCTGATATCAATTTGGAGATTCAACAGCCTCCAATCCTTTTATATTCTTTGTCCCTTTCAGTTCAAGCTTGCAGTGTTTCTTATGAAGTAATATTCTCAAAGACTTTATGAGTGCTGCATTCATTTCAATGGTGTTTACTCCCTTAGACAAAAGTTACACCTACAGATTCTTTTTTTTTTTTTTTTTTTTTTTTTTAGAAAATACTTCCTTTATCTGGGGCTCCTGCTAAACTGGCTGAGGGATGAAACTTTTATGCTTCCTAGAAGCCCTATGGATTGATTGATAGCATCTGTAAAACACACCCTTGGGGCCGGCACTATGGCATAGTGGGTAAAAGCTGGCACCTGCAGTGCCAGCATCCCATATGGGTGGGTGCCAGTTCGAGTCCCAGCTGCTCCACTCCTGATCCAGCTCTCTGCTATGGTCTGGGAAAACAGTAGCAGATGACCCAAGTCCTTGGCCCCTGCACCCATGTGGGAAGACCCAGAGGAAGCTCCTGGCTCCTGGCTTCGGATTGGCATACCTCCAGCCATTGCAGCCATTTGAGGAGTGAACTAGCAGATGGAAGACCTCTCTCTCTCTCTCTCTGCCTCTGCCTCTCTGTAACTCTGCCTTTCAAATAAATAAAGAATCCAAAAAATATAAAACAGACCCTTAATCTCTTTAAAGGGTCCTTTGTGTGACTAAATACTCCGATCTTTTAGATTTTTCTGAGATTTTAGAGAAAGGTTGTACGTCCACAGCGTCAACTTTTCTCTAAACCAAACTATCTTCATTTTATTACCTTTTTCCATATAAAGAGACAAGATTTTCAAAATCAGTAAGTCCTCATTCATTTTTGTTCTTCCCTTGATTTATTTGTCTTTTCTCATTTTACTATAAGTAACAAGAAGAAACTAGGCAGCACCTTTAACATTTTTCTTGTAAATCTCCTCAGCTAGATAACCAAATTTATCATTTACAAATTCTGCTTCCCGTATAACTGCAGGAGATAATTTTTTACAAGCTTTCTGATCCTATTTATCAAGAATTCTCTCTTCCTCTAGTGTCCCATGTCATTGTTTTTTTTTTAAGATTTATTTTATTTATTTGAAAGAGTTACAGACAGAGCCAGAGCCAGAGAGAGAGAGAGGTACTCTGCCCCTTTTCTCATTCCCATAGGGACCTGACCTAACTGCCTATTAGCCTATGTAACTCCTCACAACATGTTCCACATTTCTTCTAAGCCTTTACCAGAACATCCTCCAACTCCAAACTTCTACCAATACTGGCTAATAGGCTTTCTCTTTCATGTTCCTCCCCCAGATCATCCCAGTGTCCAGCCACCGCTAAGTTCCAAAGCTACCCCTACATTTTTAAGTATTTATTACAACAACATTCCAATTCTGGTATCAAAATATGTATTCGATTTTTATTGCTGTTTTACAAATTACCAACAACTTAAGTTGCTTAAAACAACACATATTTATTATCTCGGTTTATGTATGTCAGAAGCCAAAGCATTACTTAATGTGGTCCTCTGTTTAGGATTTCACAAGGCTGGACTGGGCTCTCATCAGAGCTTTGAGAGAGGAATGATTTACTTCTGTACTCCCTCAGATTGTTGGCAGAATGTATCTCGTTGTGACTAGGATTCATGAAAACATGCTTCTTCGAAGCCAGCAATGGGGAGAAAGAGACTAGTAACAAGATGGAGTCTTATATAGTGTAAAATAATCATGGGAATGCCATCCGATCACTTCGGCCATATTTTTTTTGGTTGGAAATAAGCCACACGTTTCACTCATATTTGAGAGGAGAGGATTATACAAGGACATGGACATAACAAGTTGGAGATTCTCCAGACCACCTTAAAATTCTGTCGTCACACTTTGTTCAAAACAAACAGAACAGAATTTTCAGATTCCTTCATGTTAACATGAGACCTACAGGTGGTTGGAAAGAGGAAAGTGTGGTAAGAAATATAAAGTGTTTCACTATAGACCACTAAGAGAAGTATGGAAGAAGCTTTTATAATAAATGATGGGGTCAAAGAAAAGAAAGATTATGAAGGATAAAGTGGTTAGGGAAAGATAGGTAGGTGAGGTAGGACTTAAAATGTACTTTGAATAAATAGTGATGGTGTGAATACTATTTGGAAATTGGTAAAAACATGGAATTCTCAAGATACAACTAGGAGACTGGAGTGGTTCCATGGTTCTCTACCTTGGCTACACATTAGAATCATTTGAAAGCTTAAAAAAATACTGAGATTCAGGCCCATCCCTACCATTGATTGCTGTGGGGTGGAGTGCAGAAGTCAATGGTTATTAAAAGTGTTCCAGGTAGAGTCCAGCATGGTGGTACAGCAGGTCAAGCCACAAATTGTGACACCAGCATCCCATATCTGAGTGCTGGTTCAAGCCCTGGATGCTCTACTTCTGATTCAGCTCCCTAGTTATGCACCTGGGAAAGCAGCAGAGGATAACCCAAGTGCTTGAGCCCCTGCCACATGTGGGAGACCTGATGAAGCTCCTGGCTCCCTAACTAACCCTGGCCATTGCGGCCATTTGCAGAGTGAGCCAGAGGATGTAAAATCTCTTTTATCTCTCCCCCTTCCTCTCTGTAGCTCTACCTTTCAATAAATAAAATAAATCTTTAAAAAATAGTGTTCCAGGTGAATTTAGTATATCTCACGGGTGAGTGCCACAAGACTGATTTAAAAAGTATACTTATGTGAAACAAAGCAGTAATATACATGTATGAAGTGGGATTAGCTATAAATTACTTATGTTTTCTAGGGTACAGAGCAAAAAGCTTTATTTTAGGCTTACTCTAATTCTGTTTGTTAAATATTTATTTATTTATTTTGAAAGTCAGAAATACAGAGAAAGAGGAAGAGAGAAAGAGGGAGAGAGATATCTTCCATCTGTTGGTTCATTCTCCAGGTGACCACAATAGCCAGTGCTGGGCCAGGCCAAAGCCAGGAGCCAGGAGCCAGGAGCCAGGAGCTTCTTCCAGGTCTCCCATGTGACTGACAGGAGCCCAAGCTCTTGGGCGATCTTGTGCTGCTTTTCTTGGGCCGTTAGCAGGAAGCTGGATCAGAAGTAGAGCAGCCAGGACTCAAACTAGTGCCCATATGGATTGCTGGAGTTGCAGGTGTCAGCTTAACTTGCTACGCCACAGTGCTGGCCCCCTACCCGTGTTCTTATTAGTCATAGAGCATTCATGAATGAGGCAGACATCTTTTATGTACCATTTCAAATCCTCTTGGTGTCACATGTTTTCTTTTTTTTTTCTGTTTCTTTTTTTTTTTTTTCCAGCTATTTTAGTGGCAGCTCATGGGCTGTTGGTTCATGTGTTCCCTACCAGGGAATATGTGGCCCCTTGCCTGCACCTAAAGCCTCTTTTCCTTGGTTTTCTGCCATGTGCCCTCACACTGGCCTGCATAATCCTAAAGTGCAGAAAAATTACTATCCTGTGCAGTAAATGTTTGGTCAATGGGAAACAGGAACCAGTGGATAAATCCTTCCTCTTTAGCCACATACTGCCCCCAGTAGAGTCCTTGGGTATACTTTATAGAGATAGGTTCTTGAGAACTGAGTCCCATAAACCTAGCATTCTGTTGTACTTAGCCACTGCAGGCTCAACAGTACAATTTTATATTTGTTCTCCTTTGGCTGCTCCACTCTTTGTTCCTCTCTTTCTCCCTGGAATAGTATCCCTGATAAAATGCAAGCACATAAGCTTCAGGCGCCTCAGGCTCTGCTTTCTGCTGAACCCAAATGTAGGTACCTTGCAATAGATTAGTTTTTGGCTTAGATTTCTATAGTAAAAATATATTTAAGATATGTTTTAGCATTTAAACATTTATAACATTTTTAATATTTCCTAGGAAATATTAAAGATATTAAAAATATTTCTTAAGAAATATTCTAAATACAATTGGTAGAATTTATAATATGTGAAGAAGACATTTGAAAAAAGACGATAGAAGCGATGTGAAGCTGGAATGCTGTTGGTGTTAGGAAAAGTTCTGTATCTGCAAATAATCTATTGGAGTTTAGTTCATTTTAATTTTAAATTTCATTTGTTTATTTGAAAGGCAGACAGCCAGACAGGCAGAGGGCTCCCACCTGCTGGTTCACTCCCCAAATGACTGCAATAGCCAGACTGGGCCAGGTCAAAGCTAGGAGACAGGAACACAATCCAGGTCTCCCATGTAAGTGGCAGGGACCCAGTTACCTAAGCTATGTCTGCTGTCTACCAGGGTCTGCATTGACAGGAAGATGCTGTCAGGAACCAGAGTCAGGAATTGAACCCAAGTCCTCTGATATGAGATGCATGTGTTTTTAACTCATAGACCAAAAGACCACTTCCTTTCTTTAAAAACAGCTTTATTGAAGTATAGTTAACTGAAAATGCTATTTGATAATTTTTAAATAAAGCATTTATTTGTTTGAAAGGCAGAGTGTCAGATAGTGAGGGAGAGACAGAGAAATATTTCATCAACTGATTCACTCTGAATGCCTGCAACAGCCAGGGTTGGGCCAGGCTAAAACCAGAAGCCAGAAATTCCATCCTGGTCTCCCACATGAATGGCAGAGGCCCAAATAGTTGGGCCATCTTCCACTGCCTTCCCAGGCACATTAGCAGGAAGCTGAATGGGGAGCAGAAGAGCTGGTACTCGAACCAGCACTCTCATATGAGATATGGGTGTCCCAAGTGGCAGCTTAACCCACTGCACCACAGCACCTGCCTTGCTATTCGATATTTTTTTGACAATGTGTATACATCCGAGAAGCTGTAATCACAATCAAAATAATAAACCTATCTGTCATTCTCCAAAGTTTCCTGTATCCCTTTGGAATACCTCCCTCATTCCTCTCCTAGCTCCAATGGCTCCTTCCATGGAAAAATCACAGATCTACTATTATCTGTCACTATAGATTAAGTTGCACTTTCTAGGGGCAACGTTGTGACATAGCAGGTAAAGTCGATACCTTTGATACTGGCATCCCATGCAGATGGAAAATCCCTTTCTCTCTCTCTCTCTCTCTTTCTGGAACTCTCTCTCTGGAATTCTCTCTCTCTCTCTCTCTCTGGAACTCTTTCAAATAAATAAATCTTTAAAAATTAAAAAGCAGATTCTAGAATTTTGTATAAATAGAATATATGCTAATATACATATTATTTTTGGCTCAGCTTCTATCACTCAGAATAATTATTTTAGATTCATCCTTGTTTCAGTGTGTTTCTATAGTTAATTCCATATTATTGTTGAATAGAATGCCATTGTATAAACATGTCATAATTTGTTCAGCTATTTACCAACTGATGGACAGCTGGATTATATCTAGTTTGGGACTATTATTGAAAGAAAGTTGCTATGGAACACCTATATGAGGATTTGTGTGTACATATGCTTTTATTTTCCTCTTGGATAACTAATATATGGTAGAATGGATGTCATTTGGGTGTACGTTTGACTTTTTAAGAAACTGTCAAAATTTTTTCCAACGTGGTTATACTATGTTACATTCCCATCACATGTGTTCATTTAAATCCTTGTCAACACTTAGCATGCTCTGTCTTTTTAATTTGAGCCATTCCCATAAATATATAGCAATATTTCACTGTGGTTTTAATTTGTATTTCCTTAATGACTAATTAGGTTGAGCATTGTCTCATATGCTTTCTTACGGTCATCTATTTTATGCAATAATCGGTGTTATTTTAAAAATTAATCTGGCCAGCACCGCAGCTCAATAGGCTAATCCTCCACCTAGCAGTGCCGGCACACCGGGTTCTAGTCCCGGTCGGGGCTCCAGATTCTGTCCCGGTTGCACCTCTTTCAGGCCAGCTCTCTGCTGTGGCCCGAGAAGGCAGTGGAGTGTGGGGAGCAATCCGGACTAGACTGAGTTACTGGAATTAAGACTTATTCTATGCATCTGCTCTCCCACAATATGGCGCTGGGAGAGAAGTAAACAGCTTCTGCACAGCTGCCTCCAGTTCAACCAATAAACTGTAGGACTTGCTCCTGATTGGAGGAGAGCAGCGTACTCGGCGTGTGGGCAGCCGAGTTGGGATTGGCAGAGGAGGACTATAAAGGAGGAGAGAGACGGCATGCACCGGGGAACATCTAAGGGGAACATCTGAAGGAACACCTGTGCAGCCCCCGAGAGAGCCGGCCGGCGGTGTGCCGCTCCCCTGCGGAAGTGGGGAATGTGGCCAGGGGGAACTGCCCTTCCACGGAGGTGGAAGGGATAGTAGCCAACCCGGGAAGAACCAGCAGCAAACCCGGGGAGGGCCGAGCAGACGAAAGAACAGCGCAGGGTCCTGTGTCGTTCCTCCACGAAGAGGGGGAGCGACAGTGGAGGATGGCCCAAGTGCTTGGGCCCTGCAGCCCATGGGAGACCAGGAGAAGCACCTGGCTCCTGCCTTTGGATCAGCGCAGTGCGCCGGCTGCAGTGCACCAGCCGTGGCGGCCATTGGAGGGTGAACCAACGGCAAAAGGAAGACCTTTCTCTCTGTCTCTCTCTCTCACTATCTACTCTGCCTGTCAAAAAAAAAAATTAATCTGTAACTATTTAGATATCTCTTTATTCTTGATTGAGCTTTGGCAGTTTGTGCCTTTCAAGGAATTTGTCCATTTCATCTGATTTTCTGATTTATTAAATTGATTTACATTAAGTAGTTCATAATATTCCCTTATCTATAAAATCTATAGCAATGTTATCTATCTATAGCAATGCTATGTTTCTTTCCTGTTGTTAATGATTCCTCTCTTGTTTTCTCACTCTTTCTGTCTCTCCATATCCATCCTTATGTCTCTCACTATCTCTCTTTTTCCTGATCATTCTGGAAGCAGTTTTATCAATTTTATTAATTTTCTTTAAGAACTAACTTACACTTTTACGATTTCTTTCTGTTGTTTTTCTCCTTAATAGCTCATTGACTTCTGCTCTGAGCTTTATTATTTCTTTTCATGCTTATTTGTGGTAAAGATCTTCTTTTTCTACTTTCCTAAAGTTGAAGATGAGGTCACTGATTTTTCCCAGACCCTCAGCCTCATCTTCTCAACTCAAGGAGCCTTTGTGACTCTGCCTCAGTTCCCCTTCTCTGCATATCAGCCTAGAAATTTTTCAAGTCAGCAAATCAGACAAATTGTAGGATTTACCTCATTTGTTTTCTTTTTTTTAAATTTTATTTAAGGTATACAAGTCCATGTATTTCATATACTGTTGTAGTAGCATAGTGATACTTTCCACCCTACCCTTCCTCCTGCCTAAACACCAACCCATCTTCCTCCCCCCTCTCCTATTCTCAGTCTTAATTTTTTTTAACTTTTATTTAATGTGTCGCTCCCCCTCTTCATGGAGGAACGACACTAAACCCTGCCTAGGCTTCATATCCGAGTCACGGCACCATTATGTCGCTCCCCCTCTTCGTGGAGGAACGACACAGGACCCTGCGCTGTTCTTTCGTCTGCTCGGCCCTCCCCGGGTTTGCTGCTGGTTCTTCCCGGGTTGGCTGCCGTCCCTCCACCTCCGTGGAAGGGCGGTTCCCCCTGCCACTTTCCCCACTTCCGCGGGGGAGCGGCACACCGCCGGCCGGCTCTCTCGGGGGCTGCACAGGTGTTCCCCTTAGATGTTCCCCTTAGATGTTCCTCGGTGCATGCCGTCTCTCTCCTCCTTTATAGTCCTCCTCTGCCAATCCCAACTCGGCTGCCCACACGCCGAGCACGCTGCTCTCCTCCAATCAGGAGCAAGTCCTACAGTTCATTGGCTGAACTGGAGGCAGCTGTGTAGAAGCTGTTTTCTTCTCTCCCAGCACCATATTGTGGGAGAGCAGATGCATAGAATAAGTCTTAATTCCAGTAACAGTATAGTCCGAGTTGCTCCCCACATAATGAATATAGATTTCCAAAGTACAGCTTATGGATTACATTGGCTCCCCCACCCCGTGACTTCCCTCCCACCTGCAACCCTCCCAGTCTTAATTTTTACAAGGATTTATTTTCAGTTTACTTTATGCTCATAAGGTTAACCCTACACTAAATAAAGAGTTCAACAGATAGTATGAAGGAAAAAAAAAACTGTTCCTCAACAAAGAAACAAGGAAACAAGGGCTGTAAACAATCATCAGATCTCAAAATGTCCATTTCACACTAATACATGACATTTTAGGTACTCTATTAGTTACCCCAGATCAGGGGTATACTTATTTCACTGAGTATAATGGTTTCCGGTTGCATCCCTTTATTTTCTGTTTCTAATGAATCACTGTCCTTTGTTGCATGATGTCTGGTTCTTCAAAATCATTGTTTAAAATATTTTGTCTAATTGTTGGCTATTTCAGATGGATAGATAAGGTACATCTGATACCTGTTACTCCATTTTGGCTCAAAGTGGAAGTCCAATTGTTTGTTGACAACAATGTTGATTTTTCTCTGCATTAGAAAATAATATTTTGAGTATCTCATCTCAACATAATGAATTATTACATGCATATTGGCATTTTACTGTGTTTTAGTAATATTTTTAAGAAATTGTTCAGTTGATTTTGGTTGACATTAAAGCCATAATTTTTCTCAATTAAAATTTTGGCAAATAGACTTCCAGTTAACATTTTCATGGAGCGTGTCTTATTTTTTGGAATGGAGTTTAATGTTAATTGAGAAGTGCCTATATCTGGCTTATACTCATTTTGTTTGCATGAAGATAATTCTAGAAACAACCTGTTCTAAGATGTCAGGGCAGAACAACAAAGCCCTCATAGACAAGTGCTTCTTTCTTTCTGCTCCTTAGTGCATGAATTCCCTTCAAAACTACAAGATGGCTCCTTGGGCATCAGTCATCAAGTCCACGTTCAGCCCTCGCAGCTAAGTCAGTCTGTTTTTAATAGACTTTCTAGGGGCCCATCTAGTGCTTTCTTGTACAGTAATGGACAGGCCATTCATGTTTTTAGAGACTTTACAAATTGTTACCTTTTCACTAAGCAATTTGCTGCCCTAACTAAAACTTAGGCTTTTTCTAAAAATTAAGGAATAAGGGGGAAAGAGACAGGGGGAAAGCTATGAGGAGTCTCTACCACATCTGCAAAGGATATAAATAAGGGCTAGGTATTACATATGACATTTTGTCGTAATGTGGCATAAGGTTGAAAGATGAGTTTCCTAGAATCTTAGAGCAAGACACTCTGAACGTGTCTGGTGACAGGTTCCTGTTTGGTCTCTCCATGACAATAATCTGGGAACACAGCATTGAAGACTGGCAATGGAAAAGAGAAGGAAACCATTGCAAAAATACTTCTCTGAGGAAGAAACTTTAGAAAAGACGGTGGCAGATGGGTTGTAAAGCAAAGGGAGTATATAGTAAGGAAGGAGGACTGTGAAACAAGTGTCAGAAAATCGATAGAAGTGCATCTGGCAAATCGGTTCTGCCCAGCACTTGAGGCAGTGATATCTGGGTTATACATTGAAATCTCTCTCTATTGGCAGTAGGAGTGTTGAAACAATTTGGTACTAATACATGCGGTGTCTGCAGTGACCTTAGATGGGCAGAGTACATTCTGATGTATAGACTAACCCCCAACAAAAATGGCCAGCTCACTGGCCTCATGAAAGGCCAAGCCTCTGTTTCCATGTTCCTGCACCAGATCCCTGCTAGGATAGGGACTAACCCTAAACACCAGCCTTAAACTCCCTTGAGCCTGCCTGCTGCCATTCCTGAAGCATGGTCTCTTTTGCTGTAGCAAAGATACAATGGGGAAACAATAACCATGGTACAGTAGAAAAGTAATGAACCTGCAGTCAGATGAGCCAGCACAGAATTATTGTTCGACACTCTGATAATTGTTTTACCTTGAGCAATTGCATATGTTTCTGAGACACATTTACTGATCTCAGAGACACATTTACTGAAAAAGGAGAATTATTACAATAACGCCTTCCCTAAATGATTTTTATGGTGCTTAGTCATGTTGGTCAAAATAAGGAAATATGGCGGTTGGGAAGCTCAGACTGTAGTCTTGGCTTAGTCCATTCATTTGATGTGCCAACTTCCAAGTCACTTAATCGATTTGAATATTGATTTCCATATCTATTCTTTTCTAGAGCTTTAAAAACAGTTTTGGACATATAGTGTGTGTTCAATAAATATATTTAAAATTTAATTCTGTTGGATCTGTAAAATGAAGGGTTTATTGTGAGATATCAATTAATTGATAACATATCTTATAAATGCTTGTTCTTGAGAAAAACCCAAGGAGATAGTGTCACTAATGGCATCTATGAATTCTCCACACCTCCCTTTTTGTCTACTTCTAAATTTAATGTTCTATGAAATTGGTATTGACATTTGGCACAGTGGTTAATTTGCCACTTGGGATGCCCACATGCTGTATTGGAGTTCCTAATCTCAGCTACTCTGCTTCCCATCTAGCTTGTTGCTAATGTATACCCTGGGAGGCAGAAGCATGGTTCAAGTAGTTTAGTCCCTACCCCGATATGGGAGACTTGACCTGGATTGAGTTGTAGCCTCCTAGCTTTGGCTTGGCCCAGTCCTGGCTGTTGTGGGTATATGGAGTATTTGGAGAGTGAACCAGCAAACAGAAGGTCTCTCTCCCCATTTCTCTTTCTCTCTCTCAAATAATATAAAAATAAATAATTTTTAAAAATTTTTATATGAAATACAAACAATTCCCTTGCCTTTTGTAAACTCCTTTTATTTGGGTATTCATTACTGTAGCCAAATATGTTAATGTTTATCCAATAGTATATTATAGAACGGGCCACTATTCTTCCTCACCTCCCTGTTTATAATAACTTTTTTCAGTTTTTAATCAATGCACTAGTTAACAATATCCTCAGATAATTATTATTTGTCTCATGCCTGGTACTATACAAAATAAGTATAAATCTCAATTGCTGCTACTAGAAGACATAAATCTATTTGGACAAAGAGGAACATTGACTTAGGCAAACCATAATTAAATATTATTTGATGTCCCTAAATCAGACATTAATTTTCCTGAAGGCAGTGACTTATTGTTCAACAACCTATGGGCTTGTCTTGGCCCCATTGCAGAGTATAATGTAAGCATGAGACATGCTAGCTTCACTTATGCTTTAACTTGTACATCCTATAGCTCAGTTGCTCAATCAGTTGGCTTCCCTATTGAAATGACAGCTAATTTAAAAAAAATGGCTATTTAATAAAAAATGAAAACCATTAACTCAGAACCTTTTGCTCAAGATTGACCTTTTTAAATATTAATTTATTTACTTGAGAGGTAGAGTTACAGACAGAGAGAGGGAGAGACAGAGAGGGAAGTCTTCCATCCACACTGATTCACTCCCCAAATGGCCACAACGGCCAGAGCTGCGCCAATCTGAAGCCAGGAGCCAGGAGCTTCTTCCGGGTCTCCCACACAGGTGCAGGGGCCCAAATACTTGGGCCATCTTCCACTGCTTTTCCAGGCCATAGCAGAGAGCTGGATTGGAAGTGGAGCAACTGGGACTTGAACTGGTGCCCATATGCGATGCTGGTGCCACAAGCAGAGGCTCAGCCCACTACACCACAGTGCCAGACCCCACAAGATTGATTCTTGTATAATCTTATGAAGTCCTTAATGCTGGTTCCAGAGAAAAGGGAAGAATGAATTTGTCTGTTGGAATACTCTTGCCTCACTGTGGACTAGGGCTCTATTAACAATAATAACAATTCTAATGAGGATGATTATGGTAATGTTCCTTTGCACTTCAATAGTACTTTGTGGATTAAGAAGTGTTTGCATGAAAACTTTGAGAACTCAATATATATATATATTGAGAACTCAATATAAAGGAAAATGAGGAGCATGTGTTTGGCCTAGGGGTTAAGATGCGAGTTGGGATCCCATATCTCATATCAGGGTACCTGTGTTCAAGCCCCAGCTCTGAAACTTGACCCCATCTTCTTGCCAATGTGGACTTTGGGAGGAAGTGGTGATGACTCAAATGGTTGGGTCCCTGCCACTGATGTGGGAGACGTGGACTGAATCCCTGCCTCCTGATTTCACTCCTAGCCATTGTAGATATTTGTGGAATGAATCACCAGATTGGACACCTCTCTTTCTCTCTCTCTTCCCTCATAAATAAATAAATAATATCTTTAAAAGAAAAAAAATCAGGCTGTGGATTCTGTTAGACCTGAGTTCAGGTCCAACCTCTACTGTCTGTGTTCCGAACTCTAACATCTGTAAAAATGAGACTAATAATGCTATTGTCAATACTTATGGATTGAATTTAAGAGGCCCCTAAGAATCAGAAACAAGAAAAATAAAATCGTGTTTCAGAAGTAAATTTCAACATAGACAGAATGATTCCTGGTCCAACAGCCTGAGAAAGAATGGTTGTAAGACTTGGTAGCAACTGCTGTCAAGATAGGGGTTGCAGTCAGCCATGGAAACTCACATAACAGAATATCACAAACACCATTTCCCAAGTGCTGAGAAAGGGAGACATGATAAAAGTCCACATACTTAGAGTATTTTCTGAATAACAGGATATACCATAACTATCATGAAAATAAAGTCATGGTATATTGAAAAGTTGGTCAGAGTATTTTTAAGCTCCTCTCATCAAGAGTTGATCCTATTCCTACACATATAATGGGTTTGAGCGTGTGATTTGCTTTGACCAATGGAACATTAGCAAGTATAACACAAGCAGAGGTTTGAAAAGTGCTTACATAGTGGGCTTGCCTTCTCTTGCTTCTCTCTTGCTTCTGGGAATTCTTTTTTAAAGACTTATGCATTTATGCATTTATTGGAGAGAAAGAGAAAGAGGGAAAGAGAGAAAAAGAAGGGGGGGGGATTTCTTCTGTCTGCTGGTTCATTCCCCAAATGGCCAAAATAGCCAGAACTGGGCCAGGCTGAAACCAAGAGCCAGGAACTCCATCAGCTCTCCCACATAGATGGCAGGGGACCAAGTACTTGAGCCATCACTGCTGCCTTCCCAGGTACATTATCAGGAAGCTAGATTGGAAGATCAGAGCAGCCAGGATTCATTCCAATATGAGCATTCTAATATGAGATTCTGGCTTCACAAGAGGAGGCACCTCTGGGAATACTTTGCCTGTAAGAATAAGTCTGGGGGCTGGCACTGTGGCATAGTGGGTAAAGCCTCTGCCTGCAGTGCTGGCATCCTGTATGGGTGCCAGTACAAGACCTGGCTGCTCCTCTTCCAATCCAGCTCTCTGCTATGGCCTGGGAAAGCAGTGGAGAATGGCCAAAGTCCTTGGGCCCCTGCACCCACGTGGGAAACTTGAATGAAGCTCCTGGTTCCTGGCTTCATACTGGCCTGGCTCTGGATGTTGCAGCCATTTGGAGAGTGAACCCGCAGATGGAAAACCTCTCTCTCCTTCTTCTACCTCTGTGTAAATCTGCCTTTCAAATAAATAAATATGTCTTTAAAAAAAAGAAGAAGAAGCCTGAGCTAACCTTCTGGAGAATGGCATTCTATATGAAGAGAGTCCCCAGCTATCCCATGCCAGCTGAGGCCCCATCCATGAAAGTGAATCCATTCTAGGTTATTCAGCCCTGAACAGGTCACCAACCTGATCAAACCACCAAATTATAGAAGGTGACAGTTTTACTGTTTTAAGTCATTACATTTTGGGGTGGTTTGTTATGCAGCAGTAGATACCACAGGGCTTTTTAGCTTTCAGTATTCCAGTCCTAGGTGTGAGGTCAACTTTTCTCTAACATGAATGGATCAGGCAATCTTGGATTGACCTCATCAGTTACTCCATTCTGGTTTCCTCTGCTCTGAGTCCATGCTCACCACCAAATGTCTAACCTTGATCTGGCTTCTCACATAGTCTGCCTATAGTGTACAATGGACTGACCACATAAACTCTAAGGATTCCTAGCCCCCGATACAGTAATAATTTAAAATAAATTGATGAAGTGGTCTCTGATCAGGTTTGGGCAAAGAAGATATCCTATGCTGCATATCTTCTCTTTGCTCTACCACATTGATTCTCCACCCTTATTGACCCTCCCTGTTCCTTACTCCTGGAAGTTGATTTGTATAGACTGCCTCAAAGAGCAATCTTGCCTTGTTGGGATTCACCACTAGGAGGTCCCACCTAGAGAACTGGGAGAAGGAGAGTGACGCCAAGACATGTATTCTCAGAGTTCCCTCCCTCTAAGGTTGCTTTGGATTGGCTGAGGCCCTTGACCGAAAATTGAAGCTGTCTAACTGGTCCCTTCACCAACCATGTCTTTAGGCCTAGGGGTAGCGATAGATCAATTTTTATTAATCTCCAGTTATTCATTATTCAATATGATTTCCCTACTCCTGCCCACAGTTTTGTAAATAATCCCTTGATTCAGCCCTCCCCCTATTATTCCTAATATCAGCATGCCATCTGTCTCCTGTTGAGCCTCTGATTGATACATATGCTGAGCATGTGGAACTAAGTGTCGGGTTTATATGATGGTGATTTCCCCTTGGCTTATGATTTACCCCTGAGAGATGCCTCCACGTTCACTGGGGTGGTATAATCAGATTTTCAGGCCCGTGAGACTGAGAGTGAGGTTCTGGCTCTCAGGAAATTCACAATGATAATGACTTTCTCTAGGAGCCAGCCAGCTGGCCTTTCTTCCTCTGGAGTGGAAAATAAGAACTATATTTCTCTGTACTTGTATTTCTACAATACTCACTTTTCAGGGGTGTTATCAGGATTAGATAAACAATATGCAAATTGTTTTGTACTTGCCTGGCACCATGTAAGTGCTCAAATGTTAAGTACTGCTATTGTTTTATTTAATGTCCCTTTGACTGTATAATACAGTCTTTTACTGATCACATGATGTGTAATATTTTTCTCAAATTCCTTTTGTGTATGCTTTTGTTAACATGGTGCACTGAGATTATGGGGTTTGGGATAAAGAAGGAGAATGCAGGTGCAGTATGATTTACACATTGTATTCATAGCTTCTAATGCTTTACGACAGAGCCATCAAATGGAAGGGATTCTGATTTACCGATTGTTGCACAAATATGTTTAATGAATCAAACATGGAGCTATCCTGAAGCAGAAGTAGCACTCAGTAAAATGAATAGTCTTTCCAATTCATTGCAGTTAAGTATTCACAGAGCACTTGACTCGCTTGTGCTCAGGATGATTGATACAAGACAGCAAGCATAGTGGGTGTCAAGTAAGTCCCCTCTGAGACATGGCATGGTGGCAAGATGTGCGATTTTCCTGGTTACCTACTAACAGATAAGGAGAGTCAACTCAAAGACTCTCTAGCACTCCCTCCCATATCAGGGAAAGTCAGCATCCACTATGTCAAGCTATGGCATAGGATTCATGCCTTTCTACTCAAGGCAACTGAGTAAATATTAGGCCACTAACAGCATCACTCACACCTCTTCCCACTGGAGATCAGTTTAGCCTCTACATTATGAGGCCCTACCCTTATTCCTTTTCAGGCAGCAAATAATCCCCAATTTACCTATATACATGTATACAACCCCCACCATGTGTAGAGAGCCATCCAAAATCAATATTAATCATTTTATTTCCTACTAATAACATTCCTCTTTGATAGATGGTTTTGTTTAGAATTGCTTGCTTAATTTATAAGAATTGTTTTGGTGCCTCAACTTAATATCCCTATCTTTCAATATAGGATGTGACCTTCAAGGAGTTCTACACAGCCCAGGCAAAAACAGAGAAGGATCCACCCGTGAACTGATGCTGAGTGAGTAGAGATTGTCATGTAAATGGGACTGCAATTTGCATAGGTCCACAAGGCTAGTGAGCATTTGGTCTGAGGCATTGCTGTAAATGACCAGGAGAGAGAACATAAAAACAGACAGTAAATCATAAGGTTTAGAGTGGTATGTAAGATGGAGTATGAGCCTGAGGAAGTAAATAAAATAATGTCATGTCAAGGTCATAAGAACTTTGAAAGTCAGGGAGTTGTAGACTAGGAAACTGATTCATAAATCCTGAGATAAAACAGAATTGCCTGAACTCTAAATCAGGTGGGCACCAAAACAAACTAAAAGATGAACCTAATTTAGATATGCAATTACAAACTGGTCATATTTAAGGGGCAAGAGATTTTAGCAATAATTGTAATGAAGGAAAAACATCACCAGATTTTATCCTGGTTGAAAATAATTGAAAAATCGTATAAACAGTTGATTAGGGACAACATTAACAAGGATTGGAAGGAAAACATGGAACAGAAGACTAACAGAAATAACATAGGCTTATCAAGTTATATCAATCAATAAAAGACCAAAAGAATGTTCCTTTGGATAATAAGAAAAGGGGATTGAGCCCCACACACATAAAATGAACTTCACATTTCACAATATTACCTAGATATTTTGGGCATCTCTCCAGCCAGAGAGGCATTATCACACTCTATAGTATGATATCACAATTAATTTAAGTGGAGTTATAGAAATACCATGAGGGTAGATCAAAAAGTTTACGGAAAATGTCATTAAAGGATAAGTTTATTTTGGTGCAAAACAAAATGAAATCCATGCAGAGGTATTTTTTCATCTTCTTGACTACCTCAGTCCCTTTTTTCTGAACTATAATAACAGCAAGATTATTCTGCCATCTCAAGAGTGGGGCTCCCTTTCAAATTTGAAATAATGACTGTTGTTCTCTCTCTGTCTGTCTCCCCACATTTAGTATTTCTGCGCTTTAGCTGGGGCCCCATAGCCTTGGACTAGCCAGTTGCTGACTCAGGAAAGGGAAACAATGCAAAGCCTAAGTTCTCCCAGGAGCAGGAAGCCTGCAGATTAGGAAGGTCTTTGTTATCTTTGCCATGTGTAATTTGACTAAGTCTACTTCAATGAGAAAGATCTGACAGCCTCTGAGCACCTTTGTACTCTTAAATGAACAATAATCCTAGTGAAAAATGGGGAAAAAAAAGAAAAGGAATGGGAAAAAAATAAGGCTGCATATTTTTTGTTTCCTCAGCTGAAAATGTCTAAGGTTTCACTAATGGAACTTGGATTCTTTCTCATTAACTATGGTTGTGACTGTGCAGAAATACCATGTTATTAATAGTAACTTGAAAGAAAGTGTGCCTAGGTGTTTTATTATTTTTTAATTACTCAATGTGGCTTTTAGATTGTTTATTTATATATAATTTATTTTTAAAATTTTTATTATTTATTTTCATTTTACTTGAAAGTGTGCTTGCATGCCCACACGAGAGAGAGAGAGAGACAGAGACAGAGAGAGAGACAGAGTGATCTTCAACCTACTGGTTCACTCCCCAAATGCCTGTAACAGCCAGTGCTGGCCTAAACCAAAGCCAGTAGCCCAGAATTCAATCCAGGTGTCTAGTGCAGATGGCAGGAATTCATGTACATGTGTCTTTATCTGCTGCCTTCCAGAATGCACATTAGGACACTGGATTGGAAGTGGAGGAGCAGAAATTTGAACCAGGCACTCTGTTATGGGATGCGGACATCCCAAATGGTGATTTACTTGCTGCACCAAATACATAACCCTTAAATTATTTATTTCTGTCCATATTGTTTCAGGCAACCAATAGGGTGGCTTGTGTAAATGCATTTCAATATATAAGATAAAAATCAACTAGTAAGAAGCAAGAAGTTAGAACAGTAGGGTAAATTAAAAGTGATTAGAGTAGTTGAGATGGGACCAGGAGTCATTTTGGTACCAGAAATTTGTGTTCTGAGTCCTCATAGTTCTGCTAGAGGCATGAAATGTGAAAGAAGAAACCAGACACATGATTTACAACATCCATGTGATAAAAATCAAACCTGATGCTCGGGAGAGCCAGAGCAAACAATCTCCCCTGGGTTCTCATAAGCAGGAATAAAATGACAACTTCCTCAAAAGCATTCCTACAATAAATATGTGAATGGGCTTCAGAGGACACTTTTGTACACTTCCCTTGGTGCCACCATGAAAGCATTAATGCAGGAAGAACAACTCATTCAGCAGGGGAATCCACACACACCTGTGATGGTCTAGCTTACTCTAGGGAAGATTAGCATGTGCAAGGAATGGATGTATATACTGCACATCAATTATTCAATCAATCCTCCATATGTATTTGTTTTTCTAGCCAGGTTTGGGAGAAACACTGAGACAAGAGGCTGGAGAGAAACATCTCTGTGCTACCAGCTTTTCCAAGCCCAAAACAAGACTTTTTCTTGCGGCTGATGAAGAGCTCCAAATCTTTAGGCAGCTTCCCTTTATACATGCAAGAGCCTACAAGAGTACTTCAAAAAGCTCATGGAAAAGGGAATTAAAAGATAGATTTAAGGGTGGACATTTAGTGCAGTTATTAAGTTGCTGCTTGAGACACCCATTTCCCTTATCAGAGTACCTGGGATCAACTTCCGGATCTGCTCCTGATTCCAGCTTCCTATTAATACACACCCAGGAAGGCAGCAGGTCATGGCTCAAGTTCTTGAATTCCTGCCACCCATGTAGGAGGCCCAGATGGAGTTCCAAGCTCCTGGCTTTGTCCTGGCCCAGCCCTGGCTGTTACAGGCATTTGGAGGAGTGAACCAACAGATGAGATGAAAAATCTCCATCTGTCTGTCTCTGTCTCTTTACCTTTCAAATAAGATGAAAAAAGATTTTTTTTGAAAAGTTAAGTTTATTTGGGCATATAAATATTTTAAAACCTGAGACTGAAAAAGGTAGATTTGCTGCCTGATGTATGGAAAGAGCAATCTGTGACACAGATCTTTTGAGAAGATCATTTGCACATTTGCACAGCTCAAATCTTTCCTCTTCACAACCTGTTATGGATAATGATATTAAGGGATATCAAAATATCCCATCTCAAATATATTTTTTGGCATATTTCAAGTTGGTTATTCAGAGAATTTGCAGACCTCTGCAGACACAGCAAAGGCTCTGAAAAACTGTCCTTTTCTATAAAGAAATTTATATCTGTCTGCATTAGTAAAAAGTAGAAGCAGGCAAAGACTTTTCCATCTGAGATCTCCCTATCTACCTAGGAGGGATATTTGTAGGGGAAGAAGAAATTGGGAGTCTAACACTTGACCCTTTGTTCAGATGCATTTACTCCCCTTACCCTTCGCTGACATACATTGCCAACTCCACTCAGCATCCTCAAGGACGTGTTTCTTTAGGCCACTCATAATTCCGTTTAAGCTTGAGTGTCCCTTTTTGGAGTCATATGCCTTACCTATGGCTCCCATATTTCTAGAGACTGTTAAGTTTTTATACTTTTGTCCTGTTAGTCTGTCTACTGTTCATTCTATAGACCCAAATTATCAAATCTTCAGAGAGAAAAGAGAAAATTTTAAACAAAAGTGTACAATATTTACATTTTTAGGACTGCCAAAGAGGAAAATCTATATCAAACTTATTTCCTGGATAAGCTGTGGTTTTTACAATAATTTTCAACATATCAGTTTCTGGCTCCCTACATTTGCTCTCCTCCACTACCTACTTCCACACTCCTGGTTCCTGGCCCCACCCAACATGGTCATATTTGTATATGACCCTGTACTTTTATGTTAAGATGTGAGGTAAGTCAGATTACTCTAGCTGGATAGCTAACAACAGCTTAACTGTACAAGAAAATGTCTGCAAAGATCCAGAGATACGTCCCACTAAACTTAGCCTAAATATATCCAGTAGTTGGTTGAATAATAGCCACCCAACAATATTATCTTAATCCCTGGAACAGCTAAATGTTCTTGTGAGAAGAAACTTCCCCTAAAAAACCCTGAAAGTATTCAAGAGAAATCCCTATGGAGACCTATCTGAGAAGTGTCCAGACAGAGCTGGTCATCTTATCTACCAGGTCAATTTGACCTGGGTGATGTACACATAGGATGTTTTGACTTAGCCATCTGCAACACAATCTTCTGTTCTTTACACATTTCTGATCTCTTCCCAGAAATGTTTTTCCTAAAATTAATCAGTAGCCTTCTTTTCAGCATGCCCTGTTTCTAAAAGTTGATTGTAACTAATCATGTTCTAAAAACATTCATCTCTAACCAGTGAGAAATTCACCCCCACTAACCTAAAGTCCACATTTTCAAGCCAATTGTTCTTGTGTAATGATGTTAAAATTTACTGTGGTGTAAAACATAAATTCTAAGTAGATTTTAAAAATTTATTTGAAAGGCAGATTCACAGAGTGAGAGGGAAGAGACAGATCTTCTATCTGCTGGTTCACTCCCCAAACGGCCCACAACTCCCAGTGCTGGGCCAGGCTGAAGCCAGGAGCCAGGAGTTTCTTTTAGTTCTCCCATGTATGTAGCAGGGGTCCAAGCACCTGGGCCATCTTCCGCTGCTTTCCCAGGCACATTAACAGGGAACTGGATTGCAAGTGGAGCAGCTAGAACTCATACCAGAGCCCACATGAGATGATGACATTGCAGGCAGCAGCTTAACCCACTACCCTACAACACCAGCCCCCTCTAAATAGAATTTTGACCACTTTGGAGGACATCTCAAGACTCATTAAGTCATCAGGCCTCGGTCACTCAAATTCTGCCCTGAAGAAACCTTATATCAACCTTTTTATAGAGCCTGCTTATTCCCATTTACCATGAATAAACAAAAAACAGTATTGGAGATATAATTAAGGTTCTTAACATTAAAAAAAATCCTCAATTACCCAGATGAACCCTAAATTCCATCATAAGTATTCTTGGAAATGATAGAGGGAGATTATACACAGAGAGAAAGCAATATGAAGACAGTGGTGGAAATTGAAATGATGCAGTCATACGTCAAAGAACACCAAAGAATGCCAACAGCCACCAGAAGCTAGAAGAAGCAAGGAATGACTTCGCTACTAGAGCCTCTGAAGATAGACTTGCTGACAGCATGATTTTAGACTTCTGGCCTCCAGAACTGTGTAGAAACACATTCCTGTTAGTTAGCATGTTTTCCTATGCCTTGATATTAGGTCAAGGATGCCAACTATGGGCTAAAGATCATAACTGGGGGTTAATAATTAAACATTATTTACTTCCCAATAATGGCCTTTTGGAAAAATCCAGTGTACAAGAACTGAACACCAAAGGTGGAAGGAGCTTGAGAGTCCAGAGAAAGAAGGTAAATTCAAGAATATATAGAAAATAATTTATTGGGGAGACTTATGGAAAGAAATTAGGTCTCAGGCAGCTGTGAGATAGTGGATTCCTATTCTATGAAAAGGAGAAAAGGGGTTTTATAGACAAAAGTGGCCTATAGCTAGTCAGAATATACCTGGGCTTTCTCAAGAAATATTAACATTCATAAGAGACATTCTAGGGGTCAGATAAGAGACATTCTATGCAGGAGGCATTCTAGGCATCAGACAAGAATACCAAATGAGAGCAACAAGTTATCTTAATGATTTTGTTTACTCTATCATAGGGCTTGGAATGACCTTCAGGGTCACCTAGAGTGTAAAATGGCTTTTATTTTCCATCAAAATGACTACAGATCTGTCAAGCTAAATCTCTACAAGGGCACTCTCAGTAGACTCGCTGGAGACCAACATCTTCCATTTTTACAATTTAAAAATAAGAGTGATGCTGTTAGTCTGACTCTATATATTGTATATATGGGGGTACTTTTAAGTTTTAGTCTATAAATCTCTGGATCAAGAGCAATTCCATCCAAATTGCACGCCATGATCATTGCACATTACTCCTAGATATAGAGAGTACCATATAACCTTAAAGATATTGACCCTCATGCCAAGACAGAATGGGACATTTGTGTTGTCTCCTTTGACATTTGTTCTTCTAAGAAAAGAAAGTAAACTGAACAATTAGTGGCCAGAAAGGCAGAAAAGGCACACTATTAAAGGCAATAGGATTAACTGTTCACAATATTCTGGTCACTCTCCTTCAAGACAAATGGTGGGATTGCATTTCTAACCATGTGAAGTTAAGTGTCCATTTGACTTCCTTTGGTCAGTGAAATGCAAGTGGAGATGACATATGTCATTTTCAGGCAAAAGCTCTGAGAGCCAGTGCATACTTTTCAATTTGCCCATAGAGTGGCTACTCCCTCAGTCTGAATCATGGAGTATAAATATTAATAGTGTGGCGTCAGAACCACAGTCAATCATTGAGACTGTGGGCAATAAATGGACCTTTGTTATTTGAAGCCACTTGGTTCAAGGGTTGCTTGATACTATAGTACAGCTTGGCCTATTCTGACTGATACCAGGTCTTACACTAGCCAGCATATTTAAATAGGGCCCTGTAGTCTTGGCTGATTACTTTCCAAGCCTGAAAGTGATCCAGAGATCATATCTGAACCTGCAGCTTTATGTTTCTTAGCTTTCAGTCCTCTAGTCACTTCTAAGAGATCCATGAAGGAAGGGTCATAGACCTTCACCATCTTTCATAGGATATAGGATGAGCAATTATCATTTAAAATAAACCCTCTTTGATCTTAGGGAAAAGTTCCCTCTAACACTCACTCCCTCTTTCACGTATCTGTTTCTCAGAGCCAAGCATTTTTTTTTTTTTTTGACAGGCAGAGTGGATAGTGAGAGAGAGAGAGAGAGAGAGAGAGAGAGAGAGAAAGGTCTTCCTTTTTGCTGTTGGTTCACCCTCCAATGGCCGCCACAGCTGGCGCGCTGCAGCTGGCCCACTGCGCTGATCCGAAGGCAGGAGCCAGGTGCTTCTCCTGGTCTCCCATGGGGTGCAGGGCCCAAGCCGTTAGGCCATCCTCCACTGCATTCCCGGGCCACAGCAGAGAGCTGGCCTGGAAGAGGGGCAACCGGGAAAGAATCTGGCGCCCCAACCCGGACTAGAACCCAGTGTGCCGGCGCCGCTAGGTGGAGGATTAGCCTAGTGAGCTGCGGGGCCGGCCCAGAGCCTAGTTTTTACAATACGAATCTGGATGAGGAGTCTTTCTTATGAACCTGAAAATTATACCTTTAGCTGTTTAGTACACAAACCAGTAACAATTCTATTAGCAAGGAGCACTGAATTTGGAAACCAAAGTTTGGAACGCCTTTTTGAGTTTGAGAAAGAGGTGAGAATACCTCATATATACTCTTCACAGCAAGAGGAAGGGAACAAATAATAGACTAATATCTCAATAGATTATTCTGACATGTCACTGAGAAATCAAGATATTAAACTGAGGAATCTAGACTCATAATGGGAGACTCAAGTTGTCGCCTCTAAGAACTTAATATCAATCCTTTTAACCCAAGGTAATTCTGAGACTGGGCAGAGGAAAAGAGGAAATAACTAACATTTGGGGGTTCCTCCTATGTGCCAGATATTCACCGCATTTAACTCTCTAAGCAGTCCTATTTGGAAAGTGCTATCATTCTCTCAGTTAAGACACTAAGGTTCAGACAGGTTAAGTCATCAGCCTTAGATCACAGTAAGTGGCAGAGCTAAAATTCCAACCAGATGTCTTTGACTACAAAGATTTTACAGCTGGAGTCTTCTGTGTCTACCTAGTGCCAGTCACATCTAAATGAAGTTAAAAGAAACAAACTATTTGTGTAGCAGCATAAGATAAACAGGATGCAGAAATTAAGAAATGATCTTTTTTTATATGAATAAAATTTACCTTTTGAACATCGAAATATTTAACCTGTTATGAAAAGTCTCTATTAAGCTACCACTTGCCCAGGCACTATTTGTGTCATTTATTTGGGAAATCTTGTAAGACTGACCTTTAAGGTGGAAACAAAATCAATGCTATCATTTTTAAGACATCAGACATAATGGACAGTGATAGATTCCTTACAGCTGTAGTCCAGGAAACAGATCATGCCCCTTGCTGGTCATCAAATTTGTAGCTTCTGTCTGTGTCCATGTAGATTTTGCCTAAAGGGAAATTGAGAAGAGAATATTCACACAATTAAAAAATTTAAGCAGGGCATTTCTTTGCTAAGGCCAACATTTGATGAGTATACAGTTATAGTTTTATTCACAGTCCCTTTCCCCAGTCAAAGCTAGGTGGATTTTCCTATCCCTTATTATTCAGAGATTAACTCACTTACTCATGTGAGATGAAGCTCCATCGTCTTTAAAATTGAGAAAATAATACTTATCTTACATGACCCTTATGAGTATTATTCAGGGGATTCTTGGGCAAATTCTACCTTAGAAGTTTAAAACCTCCTGACCTCTCTCATGGATTTCTTAGTCTTCTATCTCTCAAGAAGGAGGTAGAAACACAAAATTGTGCCTTTTAACTCTTGCTGAATTAGTCCAACAAGATTCTGAGTGATCTTCTTAGATGAAAACCAAGAAAATTCCCACATGCAAAAGGCTGAAAGCAGTAAGGGTCATAGCCGGCCACTGTATAATATTGTTCAGAGTAGATCTCAAAAGAAAAATGCCATATTCCTTGCCTATTGATAGATTTTTTTATTATCCTGGATTTTCCATTTCTTCAGTTATCTTAACAGTGGACCCAGACGTCTGGCCCAGATCAAACTCCAAAGATCCCCTTTGCCTTGCTGCTCCCCACTAAGCACACCTGCAGTCTCTGAATGTCATAAAGAACTAAAGGAGAAGTCTGGAATTAAGTAAGAATATGGGGTTTTTGAAACCCAGGACTGGAGGGACAACACAATGGCACAGTATCTTATGTGTCACCACCTAATGGGAGGAAAGATAGTCCAGGCTTGGCGATTCCCTGGCCCTGGCCCTGACCTGGCAACAGGAGGTGGCCAGGTGTGTTCACCCCTCCCTCAAACTGAATGGGAGTCCATTGACAGCGTCAGCTGAGACACCACCCACACAGGGAACATTGCCAAAAATAAGCAGGAAGAAGAGGTGCCTTACAATCCTCTGACCCCGCTGACGGATATTGAGGTAGATGAGTTAGAACCAGCAAGAAAGAACACTTCTACAGCCAAGTGGCCCTAAGATTTCTTTTGCCCAACCAGGCCTGAAACGTGCCTCCTTCACCAAAAGGAACCCAGCAATTGTTCTCCTGGGCATTTATTCCAGAGAATTGAAAACTTACAAAGAGACTTCAAGAAATTTGTGGAAAATAGAATTAAGATATAAGTTCATTTCCGTTCAACAATTTTTTGAAATCCATGCGTAGTTTTTTTTTCATAGTGTACATTTCCTGCAAATTTTTTTAAGTGTTCTTGTATGTCCATACAAAAACCTATATAGAAATGTCAGTAGCAGCTCTAAATGTGATAGGCCAAGACTGGACTCAGTCTGGATATTCTTAAATAGGGATCTGTGTTGAATGTAAAAAGTCACTCCCAAAAGATTATGTTATATGATTCCATTCCTGAAATATTTTAGAAATGGTGAGCAGATTAGGGTCTTGGGATGAAAGGGAAGCAGACATGTCATAAAATGGGAACAATGAGGTATCCTTGTGTTGATGAAACTGTTCTTGGTCTTGACTGTGATTGTGAATATACAAACCTATACATACAATACAATTATGTAGAACTAAACACACACACACACAAAGTGTTACAAGCAAACCTGGAAAAATCTGAATAAAATTGGTGGATTGTATCAATATCAATATCCTGGTTGTGATATTATACTATAATTTTATAAAATGTTACCTTTGGGAGAAACTGGATAAAGTGTACATGGGATCCCTCTGTTATTTCTTACAAATATCTATGAATCCACAATTATCTCAATAAAATTTTAATTTAAAAAAGTATGCCTAGCAAGGATGGGGAAAAATGACATAGTTTAGCAAGGCAAACTTCATGGTACATAATTGATGATCAATAACTATTAATTTATTTTTATTTTCACACCCTTTCCAGTCTTTCTGTTGCATACATATATACATCTTACACACACACACACACACACACACACAGTTTTTTTCCCTACCCCAAATCATGGAAGTTTATCAAATACTCCTTTCCCCAGCATTTTGTAAAACCAGTTCCCACATTCTTGCATACAGGTATAACCCTAAGGTTAATACCCTCACATTGCATTGACTTCCATTCTCTTCTAAGACTCCTTTTACAGTCAGCTTGAAGGTAGTATAGACATAAAGTTGTGGGCAGCAGGTGTCTTGCTCAAATAACGCTGGAAATCACTAAGGAACTCATAGCCAATGGAAGAAAAAGAACTACCTTATGAATTAGAATTATCTCATGCAAATCCTTTAAAAGAGCTAGATGATTTTTGACAGGCTGTATACAAGAGAGATTGAAGAAGCAACTCATGGGTTCAATCAGAGTTGAGATTCAGTCTTAAATATATCAAAAATTACCAAATGGTAACCTTGTTCAAAGTAAACCTCAGTTTCTGCATATGTAAAGTGAAGTTGATAGGAGACCCTACCTACTTCATAGAGTTGTTGAGAGGAATTAATGAGATATTTTTTGTAATATATGTTTATAGACTAAATTGTGTTATCCCAAAAATCTTATGCTGGGGTCAGTGTTGTGGCACAAGCAGGTTAGGCTGCCGCTTGTGTCATTGGCATCCCATATGAGCACTGGTTTGAGTCCCTGCAGTTTTGCTTCCATCCAGCTCCATGATAATGCTCCTGGGAAGGCAGCAGAGGATGGCCCAAGTGCTGGGGCCCCTGCACCCATGTGGGAGACCTAGACAGAGATCCAGATGCCTGGCTTCGGCCTGGCTCAGCCCCCACTGTTTGCAGCCATTTGGGGAGTGAACCAGAAGATAGACAAAATCTCTCTTCTCTCTCTCTCTCTCTCTTTTTCTGTGTGTGTGTGTGTGTGTCCCTTTCTCTGTACCCTTTTTTATTTACTATATACAAATTTTATGTATTTCTTATATACAGATTTAGTAATATAGTGATACTTCCCACCCTACCCTCCCTCCTGCCCATACTCCCACCCTCCCTCCTCCTTCCTCTCTTATTCCCTTTCTTAATTTTTACATAGATCTACTTTCAGTTTACTTTATACTCATAAGATTAACCCTACACTAAGAGTTCAACAAATAGTAAGAAGAAGTAAAAGCAAACAAACAAAAAACAATGTTCCTCAACAGTAGAGACAAGGGCTATAAACAATCATTGAATCTGAAAATGTCAATTCCCTATACATTACATTTTTGGCATTTCATTAGTTACCACAGATCAGGGAAAACATATGCTATTTGTCTTTGGGGGACTGGCTTATTTCACCAAGTATAATGGTTTCCAGTCACATTCATTTTGTTGAAAAAGAGAGGATTTCATTCTTTTTTATGGATGAGTAGTATTCCATTGTGTATTTATACCATAATTTCTTTATCCAGTCATCAGTTAATAGACATCTGGGTTGATTCAATATCTTAGATATTATGAACTGAGTTGTATATAAACATGAGGGTACAGATAATTCTTTCATATGCTGATTTAATTTCTCTTGAGTAAATTCCCAGCAGTGGGATTGCTGGATCATATGCTGCATCTATTTTCAGCTTTATGAGGTATCTCATAAAGATGTACTAGCTTACATTCCCACCAACAGTGGATTAGGGTACTTTTTCCCCACATTGTTGCCAACATCTGCAGGACAGCCATTCTAACTGGGGTGAAGTGAAACATCATTGTGCTTTTGATTCGCATTTCCCTGATGGCTAATGATTCTGAGCATTTTTGCATGTGTATGAATTAATTTCTGTTATTTCTATTCTGATCCATTGCTCTATATGTCTATTTTTTGCCAGTACCAGGCTGTTTGATTATAACTGCCTTGTAGTATAACCTGGAATCTGGTGTTGTGATGCCTCTGGCTTTATTTTTATTATATAAAATTGCTTGAGCTATTCAGTGTCTCTTGTGTTTTCATATGAATTTTAGCATCATTTATTGTGGATCTAGGAAGAATGTCATTGGTATTTTTATTGGGATCAAATTGAATCTGTAAATTGCCTTCAGTAGTATGGACATTTTGATGATATTAAATCTTCCAATCTATGAACATGGAGGATTTTTCCATTTTTTTTGTCTTCTCCTATTTCTTTCTTTAATGTTTTATAATTTTCATTGTAGAGATCTTTCATCTCCTTGGTTAAATGTATTGCAAGGTTTTTAATTTTTTTCTGTAGCTAATGTGAATGGTATTGATCTTAGAAGTTCTTTCTCAGCCATGGCATTGTCTGTGAATACAAAGGATATTGATTTTTTGTGTGTTATTTTTCTATTCTGCCACTTTACCAAACTCTTCTATGTATTCAAATAGTCTCTTAGTGGAGTCTTGGTTTCCCTGTGTATAGGAACATGTTATCTGCAGACAGGTATAATTTTACTTCCTCCTTTCCAATCTGTATCCCTTTGTATTCTTTTTAGTGTCTAATGGCTCTGGTCAAAACTTCTAGGACTATGTTGAATAGCAGTGGTGAAAGTAAGCATCCTTGTCTGGCTCTGGATCTTACTGGAAATGCTTCCAACTTTCAAATAACATAAACATATCTTTAAAAAATGTCTTATGTTGAAGCCCTAAACCCCAAAGTGACTCTATTTTGAGATAGGAGACTTTATGGAGGTAATTAAGGTGAAATAAGATTATAAAGTTGGGGCCCTAATATAATAGAACTGATGTGTTCATAAGAGATGGAAGAGACACAAGAATTGTGCATGTACAACAACAAGGTCACCTGAGGACACAGAAGGAAGGCAGACATCTACAAGCCAGGTAGAGAGGCCTTCCCAGAAGTCAAACCTTGATCTTGGACATCAAGCCTCCAAAACTGTGAGAAATTAATTTCTACTGCTTAAGCCATCTAGTCTGTGATATACTGTGGGAGGGACTCCTCACATACGTGCAGCATCAAGCACAGTAGTATTTATTTGCTCAATAAACATCAGCTGTAAGATTTATATTTATTGTGATAATTAATGTAAGTAAATGTATAGGCCTTGTGGCAAAAGATGTGTTTCGTTCATCCTTAGAGCCCCAAGAAGCCTTTCTTGGTTCGTGTAGTGCTGTAGTCAAGAGGGAAGAATGTAAGTTAAGAGTGGGTGCAGAGAGGAGCGCAAAAGGAGAAGCAGCCAAGCAAAAGTGATTGCAGTTTTTTTTAATATGTGCTCATGCAAAAAGGCAATGACTGTAGAGAAACAGTAAGAGCACTGTGGAGGGACTGACGCTGTGGTGTAGCAGGTAAAGCTGCTGCCTGCAGTACCGGCATCCCATATGGGCGCCAGTTTGAATCCCGGCTGCTCCACTTCCAATCCAGCTCTCTGCTGTGGCCTGGGAAAGCAGTGGAATGATGGCCCAAGTACTTGGGCTCCTGCACTCATGTGGGAGACCCGGAGAAAGCTCTTGGCGACTGGCTTGGCTCCAGCTGTTGCGGCCATCTGGGGAGTGAACCAACAGATGGGAGACCTCTCTCTCTCTCTCTCTGCCTCTGCTTCTCTGTAACTCTGCCTTTCAAACAAATAAATACATCTAAGAAAAAAAGAGCACAGTTGAAAGACAGCTAGCTAGTGAGGCAGTCTCTACTGGACGGGGAAGTGTCATTCAGTGTGTAACACTGGGATGGAGTCCTGGGGCCAGAGCCAATTTTAGAGCTTCCTGTATGTCAGCTACGAGCTGACAGATACAAAAGTAAGTCTGACTCAAAATTCCTAGCAAATACTAAGGATCAATACTTGGAAGATCAATTTTAAATGTCGAGTCCAAATTGCCAGGGCAGGAGAAAAACAAGTAGGACCTGGATAAGAGTCAAGAAAAGGGAGAAATCAGAGCATTTGCCATAGGAAACTAGAAAATGGCACTGAAATGTTTACCATTTTCTTCCAGTTGTTAATGCGTGCTGTGTAGTCGTTGAAAGTTATAAGGTCAGTTGGAAAGCTCCCAAACCCGTGTTTTGTAATAGAAGAAACAGTGAACCCCTGAGGCATCACAGTAGACCTTGAAACAGGCAAAAAGAATCACAGAAAAAGTCAGAATTCAATAAGTCTTTCAAATACACCTTAACAAATCGACTGAATGATTGCTCATCACCCTGGTATCTAACAGGAATAAAGTTAGAGTAAATCAACAGGCCACCAGCCCCACCAACACTAGGTGCGAGTTCCACCAGATGGTACCTCTGTTAGATAAACTCCAGGACAGCAAACTTTTTCTGTAACAGCCAGCTAGTCAATATTTCAGGCTTTGTGGGCCATATGGTCTGTCACAATTATTCAACTCTGCTCTTACAGCACAATTGCTGCCATTAACTATATGTACACAAATGAGTTTGGTTATGTGCCAATGAAACTTTTGTACAGATGCTGAAATTTGAATTTGAATATAAATTTCACTTTTTATAAAATATTCTTGGTTTGATTTCTTTTTCAATCACTTAAAAATGTAGACTCATTCTTAGGGTGGACCACATGAAAAAGGTGACAGGCCAAATTTTTCTCATGGACTATAGTTTGCTGAGCCCTGACATGCAGAGTACATAGCTTGTTAACACTAACTGGGTGTTCTACCAGGTAACTCAGTGATACTTGTTTTCTGTAACATAAATAAACCATTTGGGCTATGAATGTAAGAAGTAACTTGACTTTTATTCGTGTTACACATTTTAAGCTATACTAGAGCTGTTAAAATTGTTTGCAGTGTTATAAGTGACCCTTTTGTGAATTGTTGGGTTATGTGCATCTTTTCATGAGCTAAAGAGCATTGCTTGGTCTTTTCAGTTCTGACTTCAGAAAATATCCTCAACCTATGAATTTCTCATTACCTCCATCAAGGCTTCCGTAGTTCAAGTCACCATTGTCTCTTGCCTGGATCACTTTAATACCTTCCAAACGTTTTCTCTTTCCCTTCTATAGTCTCTTCTCCATACAGCAACTAAGTAATCCCTTTTGAATACTTGTTTATTTGTTTATTTTAAATGCAGAGTGACACAGAGAGACAAAGACAGAGAGAAGGAAAGATCTTCCATCTGCTAGTTCACTCCACAAATGGCCAGAACAGCAAGGTCTCAGCCATGCTGAAGCCAGGAGTTAGGAACTTCACCTAGGCCTCTCTCATGGGTGACAGGTGCCCAACTACTTGAGCCATCTTCTGTTGCCTTCCTAGGCACATTAGCAAGAAGCTGGATAGGAAATGGAGTAGCCAGGACATTAACTACCACTCTGATATGGGATGCCAGCTTCACAAGTGGTGGTTTAACCAGCTGTGCCACAATGCCAGCCCTCCTTTAAAACATAAAGCACATCACTCCTCTGCTCAGAATCCCAAAGTCTCTCCATAACAGAATCCAATCACCTACATGAATCCTTATCTATCTCCCTGTTGTAAGTTTGGTTCTCAGTCTGGGATGGAGTTTAAAAGGCAAGGTTTTTATTAGGGAATTCCCTTATGGTCAACATCCACGGAAGGGAAGGGAACACAGCAAGGCTGGCCAGAGAGAGAAGTCAAACTGAATGAACTGACTAACTTTGTGGCAAGCTGTGAAGCTAGAATGGCCCTTTAGAGTTGTCCTGAGTAATGCCAAGCTGTTGAGATTTCATGCTCCATCACTGATCAGTCATTAGACATCGGCTTCCCTGCAAAAGAGCAAGACCTTGAGGCACCTCTTAGCAGCTGGAGTAGTTCCTGAATCCTCTGGCAGCTGTTGACTGCCCACACCACTCCCATCCGCTGGCACAACAAGTCCTCATTTGAAGGGTATCTGGTCAGCACATCAAGTGTCCAACATGTTCTCCTACCTCCTCTTCTATCTTTCTTCCCCTAGTGTAGTCAGTTCCAGACAAACTAGCCTCTTGCCTTTCCTCATGCAAATCCAGTTCAGTCAGGCCTCTCCCTTCCCTCTCCCTTGAACACTCTTCCCATAGATGCCTGCTTGGATTACATCCTTGCTGCATTCAAGTCTCCTCCCAAATGTAGCCACCTCAGAGAAAGACCTTCCACTGGTAACCCTGTGTAAAACAGCAGCTCCCATTGTAAGGCCACCACAAACACACCAAACACCGGAGTAAGGGAAAGGGTTTATTGAGGGGAAACCCGACAGACCATAGGGAAGGGGCAAAGAAGGAAAAAGAGAGCATGTGTCTGGAAAATGGGTCCTAATATCCCTTTTCCAGGGGGCGGGTAGGGAAGTACGAGTAGCGAATCCCATTAGGGTGGGGGTGGAGCTTTATACCTGTTGTTGTACCATGAAGTTTAGGGCCAAAGCCTATCACACAACTGGCGACGGGGGCCAGGGCCTATGATGGCATCTGGGGTTAGATGACACCACAAGTAAGACAGCACTATTTTACTAACACCCATTACTCTTATCTCCCTATCCTACTTTATTTTTCTTCATAGCACTTATCACTATCTGATACCTACAATATATTTCTGCTTCTTTGATGCCTTGTTATCTATCTCACTTGCTAGTATATAAGCTCCTTGAGTTCAGGATTTTATTTGTCTTCTACACTGTTGTAGCTCCAGAGCCCAGAGCAACACATGACATAAAAAAAGTATTTAATAAATGATTGTTGAATGAATACATAAAAGAATGAGCTACTTGACATTGACTCATCATAACACTGACATCTGTAGTATCAGATTCTGATTATTTAAATGCAGATATAATCTGAACCACTCTGACACAAGCAGTTCTCCTTCCTTTCCTGAGCTGGCTAGCAGAGTACCCACTTTAGATCATGCAGTTTGGTCCCCAGATCCATTTTCACATGCAAAGGCCACCTTTTCAGAGCTTTGTCCTCCACCAGAATCCCTCCCTCCTTTGATTAATTCCTTTGATGCTCAATCCCTCACCAACTACCTCTTCCTTTGTTATGTGAATATGCTTGGGGCAGGGAGAGAAGAAGTAAAGAGGGGTGGGGTGGAGAGCCTGTACTATTAGTATTAGTCTAACAATGACATTAGACCAATGACATTGAAAATTCATCCTTTCATTCTTATTTTATCTAATTTTAGCCTGAAGGCTACACCTACAATCAGTCTCCATTTTAAGAATGTCTAGTTATAAAAATTGATTTGACTGAATTAAATTCAAAGCAGTTTGAACTCAGTAAAATCTTTTGTTCCTCTTATATGGCACTGAATTTTAATTTTAGGTAACTCATACGTTTTCTATCTTGATCCAGAAAGAAATGCCTGACTTTTTATTGGTTCATGTTCTCACTGTGCTAATGACTGTTGTTCTGATATTATTTAAAGGATATCAATCAGTAAAATGTGCATTCAACATGTACTCCTTAAGGACCCTGCTATCTCTCTAAGGTTACAAAGAAGGAAAATGTGATTTCTTAAAAGATTTATTTATTTATTTGTGAGGCATAGGTACAGAGAGAAGGAGAGACAGAAAGAGAAGTCTTCCATCTGCTGGTTCATTCCTCAAATGGCTTCAATGGCAGAAGCTGCTCCTATCTGAAGCCAGGAGCCTAGAGTTTCTTCTTGTTTTCCCATGCAGGTGCAGGGACCCAAGTGCTTGGGCCATCTTCCACAGCTCTCCTAGGCCAACTTCCACTGGATTGGAAGTGGAGCAGCTGGGACTCGAACCAGTGCCCATATGGGATACTGGCACCACAGGTGAATACGTAACCTACTATGCCATACCCCCAGTCTTGAAAATGTGATTTTTGATAACAAGGAAGAACCTTATAATATCATGGGAAAGATAAGATTAACACATAAAAATAGAAATATAAGACAGCATAGTGTTAAAATTGCTTATAGGTAGAACACAAAATAGTGTTGGTTAAATAGACCATAGGTATTAACTTAATACATATTATGGAGAGGATAAGGAAGATGCCAAATGTATAAGTTAGGTTTTTTAACATGGAAGCAACAGAAATTGTCCTGCCTGATATAAACAGAAGAGAAATTCATTAAAAACATAGCAAAGCTAGATAATTATCTAGAAAGCCACAGAATCAGTTATGAAAAAAGGCAATAAGTATTATGTTATAGGAATGAGAAGTATGAAGAATTTGAAGAAAAAGTTTCTGCACCTCCAGGAACATTCACCACCACAGCCTTCACTGTTAACTCTCTTACCACTACGACTCTGAAATGGCAAGTTCTGTTGCTGCAAATAAATTCTCAAGAGCACTAGATTTTTACATTATTAGCTCCTAATTGTTCTAACGTGGCCACCGGCCAGCACCCTGGCTACAAGAGAAGCTAGGAAAACAAGTCAATGATATTTCAGCTTCGTAATGGACATATCTGTTAACCTACACTGGAGCATCAGATTCTGGGTATCAAAAACAAAGACAAATCAGTATTGTGGTTCAGGGGCTTAAGCTTCTGCCTATGATTCTGGCATCCCATATAAATGCTGCCTCTAGTCTTGGTTGCTCTACTTCCCATCCAGCTTCCTGCTAATGTGCTTTGGAAAGCAATAGAAGATGGTAGAAGAGGTAGAGGTGGAGATGGAGGTAGAGGTAGAGGTATAGGAAGTAGTAGAGGGCCAGCGCTGTGGTGTAGCAGGTAAAGCCATTGCCTGCAGTGCTTGCATCCCATATGGGTGCCAGTTCGAGTCCCAGTTGCTCCACTTTCGATCAAGCTCTCTGCTATGGCCTGGGAAAGCAGTAGAAGATGGCCCAAGTGTTTGGGCCCCTGCATCTTCATGAGAGACTCAGAAGAAGCTCCAGGCTCCTGGCTTCAGATTGGCCCAGCCCTGGACTTTGCAGCCATTTGGAGAGTGAACCAGCAAATGGAAGACCTTTCTCTCTTTCTCTCTGCCTCTCTGTGCCTCTGCCTTTCAAATGAATTTAAAAAAAATTTATAAAAAGAAGACATAGTGGTAGATGTATGTAGGCCTATGTCACCCATATGGAAGACCCAGATGGAGTTCCAGGCTCCTGGCTTTAGCCTGACCCAGCCCTGGCCATTGTGGCCATTTGGTGAGTGAACCAACATATAGAAGTGCGCTCTCTCTCTCTCTCTCTCCCTCTCTCAATTCTGCCTTTCAAATAAATAAATATCTAAAAAAAAAGAAAATAAAAATGACAAATGTTCACTTCCTTAAGAAATAATAAATCCTGTCACTGCTCCTCAATAAATTTTCAATTTATCTGATGAAACAGACTCCACATATTTGTTAACCTCTTCCATATGCTATATCTATTGGGTTAAAGGCTGTTCATATTCTAAATAAGAGAAACATGGTTTTTGCCTTAAATAATTTCCTGTGTCAAGAGTAGCACCATTTGTTCATTTGTATTTATTATTTGTAAAATTCTATTTATTTGAGAGAGAGAGAGAGAGAGAGAAAGTGCTCTCATCCTGTTTTACTTCTCAAATGCCCACAATAGCTGGCACTGGGTTAGGGCCAGAGCCTAGAGCCAGGAATGCAATCCAAGTCTCCCACATGAGTGGCAGAGACCCAATTACTTGAGCCATCACCTGCTGCTTCCTATGGTTTGCATTGGCATAGCCCATTTTTAAATGCAATAAATACTGTTTTTTCATTCTTGTTTGAGTAGTAACTGCAAGGCAGCCATATTTGGAACAGAACTTGATATATTGTTCATGTCCAATAAATATTTTTAATAATGAGTGCTTCTGGAGGGATAACATCCAAGAATATTCCAGCAGATGGTAAAACATTTTTTCACATTTAATTTCTGCCAAAACAACCCTCTATCTTGATTATGAGTGGTGGAAAATTAAACAGAAAATTAGAGACAGCTAGACAAACCATGAGGAATGTCTGGCCTGAGCTTTGGAGGAGGTTTATTCATTTGCCATGATTGGATTAACTGTGTCTTTCCTTTAGCTCTCCTCAGGAAGAAGGAGAGGAAAAAAAATGCCAGTACATACAGAGTGTAAAGAGGATAATCTCTTATTTGAGTTCACAGAGCCATTACAAAAAAAAAAAAAATAGCAACAGTCTCATATTTGCAGTAAGCCTGTTTCTTACATGTTAAAGTAATATCAGGAAATTCCTAACATAGTTAAGCTTCCATCAGGAAGCAATTAGGCACTATTCTAATTATCCACAATTTACTAAAAAGACAACTGAAGCACAAAGAATTTGAATTGTTTGCTAGAGACCAGAAATTCAAACTGAATGTTCCATCAAGCTGGTTCCTGTCTTCATTTTGTTCTAGAAAATACATCCTGTTCACTTCTGGCTCCAGTCTAGCTCCAGCCATTGAAGGCATTTGGAAAGTAGATCAGTTTATGGGGATTAGCTCTGTCAGTCTCTCTGTCTGCCTCTTAATCAATCAATCAATCAGTCACTAAACAAACACTGTGGGATGCCATGGGATAGGGAAAGATGGGAAAGATTCTCTGCTCTGTAACTCAAGCCTGAAAATAGTTGAGATTTCAGAAAAGAGTGCAGTGTATTCTAGTTCTATTCAAACTTGTGCTGAAGGCGTCCTATTAAGTCAGTATGATATGGATGAAAATAGGAAGGGCCCAGTCCTCTCTCTAGGTTATGTGTCCACTAAATACAGCAGGTAAACATGGGGATATCAGACACGTGCATGTGAATATGTCTCTGTGTGTGTGCATACATTATAGTGAAAATGGGCCAGATATGGTGAACCTAACATTCTCCTATCTACCTGAAAGCCTCCATTATTCCAATACTTGAAAAGAAAAGATTTCTACCATATTGTATTGTCATTCTTTTTCTATCTTGAGTGTCCACGTACTTTTTGACATGCATTTTTAAAAATTTTATTTAAAGTATACAAATTTCATGTATTTCCTATATACACATTCGAGAACATAGTGATATTTCGCATCTCCCCCTCCTTCCAGCTGATACTCCCACCCTTCTTCCTCCTTCCTCTCCTATTCCCATTCTAAATTTTTACAAAGATCTATTTTCAGTTTACTTTATACTCACAAGAGTAACAGTACACTAAGAATTCAACAAAGAGTATGAAGAAAAAACACTGTTCCTCAACAATTGAGACAAGAGCTGTTAAAAATCATTGAATCTCAAAATTGACATCCATTTGAAATTGGGAAGTTGAATCTGATTCCTTCTTAATGGCATCCAAGCAACCCTGTGACTGTGGAACTTAAGATTCCCCTTTATCTACAACAAATGCTACCCTGAGTACACTCTGGGATACCAATCTTTCTTTTCTTATAAATTCCCTAATTCACAATTGTCCCCCTCTGATTTCTAATTGCAATGAATGGACAGAATAGGATTTATATGCCTAAAGAACTTTTTACTCAAAATCTATAACCTATTAGCTATGAGTTTTAAACTCTCCATATAGAACTTTTCCGATCAATTTATTTACCCATAACATAGAAACACTAGTTCATGCTCCACCCACATTTTAGGATTAATTTTGTTAAGAAAATTATCTGTGAAACTGCATTTTAAACTATAATGACATCATTTAATGTAAGTTTCCATAGTTTGGTGGATGTATTTCAAGATGGTAGGCATTTCTGGCAACTAAAAGGGGGTGAGGACTAGGAAATTGTACTGCCTATTGACACAAAAAAGTAAGAAGAAACCAAGACGTTAAATTCCTTTGAGCTCATTTTTTCCAAATGAAGGAGAGACTGGTTTCCTCCTTAGCACCTCTGAGACTTTCTGACTGCAAGAAGATTCAGAGCTTCCCATATCACTGTTTCCTGAACTAAACTCAAAGTCCTTTGAAGGCAGGGGCTGTGTGTTGTGCTTGTCTTGGTCATCCACTGGTTTCTTGGCGAATTGTAGCTGCCTCAAGAATTCACACAAGTCATTGTAGGGCAAGATGAAAGACCTGGAAGAATTAGAGCTCACCATGTACCAGTTCAGGCCTTTCCCTTCCCTCTGAATCATGCACTCCTATTATGTAAACCATGATTATTATTTTGCATTAAGGCTTAACTATACAGTAAGCAAATAACCATCTTAAGGTAACTTTCCTTACAATCACAGAGCTGAGAGGAATCTCTTAATATCCGATATGTTCTAATCTGAAGAGAAAGGAACTTAAATCAAGTAATGACCCAAAAGAGCCTGTTACAATAATGCTGTAGTTGCAAATGACCTAGAGGCAGAGCAGTCACTTGGGTTGATGTGACCGAACTGAGCCTGTTTGGTAGTATATCAAAGCCTCCCCCATGTGCACCACTGAGCTCCTAAAGTTCTGTCCATGTCATCATTTTCACTGACTCATATTTTGACAATTTCTCTCAGTCCTTTAAAATCTCATTGATTTCACTAATGAACAGAGTGCTGAGAATTTGCTAATTTGCAAACCTACAGTTTCATGGCCAAGCTGCTGCTTGCTTTTCCCAGATGACATCCCCAGAATTGAAAGTGCCCACATACACAGCAGTCCTCACAGGATGGAAATGCATTCATGGATGGGAAGTGCAATTGCAAGTTGATGGAGTGTCATTTCATATCTAAGCAGCCACATTGTGCCTGGGTTTTTGGTTCAAGCAATTAGCAGCATTATTACTCTGATAAAAAAATAAATCAATTTCATGAATTTTTTGGTCTTTCACAGCAGGTCTTTCTTTCACCCTGATGATGAAACACATCCAATACAGAATTCATAGAACTGTCATCAGGACGTTGAGATATAGGGTTGGGGAATATTCTCTCATTCAGTAACTGTGTACTTGGAAAGAGTAATAAAGCCGGAAGCCCATTGCTTTGACATTTATGTCAGTTATCTATTGCAGTGTAGCAAACCATGGCAAACTTTAGTAGCTTGAAACAACATTCATTTTATTTTCTCAAAATCCTGCAGCCTAGGCTATACTCAGCTGGGGGTGCTTATGCTAGTCATCCCTGGGGTGGCTAGTGTGGCTGAATTCCTCAGGCAGATGGGCTGGGGGCTGGGCTCAGCCAGGGGTCCAGAATCTCTGAGCTTCCCTCTCCATGTGGCCTCAGAGCCTCTCCATTTCCATGCGGCAGTTCCACATGATCTCTCCATGCAGGCAGCCCCTTCAGCAGACTAGTTAGACTTCTTTTATGATATCTTAAGGTCTCAAGAGCACAAAGTGAAAGATGCCACGTTTCTTAGGCTTAGACTCAGAACAGACACAGCCAACAATTCTCCTGTATTCTTTTTCTTAATGATTTACTTATTTATGTATTTGAAAAGCAAAGCAACAGAAGCAAAGGGAGAGGGGGAGGGAGACTGAGAGGGAGGGAGGGAAGGAAAGAGAGAGGGAGATAGAGGGAGAGGGAGAAGAAAAGAGAGAGGGAGAGAGAGGGAGAGAGAGAGAGATCTTCCTTCCATCTGCTGGTTCACTTCCCAAATGCCCATAACAGCCAGATCTGGGCCAATCCAAAGCCAGGAGCCAGGAGTTCCAGGAGCCAGGAGTTCCACCCTGGTCTCCCATGTGGATGGCAGGGGTCCAAGCATCTGGGCCATGCCCCACTGCTTTCCCAGGCATATTAGCAGGGAGCTGCATGGGAAGGGGAGCAGCCAGGACTCGAACTGGCACTCTTATGTGGATGCCCATGTCACAAGCAGCAGCTTAACCTGTTGTGCCACATGATGATCTCTGACTGTATTCTTTTGATTCAAGCAGACACAGATCCAACCCAGATACAGGGGTATCTCAAAAAGCTGTTGGACAAATGGAATTAAAATACAAGTGTATTTTAGTGCAGAAAGAGTTTTGAAATCTATGCCTGATTTTTTCATAGTATATCTTCCACAAACTTTTTTTTTTTTTTGACAGGCAGAGTGGAGAGTGAGAGAGAGAGACAGAGAGAAAGGTTTTCCTTTTCCGTTGGTTCACCCCTCAATGGCTGCTGCGGCCAGTGCACTGTGCTGATCCGAAGCCAGGAGCCAGGTGCTTCTCCTGGTCTCCCATGCGGTTGCAGGGCCCAAAGACTTGGGCCATCCTCTACTGCCTTCCCGGGCCACAGCAGAGAGCTGGACTGGAAGGGGAGCAACCGGGACAGAATCCGGCGCCCCGACTGGGACTAGAACCCGGGGTGCCGGCGCCGCAGGTGGAGGATTAGCCTATTGAGCCACGGTGCTGGCCTTCCACAAACTTTTGAAGAACCCTAGTGTAAGGAGAAGAACACACAAAGACATTAATACTAAGAAGTGTGGATTATTTGAGGCCACCAATAACAACACTAGCAACAGGATCACATACACACTATGTTTATATATGTGTCAAACATGTATATATGATTTATGTACATATATGTATATATACATATACACATATATGTAGCTATTTGAGCTCTTCAGGAGAATTGGGATTGTTTCCAATGGCCGCTAAATAATGAATAATGAATATCAGCATTTATGACCTGCAGAGATAGAAGAAGAAAAAACCTACTCTAAAGAGAATAAAACCAAATTATAGGTCTGATGTTACCACATTACATAATCTCTTTGAGTCTCAGTGTATTCATTTGGAAAACAGGAATAATGGTGTATAGCCACCTATTTCACAGAATTATTATATTAAGAAAATATCTGTGAAATCTCATCTCAGAGTGTAAGTCATCTTATAAGATGTAAATTGATATTAAAGCAATTGTTGGATTTCATGATCATCATTTTTGTTTAACTTTGAGGCTTCTGTGATTTTTGAATTATGCTTGTAATTTTGGATGAGCATTCTTACAAGTAACTTTCAGTGAAATCAAGATGTTATTAATGGTTCTTCAGTTCTTACTATATTTAGTTTCTCTTTTCAACAACTAATTTGGATAATAGCTTTAAAATCACAATAGAATATTTGACTATTACATACGTCTGGATTGATTTCACTGGTGAACATTATATATCTTTTGATTATGTAATTTCTCATGCCCTCCTCATAAGAGTATAAGATTAAGATAATTTCCTGTTCAAAATTTTAGGGAGATGCTTATTAATACTTTAGTTATTTATAGGATATTCAAATTTATTATGTTCCACTATTCAAGTTTGTACTACTTAGTAATTGACATTAAAAGAAAAAATGGCAGAATTTTAATAGGACCTAAAGTATCAAACCAGACCTTCCTGTGACTTAATATTTCAAACCTCAGACTCCTCAACATGGGAGAAGAAGGAAATGCAGAAGCTAACTCAGTCTTGGTCATCTGTAGCCCAGACAGCTTGAACAATTTGACCTGTGTCACCATCTGCCATTGGGAGACCAGATAAGAATGGGAGAAAGGAGGGTAGCCTGTTTCCACACTTTGGCTGGCAACCAGCTGGGCAGCAGTTCCTGCTGCAATCATGCTAAGGCCTAATGCCATCCTGTAGAGTCACTGCTAGGAACCGCAGCCGCACCATTTGTGCCTCCTGCTGCTGTCTGTCCCCCTTGTGTCTCCCAGTGAGGCTTTAGAGTCTGACAAACTACGTGAGCTGCTGGTGTCAGTTTTACAAAAGCAGAAAGATTTCAGCCAATGCCCTTTCGAAATGTATATTGAATTATGCATGTATTTTAAATAGCAGCTAAAAGAGTCAGGTTGCCTAAAATTATGGCAGCATGGAAAAAATAATTTTTGTTTTCTCTCTCTCTCTCTCTCTCTCTCTCTCTCTCTCTCAGCAAATGGAGAGTGGGTGATAAGGAAGTAGGGGGAAAGAGAAAATGAGAAAAACATACAAGGAGTCTCCAAAAAGATCATGGAAAATACATAGTATGAAAGTCTATGCATGGATTTCAAAATTTTTGCACCAAAATAAACATCTTCTTAAAAAAAGATTTAATTCATTTATTTGAAAGGCAAAGTGACAGGGGCAGGGGGAGATACAGAGAAAAAGAGATCTTCCATTCAGTGGTTCACTTTCCAAATGGACCCTGCCAGCCAGGGCTGGGCCAGGCTGGAGCCAGGAGCCCGGAACTCCTGAATGTCCCACGTGGGTGACAGAGGCGCACGTACTCGGGCCATCTTCTCTTGCTTTCCCTTGCACAGTAGCAGGGAGCTGGATTGGAAGCAGAACAGCTGAGACTTGAATCAGAATCTGATATGAGATGCCAGTGTTGGCTTAATCTGCTGAGTTCACAAAGCTGGCCCCAGTAAGCTTATCTTTCAATGACATTTTCCACAAACGTTTTGTAATACTCTCATACATTAATATAGTATATTTTCAAAGTCTTTACTCGTTAAAAACCAATATACTGTTTTAGGAATCTAAAATGTATAAATCAAAGAAATTTGATTCATTTATAAAATCATCAGCTTTACTGCATGTAGAGGTATGGTTTATTAATGATAATAAATGGATACAATGAATGCATTTATAATACATGATCTCATTAAATCCTTACAATAAGATGGGAAAAACAAGAAGCAGAAGCTAAGTAACTTCCCCCAGGTCTCACAGCTTGTAAGTGGCAGAGCTAGAATTCAAACTCAGTTTAATTTCAAAGCCCATGACAGTGAATTTTTAGATGATACTGTAAGTCACAAGAACTTCAATGTCATTAATTTTTTAAAAATAGATGGGCTATATACAGAGAAAATAATTCTTTGAGTTTAATATATTACGAAATTTACTTACAATGGAATCCAAAACTACTGAGCATTAAGAAATCTTCGACTTTTTAGCAGTTGGTTTTCACTGTGCCAATTTTTGTGACATATTTCTTGATTCCTATGGGGCTTCCTAAATTTGGAAGGAACACATACTTCCTGAAAAGGAGTAAAAGAAAACCAACTACAATTCCCTAGATGTTGCCATCAGGAATTTTATCTAGTCAATCATTTTCAGGACATTACCATCACCAACTTGTGTTGCTTTGTCTGAAAACTGTGGATTTATTCAAATAGAGACAAGCTCTTCAACCCTTTGCTATACTGTTTTATACGTTGACTAACTGAACAATATGTCCAAACACAGTCACATTACTCCCACATGGCTGAAGAAATGAGCACATCAAAGATGAATGCCAGAGAAGCAAGAGCAGCCAGACTTTGTCAAAGATATTTGACCAAGAATGACAGACTGGAAACGTAGTTTGTGTGGTGGGACCACACACAGGAGATGCTCTGTGCCCCAAGCAGATTGAGGGTGGCTCAAGTACTAAGTCGCATTGTTTAAGAAGCCTGAGTTTTAAGTACTGATTAAAATGCATTAAACACTGGGCAAGCTAGCTAGCGTCCCTAAAGCTGTTTCAAAATTATAATGAGATTATAAAAAAATATTTCCTTACTGGGTTTTTCTGAGCAGTCAACAAGATAATATGGGTTGAGCATCTCTTATCTTCGAATGCAAAATCCAAAATGCTCCACCAGAATCCAAAGCTGTTTGAGCACTGATGTGACACTACTAGTGGAAGATTCCACACCTGACCTCAAGTGAGGGATCACCGTCAAAACACAGGCACATGAAAAATATGGTATTGTATCGCCTTCATTGATAAGTTACATGTTAAACATCAATGAAGTTTGTGTTTAGACTTGTGTTCCTATCTCAATAAGTACATGCAAATATTCCAAAATCTGAAAATATCTAAAATCTGAAACACTTCTGGTCCTAAGGATTTGGGATAAAGAATAATCTATATCTAGAAAAAGCTGAGTCAAGTGCTTTCCATGATTTGTCTTAATTCTTCAAAAGTAAATGACTGAATTTTTGTAGAATTCTTTTTTTAAGCTTGACCAGCTTCACATAATATCAAGCAAACTCATCACCCACAAGATTTAAATGCCTAAAATATATTATTTTTTTGTTTAAAGGAGTAAGCCAAATATGATGTTACCTCCGAATGTTTCCATATTGCCTCTCCTTATCCTTCCTTGAGTTTAAAGTGCATTTGGTCTACTTTTGTCAAGCTTTTCTGGCCTCTCAATTATGTATATTTTAAAATATAAATATATATTTAAAAATCAAATTTATCTTATCCACTGACCCAAATCCAAATTAAATATCATTTCTGGATTTGTTTATTTCAGCATATTTCCCCTAAATCTCTTATTTAAACTAAATTCTAGGTCTCCTAAAAGAAGTCATTTAATATTAAATTGATCTTTGTCAGCATTTTTGTTCAGATACCCTGGGCCAAAATGATGTATCCTTAATATGTACATGAACTACATTTTCTGCATCTCAGCTCCAATAATTAGGTCCATTTCCTATTAATTTTTTTTAGAGCCCAAGAATATCTCGATAGATTTTTTAGTAATGTAACCTTAATTCTTACACTTGGCAAAGTTCTCAAATGGTCCAATTTATCCTGTCATTTCCTTTCAATATGACCTTGTTAAAAGCTATTATTATATTTCCCCTTCATTTCGTTTAGAGGACACTTGTCCACGTTCAGCCTCTAGTTTCACACATGGACTTGTGGAGATTCTTACCCTGTTATGTATATGAGTATTTCAAATCTTCTGATTGCCAAGAACTGTGAGCAGAAATTGGTTATAAAACAGATAGTATTTTTCCCCCAGAAACCTTTTAGTTAAGGTATACAAACTTCATGCATTTCATAAACACAACTTTAGGAACATAGAGATTCTTCCCACCCTACTCAGCCTCCCACCCGTCTTCCTCCTCCCTCTCCTATTCCCATTCTTATTGTTTACTAATATCTATTTTCCATTAACTTCATACACATAAGATTACACTAAATAGAGAGTTCAACAAATAGTATGAAAAAAAAAAAACTGTTCCTTAACAGTTGAGACAAGGGCTGTTCAAAGCATAGTATTTTAAGAACAACAGATAAAAATAGGTTCTTTGTTTTTCAGGTTAATGATAAAGCATATACTCATATGAACTTTACCAAGACTGTGCTGCTCCCCAGGACCCCCTAGAGACCTTTAGCTGGACCTGGCTTTCCGAGACCTGACCAAGCCACCAGTCAAGAGCCTAAGTCTGAAATGAAAAATCACTCTTGGAATTTGTTCCCCATATCCCCACCTTGATTTCTTTTTCATACTGAGTGAAAGGCACAAGTGACACTTTTTGTTGTAGCAAAACGCATGTAAGTATTGTCCACTGATATGAATTTTCTTTCACCTTTTGGCCTTTGTACTTTTAAAGTCTGGATTCCAGAAATGTCTTCTGTCTTCATATCCATCACTCTCTGATGCCTCATGTTGCACCACAGCAAAACACAACTCAGTCACATAGAATGTGTTCTCCACAAAATTTATCCTGACTAAAACCACATGTTTCACAACAGTCTGTTAGGGGAAATAGAGAAATGGTTTTTTCTCATCTTTAGTCTTATTGGTCAATTGCATAATAGCTTTCCTGCACTTTTGGGTTGAGTTCCTGGGTCTTCTGGGGAATCATTGGGAAAGCAGGCACTCAGTAGGCCCAGGGCAGCCAGTCTGCAGGCATGGAGACATCTGCTTATCAGTCAGAACTGTCCACTGGGGGCTCATCTGATTATGAGAGGAGGGGCAGCCAGAGTTTTAAAGACCACAGGAAAACCATGAGCCTTTGCCTTGGGGCTATTTCTACTGGCAAGCAAAGTATCTTAGTCAGGTTTTCATTACTATACCCAAGATAAGTTATTGATGAAGGCAGGAAGTTTCTTTTGGCTCACAGTTCTGGAGGTTCACAGTTCAAGGTCAGGTGGGCTCTATTCTGCCATCCACTAGGGCAGAGATTGGTGTTGGCATAGGATTTGTGGAAAAATAATCCTGTGGTGAGCCAGGAAGCAGAGAGAGAAATTGGGCCTGACTCAGGCTTATCTGAACAGTCTTTTCACAAGAAATACCATTCAAGGGCATGCCTCCAGTGACCTAAGGGCCTTCTAATAGGCATACCTCCTAAACACTATAATTGGATCAAGTCTGCACCCTCCTAGCACCACCAACCCATGACTGTGGGATTTAAAGTCCTACATGTGTTCAAAAGCCAAATCATAGTCAAATTGCAGCACAAGGCAAATGGTCAAGGCATGTGCCGACAGGAGGGGCCTAGCAGATGGGAGGCAACATATAATATAAGTATAGTACACTAGGTATCACCTTGAGTGGGTGACAATGAGCTAGACATAACAAGCAAAAAAGTCATGTGTATAAAGTATCAGGAATGGGCTTATGCTTAGGCAAAATAGGTAGCTTTCTACATAGTGTGATTTGAGGAAAAATAAGAAATCTTGTTACACCTAAAGAAGCTACCCCACCAACTGACTTAACCATAAAAACTACTATTTGAACCTATCCTATGCTTGCATATCTGAGAGATTCTGTTAGGGTATAAGCATATTAGATAAGTGGCTTCATGTTATTACAATGGTTCAGATTGCTTTATTTATAGAATAAAGCTCTGGGGAAATGAACTTCAGGAAGGCTAATGTTTTCTTATGGTAAAACAAAATGAAGGCTAGTGGTGAAATCAACTCAGTAAAGTTCAAGGAGAACTTATCCAGAATAGAGAGCTTGTTGTTAGGAAGAGAGAGACGAGTTTGAATGGAGACTGTTAGGAACCATTTTTCTTTTTTTTTCTTTTCTTTCTTTCTTTCTTTTTTTTTTTTTTTTTTTTTTTTGACAGGCAGAGTGGATAGTGAGAGAGAGACAGAGAGAAAGGTCTTCCTTTGCCGTTGGTTCACCCTCCAATGGCCGCCGCGGCTGGCGCGCTGCGGCCGGCGCACCGCGCTGATCCGATGGCAGGAGCCAGGAGCCAGGTGCTTCTCCTGGTCTCCCATGGGGTGCAGGGCCCAAGCACCTGGACCATCCTCCACTGCACTCCCTGGCCACAGCAGAGAGCTGGCCTGGAAGAGGGGCAACCGGGAAAGAATCCGGCTCCCCGACCGGGACTAGAACCCGGTGTGCCGATGCCGCAGGTGGAGGATTAGCCTATTGAGCCACGGCGCTGGCCATGGAACCATTTTTCTTGAGCTCATCTTTGGCTTTGGTTCATTCCATAGCCCTATTTCCATGAGGTTGAACACCATGTGGGGCTCTGGCCATCTTCTGCATGTGCTTCTTTCAAACTGATTAGTTAGGAGTTCCATTAGGGAATCTTCTGCCCTCTGTCATATTATCTGCATTAGTTTTGTGTTTCCCACAACTCCCTGCAAACCCTATCAAAGATTCCCTTTCCCACTCTGGAAAGCCAAGACCCAAGCTTGGACAAAAGGCAAGCACCCCCAAAATTTGAAATTTCCCTTCATATGAAATACTCTAAAGGAGTCTTCCTCTTCGAACGCGCCTTTTCAACCCCCACTCCATCGCAACACATACATGCAACATACACATGCAACATACACACACTTTCCACACAACATATAAGGAGAACAAAAAATCCCACTGTTTGCACAGTTCTAGAATTTGTAGGGACTTCATTGTGATCAATGTGCTGTTTAAGGCTGTAAAATCAAGGTTATGGTAAATGTGAATCTATAGGACTAATTCTATTGCTATCTGTAATGGTTTCGCACTCTTCTATTCAGTTCATAGATTCAAGTCAGGTATTTCTTCCTAAAAGCCTGCCCCTGATTCCCCGCAGCACTCACATTCTGCATTTAGAAATCATTTTCCTATGACACCCAAATGTTTGATGTTATTAAAATCATGCTATTGATATTCATATCAATTATGTCTTGAGTGTTATGCTTAGTGTATCTATTAGTAAAACTTGGATTTTCCCCTTTTTTGGCTTCTGAAAAAATAATTTATAGAGACACAAATAGCAATATTAAAGCTCTCAACCATAAAAGTCAATACTTGACAGCAGCATGTAATTTAAGAGTTGCATACATATGAATTCAGATCTGGAGCTTTCTAAATGTACATACATTAGCTGCACACCAGAAATTTAGAGTTTCAGAAGCAGCGAACTGTCAAATGATACAGCACTGATGTTTTGAAAATGAACTTTTCAGCAAAGCAGGGAAATTGGCAAAGCTAGGTTAGTACATAAAATACATATGCCTCCTCTCTCCACTAAATTGTCCTTAGGTGTATCCATTATCATCGTGTCTTTGTTGAAAACATCTTTTTTAAAAAAGACTTTCATTTTCACTTTGAAGTGAGAATTTTCCAGAAAGGAAGAAAGCCTTGCTTATAATTTTGGAATATCATTTGCAAACAACATAAAGCATAATCTTCAATTAAGAAGTTCACAACTATGTTAATAAGATGTTTCATTGTTTTGTCAATGCCTTTGTCTACTCAAAAATGTTTTCAGCATTTTTTTTTTGCTTTTGAAGGATCAACAGAGAAAAAAATGCTATTTCAGGAATCAAATCTTTAAGAGTGACATGAAATTTTGGACCGATTTGAGAATCCAGGTCCAATTATATATACAATGAGCTTTCCCATATCTTACCAGCCAATGGGTAAAAATGTAGAGGGACAAGAGATTCTATTTTAACTGCAACAACACTTGATTCACTGGCTTTTGCTACCCTCTGATGACCTCTCAAAATACAGCCTGGTTATTTTTGCTAGTCCCTTAGGATGTTCTCAACCAATTAGGGATTTTTGTGTGCCAGCTCCTGCATTGCCACATCTACATTGTGCTCCTTATAGAAGTGGGGGAAATGTCCTGTTTCCCAAAGCTGTGTCATACTTCATTGCTTGAACAAAAGAAATACCCCTTCTGCTATAGCTTCTGCACATCACTACCCCTTTTAAATTCCTCTTCAGTGGAAAATCCTCACTGATATATACAGATGACTCCTAGAAGCACCATTCTGGTTCATCTGTCATAGTCAAGTAGATGGCAGCCTGAATATCCCTCATATACATAAACGGGTATGGGGATGATATCCAAGACTAAACATGGAATCCACTGGTTTCATATGTACCTTATACACATAACCTTAAGGTAATTTTATAAGATATTTTAATGCGCTTGCATTTTGACTGCAACCCATCATGAGATTACATGTGGACTTTTCCGTTTGTGGTATCATATTGGTGCTCAAAAAGTTTCAGATTTGGGAACATTTAAGGTTTAGATTTTTGGATTAGGAATGCTCAATTTATACTCATGCTGGTTAGGCAAGTTCCATTACATATAAGTAAAATAAAATAAGAAATACTAAAGAGAAGTGAGAGTTTTCAATGCAAATAAGAAGTGGCAGGTAATCTGGCAATATCTATGAGAATTTCAAATGCTTTGACATAGTATTACCACTTTGAGGAATATAAATGAATATTTATCTTATGATGTTTTCTGCAGCATTGTTAAAGGAGGCAAAAAAATCTGGAAGTAAATGACATGTCCATCAATAAACTAATGGTTGAATAAATTATGGTACATCCAAATGACAATATTCTGAAACTATTAAATGAACTAGATTAATTTTGACATGGGGGTGTCTATGACATATTACCAAGTACATTGGCAAGGGGCAAAGGAAGGTGCAGATATAATCACATGTTTTATAAAAATAAAAACAGCATGTGCACGTTTATATATATTTGTAAGAAAAACGGAAAAGGTAATGGAAGGCTAATTGTAGGTATTAACACTGATACCCTCAAAAGGTGAACATGGAGAAAGATAGGGAGATACTTATTTAAAATTAAAAATCATTGGATCATTTCCCTAGTTATAATGATCACTTATTAATGTGTAATTAAGCTATTTTAGTAAAGGAAAAATATAAAAAGAAAAATCAGGGAGAAAATTCAATATAGTGCTACTTTCAAGCGGAAGAAATAGATATTAAACAATAATGGTAATCATTCAATTCAACAACACACAAGAGTGCTTATAATATGCTTATCATGGTGCTTAGTATTGTGAGAAACAGAAAATCAAGTCATGGCCCTTGCTCTGAAAAATTCTGCAAACCTAGTAAGGGACAAAATGTATATGTCATTAGCTCAAAGGCACTGTTTTGCTCAGGAGTGGCACATACAATATGTGCTTATTGGTTAACAGAAAGGAGGTGAGCTAGGACTGGAATAGCTAGAATAGATTTTGTGGGTACAACTACCCTACTTTCATACCCTAGCCATAACCATTTCCATGCATCCCAGCTCAACTTTCAACTGCTAGGATTTGCATCAGATCTGAGAGCTTTTTCTGGCCATCAGAGCCTGTTCTATCCCTACACATGGCAGGTTGGACATGCCAGTGAGTTAATATAGTCCTTAACTAAAGATTGATGAGAGATGGCAATAAATTCTCTAGTACACTCACCCTCTCAAGTAGATGCATGCTTTACACTGGTTCTCAGAATTCCCCAATAAAATTAGGTGTTGATTTTTCACAGTAATAACCTCTAGATAGCATACCCTCCATTGACCTTGGCCATCTTCCCTTCCCCTTCCCAGTAAATACTTAAACCAAATCTTGATTCCCTTGGTCATATTCTGGAGGAACCCAGACAGTGGAGGACAACAGACTTTGCTTTGGATCTTACTGTTCTATACCTTCATTTATTCATTTCTTCCACAGACATGATATCAACACCCAGTCAAGAAAATAGACATTACTCAAGGAGTTTTAAGGTAGGATGGTTTAAATGCTTGAATTGGTTTGAAGGTATTATGTTAATTTCCTATTGTTGGTATGACAAATTACCACAAACAGTAGTTTAAAATAGCACAAATTTACTCTCTTACAGTTCTGGAGGTCAGCAGGTAATAATCAGTTTCATTAGACTAAAGTCAAGGTTTCAGTAGGGCTAGTCCCTTCTGGAGGCTATTGAGGGCAAACTTTTCATTGAGTTTAGTAACGTTTTCACTTTAGTTCTTGTGCTTTTCACCTCCAGAATTTCTATTTGTTTTTATCATTTTTTATGGATAGTCTCTATTTGTCCATACATCTCTCTCCTGTTTCTTTTAGTTATTTCTGCATAATTTTCTTTAACTCTTTCAGCATATTTAAGACAGATGATTTCAAGTCTTTGTCTAGGGGCCAGCACTGTGGCACAGGAAGTTAAGCCACTGCCTGCAGTGCCAGCATCCCAATGGGCACCAGTCTAAGTCCTGGCTGCTCTACTTCCAATTCAGCTTCCTGATAATGCACCTAGGAACAGCAGCTGAGGATGACCCAAGTCCTTGTCCCTGCCACCCATGTGGGAGATCCAGAAGAAGCTCCTAGCTCCTGCTTTTGGTCTGGCCCAGCTCTGGCTATTTGTGGCCGTTTGGGAAGTGAACCAACAGATGGAAAATCTCTTTTTCTCTCTCTCTCTCCTTCTCTTTCTGTAATTATGCCTATACCTAATAAATAAATCTTTTTAAAAGTCTTTGTCTATTAAATCCAAGCTATTGGCTTCTTCAGGAGCAGTTTATATCCATTTTCTCTTCCTTTCTGTGAATAGGCCATAGATTCCTACTTTTTTGAATGTCTTATCATTTTATTCTTGAAAACTGGAAAATTTGAATTTACAGAATGGCAATTGTATAAGTCAGATTCTCTCCCTACCCAGGGTTTGTTATTGTTGATTGTTGAGGGAAGCAGTCACTTATTTGTTTAATTTTCTAAACTATTTTTGGAAATGACTCTATTCCTTATTGCATAAGGTCACTGAAGTCTGTGTTGTTGCCTCAGTAGTCAGTAATTTTACAATAATGACTTTGAAGGGAAAAAAAATAACGTACATTTCTAGTCTTTGGAGATTAGCTCTTTTTTATTTTTAAAAACATGGGGTATTTCAAAGGATCTGTCTTTGAGTTCAGAAATTCTTTCTTCTGCCTGCTCAATTTTGTTATTGAAGCTTTCAACCATATTTTTTATTTAATTTATTGAGTTCTTTAGCCCTAAGGGTTCTGATATGTTCATTGTTTTTATCTCTATCTCTTTGCTGAATTTCTCATTCATATAACTAATTGTGTTTTTTTAATTTTTAAATTTTTTTTATTTGACAGCTAGAGTTAGACAGTGAGAGAGAGAGAGAAAGGTCTTCCTTCCGTTGGTTCACCCCCCAGATGCCTGCTACGGCCGGCACGCTGCACTAATTCGAAGCCAGGAACCAGGTGCTTCCTCCTGGTCTCCCATGCGGGTGCAGGGCCCAAGGACTTGGGCCATCCTCCACTGCCCTCCCGGGCCACAGCAGAGAGCTGGACTGGAAGAGGAGCAACTGGGACAGAATCTGGCGCCCATATGGGATGCCAGCACTGCAGGCGAAGGATTAACCAAGTGAGCCACGGCGCCGGCCCCACTAATTGTGTTTTTACCATTAAATTGTCTGTATTCTCTTGTATCATATTAAGTTTCTTTAAAATCTTTTTTTTTTAATTTATGCAGGTAATTTGCCGATTTTCCTTTTTTTTCTTTAATGATCTGTTGCTAGAAAGTTATATGTTCCTTTAGAAGAATCATGCTACCTTGTTTTCTTGTGTCCCTAGCTTTATTTTTGTTCTTTTAGTCAGTTGCTTCTACCAATTTTGTAGAGTGGCTTTTGTAGTAAAAGACTTTCTGTTGGCTATGTGTCCTAGGGTGTTGGTTAGATATGTTGTATTGGCTTTTGTTCCAAGTGGGAACTTCAGTAAGATCCGCTATAAAAAAATGCATTGGTGATATATGCAGGTGTCTCAGTAGCCTAGGCTTCAGGGGTGTGAAACTCCACTGCCTGCTGGGAATCAACTCTCTTAGGTGGGGTAGATCCGTGGGCAGCTCTAAAATGTTTCACTGGATTGTGCATGTGGTGTGCCAGCTGGTTTCTGTGAATCATGTGAGGGTGGAACCATTCCAGTGGGTTCAAATGGGTGCATTATAGTGTGCCCAGTAGCAGGGGCAAGTGCCTGTTAGTGTCCAAGGGCTGCTTGGGGGTTAGATTGCACCACTGGGCCCACATAGGGCACCTGTCCATGTCTGAGGACTGCATAGATAAGCTCATGGGGCCTCTGGGGGCTAACTGATCAATAAAGTTTATCTAGATGCTTCCCAGGGGCCAAGAGTGGGTCAGTGGGGCAGAGTGTCTGCTTTTTAGGGCCTCAGTAGGCCAAGATTCTAAGACCAGGCAGCTCAACTGCTTCTTAGGGACATAGAACTGTGGGTAGAGCTATCCTGTTGCTTCTCGGGCCTGTGCAGGCTGAGCCATTCAGAAAAGACTGCTTGATTGCTTCCAGGGATCATGGGTGGACAGGTGGGGGCTATTCAGCTGTTTCCCTGGGCCTCTGTGTGCTGGGTCCCTGAAGGCTGGCTGCCTGGTTGCTTCCTGGGGCTCAAGGTGCAGGGGTGGAGCCACCCAATTGTTTTCTTGGGGACCCTGAAGGCTGAGCCGCTCAGAGTGTACCACCAAGTTTCTTCCCAGGACTACGGAAGAAGGGCAGTGTCTTCTGGCTGTTTCACAGGGCAGAGTCAATAGAGCTGCTGGGTGGTAGCTGCCTGGCTGGTTTTTTATAGGGCTGCAATTGTACAGCTGCCAAGGGCAGTTGCTTCGCCGGGGTCTCAAGATGACTCTACAGTAAGAGCCTGGATCGGGGAGGTGCAGCACGGGCTGTGCCCCTTTTTTTTAAGGCAGTGTGGCATTGTGGTAACTCAGCAGCTCCCCAAACAGCTCAGGATCTGTAAGGGCCACAAGGTTCTCCAGCTGTAAGTGCCTCAGGTGTTTGTGGCATGAGTTGAAAACTTCTTGGGGCCTCCTGCTTACCCTTTCCCCACTGAGTAAAGTTCCTCTTGGTTCAGGATCTTGAGAGATTGATAGGTGCTTTGTAGTTAGTTCCCTTCTTTATCAGGTCATCATGTATCTCCATTCTCTGCAGTGTCTAGTCTTATGCTCACTTTCCTGCCTTTTTTTTTTTTTTTTGACAGGCAGAGTGGACAGTGAGAGAGAGAGACAGAGAGAAAGGTCTTCCTTTTGCCGTTGGTTCACCCTCCAATGGCCGCCGCACTGTGCTGATCCGATGGCAGGAGCCAGGTGCTTCTCCTGGTCTCCCATGGGGTGCAGGGCCCAAGCACCTGGGCCATCCTCCACTGCACTCCCTGGCCACAGCAGAGAGCTGGCCTGGAAGAGGGGCAACCGGGACAGAATCCAGCGCCCCGACCGGGACTAGAACCCGGTGTGCTGGCGCCGCTAGGCGGAGGATTAGCCTAGTGAGCCGCGGTGCCGGCCTTGAATTAAGTTTTATGACTAGCAGTGGTGGCCCACAGAACCTACTGAGTACTAGTCATAGTCCCCTCTCTTCCCATTATGCATAACCAATTTCCCCTTGATAATCAGAATCGAGCCTGATGTTTAGTAGAGTAACCCTCTTCTGTGCCTGTAGAAAGCATAGTGACCTGAGAAACCCAATTAAGATCAAGTGACAGTCTCAGCTTCTCATTCAACAGAACTGTTGTTGTGCTCCCTCATATAAGAATCTCCTTGGAAATCATAAAATTCTCAACCAGCAGAGCCCAAAGTTTCAGGATTTTTTTGAAAGTTTTGGTGAGTGGATTATCAGGGGTGCTAATAAGAGAGCTTACTTTCAACTTCACTCCTTGATTCTGAGATCTATGCATTTTGGTTAAGTATGGGGAAATGGTATCAATATTGGTCTTTGGGTTAAAATACATGTCACATCCTTGAGGACAGTTTCCCAACTTCATAGGTATAGTTTCCAATTGTAATAGGCACAAAAACTCTATCTTCAGTAGGCTATTTCAACATCCTATGTGGTTAACTGCTTCTGAGTAGTGGTCAGAGCAGTAAATTTTATAGCAATGAGGCCAAGCCATACTCCTTTTCCTGAAAAATTAAATATTTGGTGAAAAGAAATGGTATGTGGAATAATATGATAGTGAATAATGTGTTCTATAGATCTATGAATACTAGTACTGGCAATAGTGTCAAGGGCAAGGATGACAATCCAGAATCAGAATATATATATATATTACAGTGAGGACAAATTGCTGCTCCTTGTATGATGGTACAGGTTGAACACCATCAATCTTCCATGAAGAGGCTAGTGTATCACCCTTACTTCCTCTGCTGCTCTCTCTCCTGCTTCCATCCTCAGAAAATGAGGTCATATCAGGCCTTAGCATCATTTCTAGTTTTGGCAGGCAAGCACTCAATGGTGATGGTAACCAGATGAGCTTTAATAAGGCAAAGTCAATGTTGTGGAGTCCATGCCTAACCCCCATCTTTGATGCCATAGTCCCTTTGCATACTGAGCCATTTGCCTTGAGGTAGCTTGTGAAAGAAGTTGACTGACATCCACAGGATGGCTATTTGGAGTTCCAGCTTTGCCTGAGAATGGAAAATTGATTGGATTTGCATGAATAGATGGAAAGGAAGAAGTATTTATTTAAGCAAAAGAATAAAGGCAAAGTTAATCATAGAAGTTTGGCAGTGCAAGGGGAGCCTAGCCCATCTGGAGGCAAGTTTGTGCTGTGGAGAATTTTTTGAGGAAAAAAGAAAAAGCAAAGTTTAGAAAGGAAAAATATTAACACATAGTAGCACTGACTTATATTTATAATTTCCTTACTATGTACTCTGTTGAGCTCTTTGGATACATCATTTAATCTTCAAAAAAAAAAAAGCAAACCTGTGAGGTAGATGCTATTATTGAGCCAGTTTTACAAAATGGTTCCATGAGATTAAATAAGGAATTATAGAGCTCGCATTGGCATTAACACAGGGAAGCCCACAGAATTTGTTGATCACTTGGCTACACTGCCCTGCTATTCAGGCTGTGCGCTAAGGACCCTAATGTAGACAAAGGGAAATTATTGAGAGGACTTTAGCAAAAGGAAAGGTTTGAGAAAATTAATCCATCAACGTAATATGGCATAGACTAGTTTATTTCTCTATCAAGGAATAATTAAATCAGGTGGAAAGGACTTGAGCCTTTGAGACAGACAATCTCAGGTTAACATTTTGGTTCTGTCTCATAATAATCTATGCCCTGAAAAAATTTTAATCTTTTATGCCCCAGTTTCCTCATTGGTAAAATGGAGAGTTGAAAGTTCTTACCTAATAGGACTGTTACAAAGAATAAATAGAACAAGATGTATTATGCTTGGTGCCTGATGCAGGACTGATATTCCACAAATATTAATTGTCTTCTCTTTCCTCCCCTTTCTCTCTGGTAGTGAATATTGGAATAAGTTTCTGGAAGCTTTTCAAAAACACAAATCTCATTGTTTTAGAATTTGTTAAGTGGAACTCCTTCACAGATGGCAGCTTGGATGCAAACTCATTCAGTAAGGATCAATTTATTACTTGCTGTGTGCCTTTCTTAATACCAGGCTGCAGAGGAATCAAAATAAATGGACTATGGTCTCTGACAGTGCACCTGTGAAGAATAGATAGAACAAAGCCAGTGAGATAAGGGCCACAGTAGAGCATGTATCAGGAGGCATAGGAAAAAAGCTGGGGGAATATAGGAGCCTTAGAAGTCTGTGGCCAGTTTTCACAATGGAGGTCACTGATTATTTAAAGTTCAGGTAAACAACAGTATCTCTCAAAATCCCTCCAAGAAAGCCTTGTTTGATTTTTTTTTACTTTTTAAAAAACTTGTTTACATAAAGGGAGCAAATTTCATGTATTTCATATATACAGTTTTAAGAACACAATGATACTTCCCACCCTACCCTCCCTGCCTCCTTCACCCCAATCCTCCCTCTTCCTTCCTTTCTTATTTTTATTTTACTTTTTTAAAAGATTTATTTATTTATTTGAGAGATAGAGTTACAGAAAAAGAGAGGGAGAGACAGACAGAAAGGTCTTCTATCAGCTGGTTCACTCCCCAATGGCCACAATGGCCGGAGTTTCACCAATCCAAAACCAGGATCCAGGAGCTTCTTCCGGGTCTCCCATGCAGGTGCAGGGTCCCAAGGACTTGAGCCATCTTCTACTGCTTTCCCAGGCCATAGCAGGGAGCTGAATTGGAAGTGAAGCAGCTGGGACTCGAACCGGTGCCCAAATGGGATGTCGGCACTGCAGGCAGAGGCTTTACCCACTATGTCACAGCGCCAGCCCCTTTCTTTAATTTTTGCAATGACATACTTTCAATTTTCTTTATAATCATAAGCTTAACCCTTCACTAAATAAAGAATTCAACAAGTAGTCAGTAGAAACAAACCCTGTTCCTCAATTTTTGCTTTAGAAAAAAATAATAAATACTCTGTCCACCATCTCCTCTCCTTTTCAAAAGCAAGAGGATGGGTGAATAAAATGAAAGTCACTGCCTAATTAAGTGGTAATAGGTGGCAGTTTTGAGTATTTCTATCAGTAGGAAAGAGAGTAATTGGTAGAGGGCCAAAAACTCAACAAGGGTTCTCTTTGCTATTTCCAAAAGTCCTGGGGGTGGGAGTGGGGGCAGTGTTGAAGTATAAAACAGAGAGCTTCAACACTCTTTGAATGCTAATGGAAAATAATAATTTTAAAATAAGCTTGAAAGAGAAAGCTTACAAATTACAGAGAAAATAGGAAAATCATTTTCTTTCTCTTTTTGAGGCTATGAATGGGGAAAAATAGGTCAGGAACAGAGATGAAATTGGAACTTCCCTGTGAGAGATTTAACTGACTGAGCTGTCTCAAAACAAAGTGAAAAATCCATGGTATCACACTGATTTTGAAGTTTTTCCATTAAAAACCATTTTCCACTAAATCCTTCAGGAAAATATATCCCACCCCTCATGCGCTGTGTGGAGATATGGTAACAGACACACAAGACATCAAAGGGAAATGTGGCTGTTGCCATCAGAGACTCAGCAATGGTTTTCATAAGGGAGAAGCAGCCTGTTGAGGGAAGTAAGCTGAGGGTGCCCAGATGCTGAAACAGCAGCCATGGAGCCTCCACAGAGGAGCAGCGATAGGCTTGGCAGCGCAGTGGGGGTAGACAACTAGAGCAGAAATGATGGAAAACTTCCTCTTACCTGGAAGAAGTTAAAATTTGAAAGTCAAAGAGATGACCCCTAGGGCAGTAAGTACTATCCTTCATCTTTGATATTTTTGAAAGAAGGCTCATCCATCTTTCTGTTTGTCTCTCTAAACAGAATTTCTGTGCACTGTCACTGCTTCATTAACTTCTCTCAGAAGAATGTCATTTCCACTTCTGAGACAATCTGTAAGCAAAGCAAACTCTGTCACATGTACCCTGTGCACTCAGTATTGCACGTACTTTGTACGGCACAGAATAATCTATTCCATGTTGTACAAATGAGCAATGAAGATGTTTTAAATAAGCCTCACCTGCTTACAGCTGACAGCTTTGTGCCCCCTGGGAAATCCAGGCTAAGAACTGCACTGATGTGGTGTTGCTGTTACTCACTTTTCCAAACCTGCAGGGGCTCACAGCTGCCTGTCCAGAATGAAGCATTTTCAAACAGGTGCAAATTTTAATACAGGTTCCCAACCTACTAATAACCTACCTTGTCAGAAATTGCAATATTTTCTAAGGTTAAAATGAAACCTCACATGATTTCGTTAGCAGGGAACAATTGCGTCTTGTGAAGTAGAGAATATAGTTCGGTATTTTGCCTTGTCCTTGCACGGAAATCCAAGGGAAATTCAAGTGACCCATTTTCTGTGTAGCCCTTTTTCGTTATTTTACAAATGCTGAGTTTAAGGGCCAGCTCTGTGACATAGTAAGCTAAGCCTCCACCTGAAGTACTGGCATCCCATATGGGCGCCAGTTCGTGTCCCAGCTACTCCTCTTCCAATTCAGTTCCTTGCTAATGGCCTGGAAAAGCAGTGGAAGATGGCCCAAGTGCTTGGACTCCTGTATTCACGTTTGAGACCCAGAAATAAGCTCCTGTCTCCTGGCTTTGGATTGTCCCAGCTCTGGCCATTACGGCCATTTGGAGAGTGAACCAGTGGATGGAAGACCTCTCTGTCTCTCCCTCTCTCTGTCTGTAACTCTACCTCTCAAATAAAATCTTTTAAGAAAATTCTGAGTTTAAGATCTGAAACACTTACTAAATATCAATCTCAGTATTAGGTTATAGAATATATGTATGTGTATAAATATATACATGTATATTTATATATAAATCACTTCTCTTTCCCTCATCTACCCTTAAGCCCCATCCCCACACTTCATCCTATGCTTCAACACCTAGATTATTTGTTCTTCCTTGAACCCATCTGTGTACATTTCCATGATTTGCATTGGTAATTCTTAATCTTTTCCCCAGTGTGCCACTTATAAGGAATGACATCCCCCCTGTGCAACAGTGCCACTCTCATAGCTCTGTCCAGATTTTGAGAAAATCCCCAAATCCTGAAGAGAAGTAAAAGAGTATAATGAGTCAAAGCAACCCAGATATTAACTAGAGGAAACAGGCTGCTAGGCAGGAGGCACGATTCCCTCTGAGCAAACTCTTGGGAGCTAAGTTCTCTCCCACTCAAAGCAAAGGAGTGAGAATGAATATTTATAGGGATAACCTCGAATTTTCTCTAATTTTAAAAATGTGAATCATGTTCAAAACTTTGGCGCTTCATTATTACTTGCCACGGACCACACAAATGCTGCCTTAGTCCTGGCTGTTCTTGCCTGCTGAAATGCTCACCGCACCCATATCACGACTTACTGAGAAACCTTCTCATCGACGAAGGTCCAATTTAAATTCCACCTCCTCCACTGAAGCAGATGCTGTCTACGCCTCAGCCAAATCCCATTTTTGATGCGCAACTGAAGTGCATAACTCTTTCTGAGGCTCTTCACTGGCTATGTCAGTATAGACTCAGTTCACATGTAGGACAGGTCAGAACTACTTGAAAGTTACCACCCTAGGCCAAACCTTCAAACAATGCTGCATAAGATTTGGTAAACAAATACATATTCCTTCCCCTCCTCCAGGGGGAACAATACTAAGGTGTATTCTTGACCATCTCCCAGAGGTCCCCAGTGGAACTGAGGCCCCTTTGCCCATAACAGTAACCTTATTAACACACTCTGTTTGCATTCCTGGCATCACCTCCCAAGCAAATCTTGTCCTTAAATGCTATTCTCAGTATCTGCTTCTGGAGGAATCCACCTGAGATTTCCTGAAAGTTCTTTTTCCATGTGTATTATTTTTTCTCATTACTATGGTGAAATGCCTGCAGCAACCTGACTTTATAAAGGAAAGAAGTTTATTTTGTTGACAGTTCTGGAGTATCATAGTCCATGATAGGATTGGTCTCATTGGTTCAGCCTCTAGCGATGGCGTTATTCTTGGAAGTTTCAACATAATTCAGAGCATCACATGGCAAGATACAGGGAGTGCATGTGTCTGTCTATAGGCATATATCTCCATGAAACCATCAGGATTCAATCATGAGGTCTCCACACTAACAAGCTAATCCCATCTAATCACTTCTCAAAGGCCCCATCTCTGATCATTGCATTAAGTTTACATCCTCTTAGTACCATTAATTTATGGCTTTGGAGTGTAATTGTTCTTTATCTATTTTAATTTACTTGAAAGGCAGAGAGACAGACAGAGAAAGATCTTCCATGCACAGGTTCACTGCAACAGCAGAGGCTTTGGCGGGTCATAGCCTGGAGCCCAGAACTCAATCCAGGTCTCCCATGTGGGTAGCAAAGACCCAAGTAGTTGAGCTATTGCCTGCTGCCTCCATGGGTGCAGGAAGCTAGAATTAGAAGTAAAACTGGGTCTTGAACTTGGTGTCTTAGCTTCAGTGCAAAACACCCACTCTAACTTTGCAGCTTAAAGGACTGCATGAGTTGGGGGGGATCATATTTAAACCATAGCACAGTGGTAACAGAAAATATCTACTACCCCTTCTGGGCTACCATAACATTTTGTTACATTATTGAGAGTGTTATGTAGGATATAAAAAGACCTAGTCCTTCCCACTGAACACCTAAAAGTAAAAATCATGTTTTTTTTTACATCTATATCCTCAAATTACTGAATATTATACTTTGTGCATTCTTAGTACTTAATATGTATTTGTTAATTTGAATTACTGTCAGTAAACCTGAAACATCAAAGATAGCAATTCTTAATGTTTCTTCATATTACCTAAGAAATAAATATTGAGGGAGCCAACATTGTGACATAGCTGGTTAAGTCATCTCCTGTGATGCTAGCATCCATATGGACGCCAGTTCATGTCCTGGCTGCTCCACTTGTGATCCAGTCCCTGATAATGGCCTGGGAAAGCAGCTGAGGATGGCGTAAATGTATGGGGCCATGACACCCACGTGGGAGACCTGGATGAAGCTCCTAACTCCTGCCTTTGGCTTTTCTCAGCCCTGACCATTGCAGATATATGTGGCATGACCCAGCAGATGGAAGATTCCCTCTCTTTCCCTCTGTCTCTTCCTACCCTTCCACCCCGTGTGTGTGGTGTGTGTGTGTGTGTCCCTCTGTCTCTGTAGCTCTGACTTTCAAATGAATAAATAAATCTTCTAAAAAAAGTATTGAGGGATTGGTGCTGTGGTAGAGCAGGTAGAGCTGCCACCTGCAGTGCCTGCATCCCATATGGGTACCAGTTTGAGTCCCAGCTGCTCCACTTCTGATCCAGCTCTCTGCTATGGCCTAGGAAAGCAGTAGAAGATGGCCCAAGTCCTTGGGCCTCTGTACCCATGTTGGAGACCCGGAAGAAGCTCCTGGCTCCTGGCTTCGGATCAGCACAGCTTCTGCCACGGTGGACAATTGGGGAGTGAACCAGTGGATGGAAGACCTCTCTATCTCTCTGCCTCTCTTTCTCTCTCTGTATAACTCTGACTTTCAAATAAATAAATAAATCTTTTTTAAAAAAAGTGTTGAGAAGAGAATAGAGGTTTATCACAAAAATGATAACTAAAGTATTTAATTCAAGACTTTTTTCATATTCTCTTTAAAATATGCAATTATTCAGCAAAAGGGAAACAATTGTGATAGTAAGATAAACTAATAATGAGAATATGCTAGCACAATAAACTATGAAGGAGAGTCCCATATAGTGCAGAAGCAGGGAGAAGTTTTCCTTAATGACATCATAGATAAGCATGAACTGAGAAACACAATCATTATCCAAGACATACTTAAACTCCAAACAGGATAGCACCACTTGGAATTAGGCAAAAGGAGGCTAGGACCACTGCCAGGTGGACTGTAGGAAAAAGGCCAGTGGTATCTTCTTCCCTACTTGGAAGAAATATTTGAAGGGGATCATCTTCTCGACTCCTTCTCCAGTCTCCTTTAAAAAAATGTTTTATTTGTTTATTTGCAGGGGAGGGCTCCCATCAACTGGTTCACTCACCAAATGCTCATAACAGCTAGGGATAGGCCTGGAAGAAGCTGGGAGCCAGAAACCCAATCCATTCTCCATGTGGGTGACATGGACCCAACTACTTCAACCATCATCTACTACTTCACAGGTGTACATTAGTAGGAAACTGGAATGGCAATTGGATCTCACACTCAAACCCGTGTACTCTGACACAGCCCTCCCAAGGAGTGTCTTAGTTACTATACCAAATGCCCACCCCTCCAGCCTCCTTTTTAGAGTTCCATGTACAACATGATGAGCAGTTGAAAGCACTGCCATGGGTAAATGATGGATCATTGCACGCCCCCAGAGTGGTCTCTGGGGCAAGACAAGCAATGTATAGAAAACAGGGGTAGATTAGCATGCACCAAACTGGTCAAGAGTTTCTAAAAAATAGGGCATTACAGGAATGTTAAAGAGCATGAACTTTGGAATCAGAGAGACCCAGGGTAGAGTCCTATGTTTTCTTACTACTCGTTGCAAGATTTTGGTTTACTTAATCTAGCCACAACTTATTTTCACATGGGTTCTCTCAAAGAGTTCTTAGGAAGATTAAATGAGATAATTAATGTAAAGGTCTAGAGAAGTGCTTGAGAGAGTCAAGATTATCTCCCTCCCTTCAACACCATCATTACTCAAGCATTCTGCAGAGTCAAAGAATGAGATCATTGGAGAAAAAAAAAAGTTCCACTCTAGCAGACTTGTAAGAAATTAACATTTGCAAGGCAATGAATTTCAGACTTGGGGTTTTGTAACCCAAGCTAGTATCTGGTTTTATAGCTAAGAATAGAATTCTTGCAGCTAAGTGGATTGGTAAAAAGTGATTTAGGGTGAATAAGCTTCTACCTCTTAGAAACATAGGGCCACTATAGATGTCCCCTCATTTGGTATGGCTAAAGACAAAACAATTGATGAGACAAGCTCTAGGAAATATTCTGCTCTATTTGTAAGAGATGATCACTCCCTGATCATTCCAAAGAAGAAGAAACCCACTCAATTGAAAGAAATTTTTTAAAAAAATTTTGCTCTGATCTCAATATAATTTATAAAATGTTGGTTAACATTTGTCTTAGTCCATTTGTGCTGCTATAACAAAATACCTGAGACTAGGTAATTTATAAACAGTACAAATTGATTTCTCACAATTCTGGAGGCTGGAAAGTTCAAGATCAAGCAGCAGCATTCAGTATGTAGGGAGGGCCTCGCTATGTCCTCACATCGTGGAAGGCATAAAAGGCAGAAAGTGGCAGACTCTTAATCCACTCAAGGGGTGGATTCCTCATGACTTAATCATTTCCCAACAGTCTCACCTCTTAACACCTCCACAGAAGGCTTCATCACAAATTTCAGTGGGGGCATATTCAAATAATAGCAATGTTAATCTAGAATAGATCTGTTATCACTTCTCTGCCTTTTGGCTAAGATCAAGTGTAGAATAGATCTGTGATAAGAAAAGAATAAGGTCAGATTAAAAGAAAAGAAGTGTTGTATATAAAAACATTACAATATAAAGGGCAATAAGAAAATTAAAATTTTTATTGGTGAAAACAATTAGAAAGATTGAATCTGTAATATAAATGGAAAACTCTAGAAATCCGGCCAGAATGCAAAGGAAAAATATAGAAATAAATAACTTGGTGTAAGAAATAAGTATAATTGTCCCTTGACATTCACAGTAGGTTAATTCCAGGACAACCTGTGCTTACCAAAACCCATGGATGCTGAAGTCTCATATAAATTGGTGTAGTATTTGCATGGAACCTATACACATCCTCCTGTCTACTTCAGATCATCTCTAGATGAGTATAATACCAGATACAATGTAAATGTTATGTAAATAGTTGTTATACTGTATTGTTTAGGGAAGAGTGACAGGAAAAATGTACATGTCCAGTACAGGTGCAATTTTTTTGTCCAAATGTTTTCAGTTCATGGTTGGTTGAATCCACAGATTCAGAATGCTTGGCTACAGAGGGCCAACTATATTATAGGCCATACAATCTCTATCATTCTGTCACTGTAACTTCTCAGCAGCCACAAACAAATGCATAAATAAATGTGTATAGTTGTGTTCCAAGAGCATTTTTTTATGAAAGCAAATGGCTGACCTTAGGACTGTAATTTGCATTCCTGTCTAGAGTACAAGAGACTCTGAGACCTTGCTTCTTGGAATTTGGTGTGTCATGGCCAGGTAGAGGAGGTCGACCTACAAAGGGAACAAGATGTGGCCAGAGATGCAGGAAGAAGAAAACCAGGATTTTGTGTCATGGAAGCTAAAGAAAAAGGGATTGCTCAATATGCCAAATGCTGCTAAATACTTGTATTATATGCAGTGACTCAGAATAAAATTTTAGAATAACTAGGAGGGTTGTTTGAAAGAAAGGATGGGACCAGAATACAAAATGAAGCGGATGGGAGACTTAAGTGGAAGTAAGAAAAAAGGAAGCCTAGAGAATCCTTTCCTGTCTCTGATCTCTGAAATATGAGACATGGTAGATTATGCAATGCCACAATCTCTGCTACTCTTCCTGTTGAGTTATAGAGTCTAATTCCCTTGCTCTTGGATTTGGGTGGGCTCTAATGACTTGCTTAGGCATAGAATATGGCCCAAGTGATATTCTAGTTGTAGTTATAAGAAGCCTAGAAGCTTCTACTTGAGTATCTTGGAAAACTCACTCTGGGGAAAGCCATTCACTCTGTAAAATAATCACATAGCCTGAGATGTACCATGATTGTGAGGAAGCCTAAGCAAGCCTTGTGGAAAAGGCCTAAAGGATGAAATGAATTTGGGGAGAGACAGAGGCCAAGAAGCACCAAGGCACCAGGCGTACAGATGAAGAAAGTGGGTCAGAGAAAAACACGTCCAGCTGAGTCCTCCCTGATCTCAAGATCCAGAAAATCATAGCAAATGAAAATGACGCTTTAAGCCCCTAAGTTTTGGGGTGGTCTGTTTGGCTGTGCGAAGGTTAACTGGAACAAAAAATATGGAACAATAGCAACCCTGGCTCAGGAAGGCTGTGGAGGAGTTCTTAGGAGAGGATCATTTTTTCATTTGGAGTAAAAAAGAGGTAAGAAATTCTGTGGCAAGGTTAAGGATAAAACGGAGCTTTTTGGCAATCAAACCGGGGTTTGGTGCTCAGAGGGAAAGTTGCATATAAGGAGGACTCCCATAAAAGGAAGGGGCGATGAATACATTACAGCACGTACTCACGGACAGCTTGCTAGAAGAGATTACCTTTTGGGTAGTGGCTAAGGATGATAAGATCAAGGACTTGTTCAGTTAACTAACCTTAAGTCCCAGTTAGAGGTAAAAACATCAGGATCTGGCCTGTCAGCATTTCTAATTGTTTGTCAGGAGGACCTAGTGTGGTGCCAAATTTTATTCTATCTTTGCATTGTTGTAACAGAAAAACCCCATTTGGCCCCATTGGGATTGGGCTCTGAGAGTAGTACAGGAAATTGGTCTTTCTAATCACCAAGAATGTATTCAGAGTGTACATGAGACACTTTCAAAATCTTACCTCTCAAGGGATGGGCAGCGGATGGCTGGTGGCTAACAAAAAGAGGAAAACTCAAGAGTAACAGAAAATCACTCTCAAATCCTGCATCTCACATTCCAAACCTTCCTCTGTCACTGGCTGAAATAAAATGCTCTCTCCAGAGATGTTTGGGATATGTGTGAAAGCACAACACTGCTTTTTTTTTTTTTTTTTTTTTGAGTCAGCCAAAGGATCCAGAGACAAGAGGATAGAGTGTGCTGCATTATTAACAGGCAAGGCATTTTCCATTTTATTAGCAGCACCTGCACTCTTAAAACTCCATTATATCCTGAGTTTTGCCAGATTATAGGTTGAATGAGCTACCCAGCTTTTCTTCAATGCCATAAGCTGGATTTCCAGAGTGATCCTGCTACACATGAAATTAACAGCAGCGTGGTTTCTGGAGCCATTGCAGCTTCACCCATGCTGTACTGATGAAGTCTCAGAAATTGTAGACTGATTTTAAAAATTGCAGGATAGTCCCTGATTCCATTTAAGAAACAAAAACCTTGGGAATGTGGGACTAGAATGTGAAGTGTTTCACTCTCAATAGTTGAGAGTATTACCTGGAGAACCAATTACATCATTAACCAATTACAACCTTCAAACTACATTATTATTAGGAATAGACAAAGCTTGATGGGAACAGGTATTATAGGTATGGAGGTAAGTAATAAAGCAGAATCCAAATTCTAGATGATGTTTGCTGGTGGGGGGGGATCAAACTTGTGAGGAGAAAGAATCCTGCCTCCCCCCAAAAGGAAAAAGGAAAAAGTTTCTAATACCTTGCTTTGAATGCAGGTGACTTCAACAGTTGAATGCTGGGACAGACTCACCTGTGCTAATAAACATACAGGTATTCAATTTCTAGGAATTTTCCCTCAGGGAGAGGTCTCTGTTTGCTGAAATCTTTTCCTTTTGTTATTGTTCATTTGACAAAAACTTTACCTTTTGATCTTCTTTTGGACATTGCTTGGAGACTGTGCACTTGACACAGGCGTCTAGTGCAATGGTTCAGATGCTACTTGGGATGTCTGCATCCGGTATCTGATTGCCTGGATGCAAGTTTGCTCAAGATCCCAGCTCCCTGCTAATGCACACTCTAATAGGCAGCAGGTGATGGTTCAGGTAGTTAGATCCTTGTCACCCACACCCACACAGGAGATATGGAAGTGTGCTCTTGACTCCTGGCTTCTGCCTAGCCCTGTCTAGGCAGTTGCAGGCATTTGAGAAGTGAACCAGTGAATGGGAAACTCTCTCTCTCTCTCTCTCTCTCTTTGTCTCTCTCTCTCCCTCTCTCTCTCTCTGTCTCTCTCTCTCCCTCTCTCTCTCCTTTTCCCCCTCGCTCCCTCCCTCCCTGCCTCCCTCCTTCCCTCTTTCTATTTGTCTGTGTTTTTGTGTGTGTCTGCTTTTCAGAAAAAAAATATTTTATACACTAATTACATCAGTTGATTTGAAATAAGCCAAAAGGCTTTGGGGAAAACAGGAGACAGCCTAGGGGCAAGGAAGAGGGTTCAAATTAGACCATTTTCACAGGTAGCTTGCATAGTCACAGCGCCAAACAGAGGCACAGTCTAAAGCCTGGTTGTTAATTTGTTTCTAACTGTAAGTTTCATTAAAAAGAAAAAGAGCTCATCATCTTCACTAGAATATGCTGAGCTGCTATAGAAACAGGCCCCTCCCACCTCATATTTTACTCTTCACAGCTTTCCATGTGAGGCAGTGCTATGTCACTTTCTCGACTGACTGAAGAGGCAGTTTCTACGATTTTTCTCCACCATGGGTATTGCCACTTGTAAAGCCTATATAGGTTGATGTTTCCTCCTCCTTCTGGATACAAAGTGAGGTAATTCAATAGCGTAATCATAATAAACAATTTACCCCATTCAGGTTTACTGTCTCATCCTTGCTTTCTTTTCCTAGAGCATTAGGAATCCATCACCGTTTGAGATCTCTTTAAAAATGCATGAAGGGAAGGGAATTGGCAGCACAGTTAAATGAACTTAATTCAGCCAGATTTTACATTATTAACTCACTTCCGAAGAGCTGAATACGGGGAATGATGGAGGAAAAAAGTAGAACTAAAATTGGACCATTGATCCTAGCGGTCTCTGAGCCAAGCAGACGTGGGAAACAGGATAGGAAAACTGTAAATGTCTTTTGTCACTGGTTAGAGATACAAAGCATTCATTTGTTTTAATCAGTATGAGATATGTATTACGTGGATTCTGCTCCCCGGTCCCACTCATTCCCTCAATGCACCCTGGTCCTGACTTAGCTGATGCCAGAGTTGGCAGCCTCACAGTCCAGAATTGTTTGAATTGGCATATTATAGCACCAGCACATCCCCCTCCTCTGGTGTGAAAAAGAAACAACCAATGCCTAGAAATCTGTAGAAAAGGACACTGGCATTCACGTGGTAACACTCCCACTCCAGGACTTTGCCTCTGGGAGGAAGAGGAAGAAGTCAATATACATAATGAAGTAGTCAGGCAATGAAAGAAACTTCTGAAAGCGTGTGCATTCCGTGGGTGGAACAGCACACTTAACCCTTCCTATCCCCATCTGAATGCCGAATGCTGAAATAAAGACCTTCCAGTCTCAAAGACAGAACTTTTTCTGTCTTATGTGGTCTTTGCGTTTAAAAATAGATTGCTTTTCTCCAAGGATTAACACCTTCACAGCTTCTAATGCACTGCTCATCTGATAAGTAACTCAGTCTATTCCTTATAAATGATTTAGAAGTCAAATGACTGCCATTTTAAAAAAAAAGTTGCTGGGACAAGATGTTCTGAAGGTGAGCATATGCTGATCACTAGGGCTGCTCACAAATAGCCTGCTCATCTTCTGGGAACATGTGAGGACTGTACTTCCCTCTCTGCTTTGAGATCAGGTGACTCGCTTAGGCCAATGAAAAACAGTGATCTTCCTGCATGGAAGCCATAGGAACCAGCATGTGACTTACCACGTGCCTTTTCCCTGCTGTAGAGACACTGTATGCATGTAATGACATTCAGTGTCCATAAACCTACACCGATCAGATTCCCTCTGACAACCAATATTGGAGAAATAGCAGGGGTGAGAAATAAAACCTCTGAAATCTGGGGCTGATTGTTGCTGCAGTATTACCTAGTCTCTTTTGGTTGCATCCTTATTTGCATTAAAAGGCTTATAAAAGTAAAATAATGCAGAAAGCTATAATTACAGTGAAAAGATGAGTAATACCCAAACATTTGTTGAATCTCACAAGGAATTTTCACTAAATGCAGTGGAGATGGGACTAAATTTATGCAAAAATGTTGAGAACTTCTCCTTGAAATAATAGTAGGGTGTGAAAGACAGAATGTGAGTTGGGACTTTGCCCACCCACTCTTCTTGCAGCAATTGTAGGGGCTGTGGAAGAAAATACATATAGCTAGCCACCACAATCTTGCCCTGAAATTTCCTCCTGAAACAGCTCAGGTCCCCCAATTCTCAGTCTCCATTCATGCCCTTCTTTCCACTTTCAGTCAGTTAAGGGGGACCAATGCCACCTGGCAAGGTGGTCCATGAGAGCAGTACAAGTCAAGATTAACTTTAATCAAGACAATAGGAGCAGTGCATATAGACAGAATGACTAAACACTGTTGAGGGATTTTATTTTCCTAAGATGTATTTATTTATTTGAAAGGCAGAGTGACAGAGGAAGACAGACACAGATACACACACACAGAGAGAGAAAGAGAGAGAGAGAGAGAGAGAGAGAGAGAGAAAGAGAGAGAGAAGCTTCTATCTACTAGTTCACTCCCCAAATGGTCATAATAGCCAGGTCTGGGCCGGGACGAAACTCAGGAGCCAGGAACTCAATCCACGTCTCCCACATGGATGGCAGGGACCCAAGTACTTGCTCCATCATCTGCTGCCTCCCAGGCACGTTAGCAGGAAACTGGATCTGAGGCAGAGCTGCCAGAACTCAAACTGGTACTCCTATATGTGATGCTGGCACTGCAGGCAGAGGCTTAACCCACTGTGCAACAACACTAGTCTCTATTGAGAAATTTTAAAAATGAACCAAATAAATAAAGGGCCATATCATTTTGGATATTCTAAGTATTTTGGGCTCTGATCATCACCAGATGATTGTGTTGTTTAAATGTAATTGCCAATTAAATCCCAAAAGGAGTTTGTTTTAAAACTTAAAATAATTTTAAGGTCTACTTGGAAAGGAGAATATTATTTTTGAAAAAGAGTAATTTCTGGATTTGCCATGCCAATTATTACTTGTTAAGTTTTATTATAAGCTTATAATAATTAAAACATTATAATTCTAGTACAAGGCTAGATAAATCAATTAATACCACAGTAGAGACAGAAACAAATGTGTGTATATGTGTGTGTGTGAATTAATTTATCATAAAGGAAGCACTGGGACTTAGTAGCAAAGGGCTATTTAAAGACAGGTGCTGAGAAAATAAATTTAGATATCCCCCCCATTCTGTATAATAAAATAAAATAAATTCCTGTTTTTTTAAAAAGATTTATTTATTTGAAAGACAGAGTTACAGAGAGACAGATGCAGAGAGAGGGAGAGAGGGAGAGAGGGAGAGAGAGAGATTCTTCCATCCACTGGTTCACACTTCAATTGGCTACAATGGCCAGAGCTGGGCCAATCTGAAGCCAGGAACCAGGAGCTTCTGGGTCTCCCATGTGGGTGCAGGGGTCCAAGGACTTGGTCCGTCTTCTACTGCTTTTCCAGACCATAGCAGAGAGCTGGATTGGAAGTGGAGTGGCCATGACTTCAACTGGTGCCCATATGGGATGCCAGCACTGTAGGCAGTGGCTTTACCTGTTGCACCACAGTGCCAGCCCCTAAATTCCTGGTCTTCTCAATGAGTAAGACTTTTAAAAGTATAAAAGTATGCAAATATACAAATAGAAGAAATTATAGGTGAATAAAGACATTCTAAGCTTTAAAATGATGTGAAAAAACACAGAAAATGATAAATGATTGCTTTAATTACCTATGAAAGAAAATCTAGGGGCCAGTATTGTGGCACAGTGGGTTAAACTGTTGCTTGTGACACTGGAATGCCAAATCAGAATACCATTTTGAATGCTGGCTGTTCCACTTCCAATCTAGCTTCCTGCTAATACATCTGGGAAAGCAGAAGAAGAAGGCCCCAGTGCTTGGGCTCTTGCCACTTCCATGGGTGGCCTGGATGGAGTTCCTGGCCCTGATTCCTGGCTTTGGCCTGGCCCAGCCCTGGCTGTTGTAGCCATTTGGAGAGTGAACCAACAGATGGAAGATTCTGTCTTCTCTTCCTCCCTCTTTCTCTTTCTTTCCCTCTTCTGTCACTTTGCTTTTCAAAAATATAAATAATAAATCATTTAAAAAAGAAAAACTGTAATACTTTTGGCATAAATTGAATTAAATTATAAGAAGTATGGCAAAGGTTTAATGATATTCACATACAGGGAAAATATTTAATTGATTTTTTAAAGCAAGAATAATGAACAAAGTTCAGGAACATATTATTCACAAGAAAAGAAAAATAGCTAAAATAATAAGAAATACAATTTCACCGGTAATCAAATAAATGTAAACTGAAATAATAATGAGGTGCCATTAACACCTATAAACAAAGATTTTTAAAAGATGTGCTACTTAATTCTGACAACAGTCAAATTTGCATATAGTGTCATTGCAAAAATACTATATATGTATACATATTTGCATATCCATATACATGTTTAATACTAGTACTCACATAGACATTTAGGAAAAAAGATGAGAAATGTATTTTCTTAACTAATTATTTCTAGGTGGTGGGATTAAAGTGGATATGCCTTTTCTTGATTCTTTTTTTTTTTTACCTTTTTCTTGCAGTTCTAAATGTTCCACAATGAATGTGGATTGTTCTCATAATCAAGGGAAAATTTATGCCACTTAAATCAAGGTACAAAATTGTAAGATTGTAAAATAAGCACTATTAAAATTTACTGATAGGCCGGCACCACAGCTCACTTGGCTAATCTTCGGCCTGCGGCGCCAGTGCCCCAGGTTCTAGTCCCAGTTGGGGCGCCGGATTCTGTCCCGGTTGCTCCTCTTCCAGTCCAGCTCTCTGCTGTGGCCCAGGAAGGCAGTGGAGGATGGCCCAAGTGCTTGGGCCCTGCACCCGCATGGGAGACCAGAAGGAAGCACCTGGCTCCTGGTTTCAGATCGGCGTGGCGCCGGCCGTAGTGGCCATTTTGGGGGTGAACCAACGGAAGGAAGACCTTTCTCTCTGTCTCTCTCTCTCTCACTGTCTAACTCTGCCTCTCAAAAAAAAAAAAAAAAAGAAAGAAATTTACTGATAGAAATAAATAGCGTATAAGTAAATCACACTTGCCAGTCTGATTTATTTATATACAGTCTAAATTGTATATGCCCAGATAGAAATACAGAGAGGACAAAAGAACCTAATTCCAAGAAGAATTAAAAACACTTGAGCAGTAAGTGTTTGGCTCAGTAGTTAGGTACCCACTTCGAATGCCAGCCTCCCATATCAGAGTCCCAGCTTCCTACTAATGCACACTCTGGAGACGGTATGTAATGGCTCAGTGCTTAGGTCATTGTCACCCACATGGGAGACCCAGATGGAATTTTTGGTTTCTGGCTTCATCCTGGTGCCCAACCATAGTTCTTGTAGGCATTTGGTGAGTGAAACAGCTGATGGGAGAGCTTGCTCGCTCTCGCTCTCTCTCTCTCCTGTCCCCTCCTGCATCTCTTCCTCCCTTTCAAGTACATTCAATAAATACTTTTTTTAAAAAATTCATATTAATCATAAATTAAAGAAGCTTTCATCTGAGTTTATGGATTTGTATTCATGAGGTTTGTATCAGGTAGGTTCATCATCATTGGATTGTGCATGGCCTCTATTTTATTTCTTTACTTATTTATTCCCTTTCCATTTCTTACTCAACCCTAGAACCCATCCATCAGCAACTATTCTCTTGATTGTTCATTTATACTATTGTAAAATGTACATCATTATTTTCTACTCATAAAATTTTAATTTATAAAGCCAATAATTTGTTATGTAGCTCAATCTTATGCTTTTCTCACTTTGCACTAGATCTTTAGGATCCACATGTGTTCTAAATTATTTTTGCTACTTACTGCATAACATTGCACAATGAGTTATCTACCACATTTCTTTCCTCCAGTCTCCCAGTGATGGACACCCAGGGAGACACCAACTCATTATGACTGTAATATGTACTATAACGAACAACCTCATGTATTTCCCCTTATAGAGCTGTGTAAGGATTTATTTCAGATTAATTGCAGGTGAAAAATGGCCAGGTCACAGTGTATTCAGCCTCAGGCACTTATCCTAAGGAGTACCAAATTGCTCTCCAACAGAGTGGCTGCCCTGGTCTTCACTCCCACCAGCTATGTCTCCCCACATCCCCAACAACTCTCAGCGTTGCTAAGCTTCCTGATTTCATCAGTCAGGTGTAAAGTGGATTCTCATTATTGTTCTAATATGCATTTCTCTGATTACTCTTGATTTTGAGCATCTTTACATATGCTTGTCGGCTTTTAGAGTTTCTTATTTTATAAATTTCTTATGCATATATTTTGCCCAGTTTTCTATGAAGATTATCATCATTTCTTGTTTATTTGCTAGAATTGCTTGTATATTCTAGATATTAATTCCATGTCAATTTCAGACAAAAACTTTCTATTATTCTTCATGTGATTTTCAAGAAGTCCATCTCTGTTCCTAAATCACAAACATATTTGTGGTTATTTTTTTTAATCAGCCTTGTCTTGCCCCCAAATGTCAAAGAACTAATAAAATTCCATATCCTAGTGCATTTAATGAGGCTTAATTTAAAATACGCTGCAGTGGCTCATGTATTCCATTTTCTGCCTGGTTTCCCAATCCCTGAACTAGGAGCCCTAGAGATGCAGATGGCTGTTCTCTTATACATACCACCATTACAGCCTCTGGAATGATCTCTGCTTCCCCATCCTCTCTCCATACCCATCTGTTTCAAGTATCTATTGCTGTGCAACAAATTACCCAAAATTTAGTAATCCAAAACAACCATTTTATATATATTATGTTCATGTAAAATCTGCACCCTGTCCTGGAATAATGTATTTTAAAAGTTTAGTTATTTACTTTCATTTTGTTTTATAGGCAGGGAGACAGAGACAGATAAATTATTTTCCATCTACTGACTCATTCCCCAAATGCCTAACAACAGCCCGGGCTGGGCTAGGCTGACACCAGAAGACTACAATTCAATCTGAATCTCCCACCTGAATGGCAGGGATCCAATCAATGGAGCCATAATCTGCTGCCTCCCAAGGTGTGAATTAGCAGGAAGTTGGATAGGAAGCAGAGGAGCCAGGATTCAAACCCAGGCACTCCAATTGGGGTGCAGGCATACCAAGCAATGACAACCACTGAAGCATATGGTTGCCCCCTAGAATAATTTATTAAAGCTCAGCAAAAATGATTTTACATTTCTCAACAAAACTTTCCATAACTTATTGCCTTATTGAACTATTGGTAAATATTGAGGGGCTATGTCCACCTCCTCAAACCAAGGCATTTTATGATTGGACCCCAAGTTGACTTTGAACCATTCTTTCTCAATACTTTCCAGTAGCATAATTACACTGAACTTGTAGACATCAAGTTCTATATTCAACTCATATTTTCTGATCTCCCTAAATATTTATTCCTGTGTTCTTTTCTGCCTAGACTATTCTTCCCAACCGATTCTCAAAATGTTCCCTCTTCTTTCATGCCTATTTCAAAATTCAGACTTTATGAAGATTTTCTTGGTCCACCACCCACCCATCACTTCCCTACCTTCCATACGCCCACATGCATGACACATTTTAGTTCTCCAATATTGTCTGTCAGATCAAGCCCAAAACTGTGCCCCAATTTTATTCCCTTGCATTCCTTTTTTTTTTTTTTTGGATTCTTGATGGCAGTAACTGTACCTTGCTCAGCTTGGCTTCTACACCTACCTGTCTTAAATTGCAAAATTTAACAAAAGGGAAAAGTTTGGAACCAAAAAATAGCTGCGAACTTTTTAGGTTGCCAGTTAAGTGTATCTTAGGAGAACTGCATCTACTATCATTATTATTACATTTAATGAGGACATGTTAACACACACACACACACAGACATAATCTCAAAAATAAAGGTCAGTCTCTTCTAGGAAATTAATTTATGTCTTAAAGTAACAAATTTCTAAACAACGCATTGTCCTTTGCATTTGGTCATAAATCTATGAGGCCATCTTCTGTGCCAGATACCAGGCCAAATGTGGAGATTTTCTGCCCTATAGCATCTATCTCAGACTCTTGGCCATAACATTTAACATTTATTATAATTGAATCAAAGCAAACTTAAATGTAAATATACCATTGTATTTACTGCTCAGGATACAACACATACACAGTGAGCATCCCAGTGGACAGGAGCTTGTACTAAACATTGTGTATAGAATGGGGAATAAGGCAGATATAATCTCTGTCCACATGGAGTTTGCAGTCTAGAAGGAGAAACAAATAATAAGCAAGCAAACACATAGTAAAACAGAGACTATCAAATAGTGATGAGTACCAAGAAAAAAATAAACCAGGGTGATGAGTAGAGAGTGTTTGTGATTTGAGTCTTTAAATAAAAGACAAAGAAGATTTCTCTGAGGACACTATAAAAGTTGATTGAAACAATACAGCTATTAGAAGAAGAGGGCAAAAATATTCCACAAAGGAGTGAAATATGGAGATATACAACAGTTGGGCATCTTGAAATGAATGAAAGGAGTCCAGTGTTGCTGCACCACAGAAGACAGATGCGAGAGTAAAAAAGGAAGATTGGAGAGGAGACTGCAATTAACTCATGCAGGTTGTTAGTACAAGAGAAGGTTTTGCAATTTTTCCTTAAAAAAGTAGAAAAGCATTGAAGGGCTTTAAGAAGCAGGATGAAGGGGCAGTGATGCTGTGGCATAGTAGGCTAAGCCTCTGCCTGCAGTGCTGGCATCCCATATGGGTACCAGTTTGTGTCCTGGCTACTCCTCTTCCTATCCAGCTCCCTACTGATGGTGGAAAAAGGTCCTGGCTCCTGATCAGCACAGCTCCAGCCATTGCAGCCATTTGGGGAGTTAACCAGAGGATGGAAGACCTTTCTCTGCTATAACTCTGCCTTTCAAATAAATAGATAAAATCTTTTTTCAAAAAGTTAGTTATTTAGAATCAGAAAGAAGTGGGATGAAATTGCATGTTGAACATCCCTAATCCAACCATCTGAAATCCAAAATGCTCCAAAATCTGAAACTTTTTGAGCCCTGATGTGATGTCGCAAGTCAAAAATTCCATACCTGACTTCATGTGATGGGTTGTAGTTCAAAAAGCAGGTGCACTAAAAATATATTGTATGAAATTGCTTTTAGGCTATGTGTATAAGGTGTATTGAAACATACATGAATTTCATGTTTATGTTTGGGTCCCATTTCTGAGATATCTCATTATGTAGATACATATAATCAAAAATTTTTAAAAATCCAAAATGCAAAGCACTTTTGTTCTCAAGCATTTCAGATAAAATATACTCAACCTGTATTGGATTCATCACTTTTAAATACTTTTTATTTATTTGTGAGACAGAGTTGGAGGGGAGGAGAGAGAGCAAGAGAGAGATCTTCCATCCAATTGTTCACTACCCAAATGGCCGCAATGGTCAGGTCTGGGCCAGGCTGAAGCCAGGAGCCAGGACCTTCTTCTGGGTCTCCCATATGGGTGCAGGGGCCCAAGCACTTGGGCTTTCATCTGCTGCTTTCCCAGGTGCATTAGCAGGGAGCTGGATCTGAAGTGGAGCAGACGGGTCCCAAACCAGCACCCACATGGGATTTTGGTGTGACAGGCGGCGGTTTTACCTGCTATGCCATAACGCGCGCCCCAGGTTTATCATTTTTAAAATGTACTTCTTCTAGCTTCTTTGTGGAAAAGGAATAGACACATGAAAGGTAGTTAGGAAGCTAAGGCTGTGGTTCAGTTGATGAATGGATGTTGACCTGGATCAGAGCAATGACCATGGGGACAGAGAGAAGTGGAGGGTTACCAAATATGTTGGGAAGTAGAAACAGCAAGAATTGTGGATGGACTAGATATAGGAAAGTGATGAAGTAAGAAGAATCAAGAATAGTATTGCAAAAATTCCTGACTGAAATACCTGGCAGAACATGGCAACAATCAGTGCAATGGGGCAACCTGGAGAAGAGGAGGTTTGAGCAGAGGGAGTCAAAGTTTCATTTGGTATAAGCATACATTACAGTTGAGGATTATGTGACATACAAGTGGGGATATCAGGCAGCCAGTGGATATATGAACCTGGTACTCAGAAGAATGCTTTGGGACCTATTTTTTTTAGAAAACTTTTATTTAATAAATATAAATTTCGAAAGTACAGCTTTTGGATTATAGCGGTTTTTCCCCCCATAACCACCCTCCCATCTGCAAACCATCCCATCTCCCACTCCCTCTCCCATCCCATTCTTCATCAAGAGTCATTTTTAATTATCTTTATATACAGAAGATCAACTTAGTATATACTAAGTAAAGATTTCAACAGATTGCACTCACACAGACACACAAAGTATAAAGTACTGTTTGAGTAATAGTTTTACCGTTAATTTGCATAGTACAACACATTAAGGACAGAGGTCCTACATGGGGAGTAGGTGCACAGTGACTCCTATTTTACAGATTACCTTACATACACCTCCAACCTGCTCATTCCACCTTAGGCATTTTAGCAAATGTAAACTGCGTTTGCTCAGACAAAAAATCTTAGAGTCATCATGACCTATTCGCTTCCATACTCTAGTCAGTTCATCAGCAGATACAGCACTTCCTTCAAAATATGTCCAGAAGCTGACAACTGCCGTCTTTATCACCACTACCTTCATTCAGGACAACATTCTCTCTTCCCTCCATTATTGCAGAAACCTCCTAACATTGCTCCTCTTCTACATTTGCCCCCTCCGCTCTCTGTTCAACACAGAGCACTCAGAATGACTCATTTGAACTGAAATAGATCATATCTTTTCTCTCCATTTTAAATTTTCTAACAGTTCCCTAGCTTACTTTTACTAAAAACCAAAGTATTTACAATGGCATACAAGAGCCTAAAGTATCACATGCTCTCTCTCTCTCTCTCTCTCTCTCTCTCTCTCTCACACACACACACACACACACACACATACACCTACTTCTCTGATATCATCTCCTTCCTCCCCAACCCTCCCTCACTGTCTCCAATCTCTGACCTTCTTACTATTTTTATTTATCCCAAGATCACTCTCACCTTTAATACTGTTCTGGATGGCTTCTGTCTCTCTTCACAGGTGAGGCATTTCCCAACTACTATAAATAAAATAGCAACTCCACCCCTATTTTCCCTCTCTGCCTATGCCTCTTACTTTGCCTCATTTCCTCCTTGGCACTTGATACCATATGACACACTCAAAATTTACTTGCACTTTTTGTTTATTGTCTGCTTCCTTCCACTAATATAAGCTTCATGGGATTGAGAAATTTTTTGCCTCCCCCATTATCACCAGTGTTTAAAATATTAATTGATATATGGCAGGCATTTCATAAATAAATATTGTCAAATTATTTCATAGCTAAATGAATATACATATTTATATTTGGTAGTTGCTGGAATATAGATTATTTCCTACTTTCTTTACAACCTAGGAGTGAGTCTCCTTGGCCCATAAAGGAATGACAATAAATAAAAGCTAACTTCTATTGTCTGACTTCTATAAGCACAATTCAAGGTTAATTATCCTCATGGATTTCCATACATTTCAGTTCCTCACACCGTAGGCTTCTCTATATGACATTTCAGCCCCAAAGGGGAAGAAGTAAGAAAAAGGCAATGGAACACTTGCAAGTTATCTAGATTTTTGAATAAGATCTGCACAAAAAAGTGTCAAGTCTCATTTACTCTTAGTCTTTCTTCCTGTTTGGGGGGACCTCCCTCTCTCCAGCACAAGGAGTGCTCAAAACAGCTTCAGACAGAGCATGTTCACACAAAATTACTGCCTTTCCCAAACACTCCAGGGATTAATAAATCTTGATTTAGCTATGAAAAGAATCACTGGAAGTAGGTTTGATAAAACCTCTAAAAATGTCCCAAATAGACAGAGGGTGTGAAGGAGACATACATCTTTATGGGCACATACAAAAAGAAAGGGGATCTCCACTCTCTGTGCTTTAAATAAATAAATCAGCAGAGTTGGTCCCCTCTCTGTGTTTAATTTGGTTTTAATGTTTTATGAAGCCTCCACCAAAGAATATTAATGCCATATGCAGTACATGTCACTTGAGCCTTTCATACACGGGCAAAACTTTTCATCTGATCTGAGAAATAATTTTTCTAAATAGTATCGACATAGTCAAAAGAAGCTAAAATTAATTCATACATTGAGAATGTAATTAGCATTCAAATGAAAGAAATTACTACTATACAAAAACCCCACCACATTATATTTGCTACAAATGAAAAGTGCTGAAATTTTTTTCATATTAGCTGCAGGCAAGACATGATCATTTCTTTTTTTCAGCCTCCCTTCAACTTAAAACCAATAGATCAAATGAAGCTAGTGGTCTGATTTTGACAGTAGGCTTGTCCTTTAATACCAAGTACTGAGGCACAGTCCATGCTCTCTGTCTTTGTTTCTTCCCAAGCAATCAAGTTCAAATCGCATCTTTCACAGATTTATAGGTATGAAACCTAGGTGGCTGAAAGGCCTAACAGAACACCTTTATTTATATTAACTGATATGTCATCAACTAAGGCAGGATTGTCCCCTGGTGATAAGAATGTTTGTTTAGGAAAAAGAAGCAATATCCTGAGGCTTAATGTCATCCCATTCCCTGTGAAATATTTCTATAATAAGCACTGGGAGAAGAGAGCTACCCAGAGACCATGGGTGTGGAAAGGCAAAATCGGAGACTCAAAGCCAAAGTGTTTATTGATTCTCTAACCACTTATCTGATGCTTGATAATAACCAGAGAGCAATCACGGATGTGCTATAAAAGTGGAAAGAGAGGAAAAATACAAAGGGCATAAAATTACAAAAACCATGTGAGAGTCATGATATTTTTGAGTAAACATCATCATCATTCTCTCAAGCTGCTGAAAATATTTAACAATTTCATACAAGTGTTTATATCTTTTAATTGTTAAAACCCTTTTTATAGGGATTATTTCACTGGCTCCTCCCAATAACTCTACAGAGGAAATTTATCTTAATTATCAGATGAGAACATGGAGGAATAGAATTTATTTGTGATTTACTTAAACTCACCCACCCCCACACCCACACCCACCCTACCTCCTCCTCCCTTTCCCTTTCACAGTCCCATTCTCCATTAAGAAAAAAAAACCTGTTTCTTGAGAGTAAAGACAAGTACTGTTCAAGTCATGGTTTCTAGAACTGTCAATTTCACTTCTACAGATTTTCTTTTAGGTGCTGTATTAGGTATCACAGATCAGGAAGAGCATACGTATTTGTCATTTTGGAACTAGCTTATTTCACTAAGCATAATGTTTTCCGGATTCATCCATTTTGTTGCAAATGACTGGATTTCATTTTTACTGCTGTGTAGTATTCCATAGAGTACATATCCTGTAATTTATTTATCCAGTCTTCAGTTGACAGGCATTTAGGTTGATTCCATGTCTTAGCTATTGTGAATTGAGCTGCAATAAACTTGAGAGTGCAAATAACTCTTTTATTTGCTGATTTCATTTGCTTGGGTAAATCCCAGGAGAGGGATGGCTAGGTCAAATGGCAGGTCTATATTCAGGTTTCTGAGGTATCTCCAAACTGATTTCCATAGTGGTTTTACCAGGTTAACTTCCCACCAACAGTGGATTAGGGTATCTTTTCCACCACATCCTTGCCAGCATTTGTTGTTTGTAGATATCTGTATGAAAGACATTCTAACTGGGGTGAGGTGAAAGCTCATTGTGGTTTTGATTTGCTTTTCTCTGATGGCTAATGATCCTGAGCATTTTTTCATGTGTCTGTTGGACATTTGGAATTCCTCTTTTGAAAAATGTCTCTTTATGTCCTTTACTCATTTCTTAACTGGGTTGTTAATTTTGTTGTTGTGGAGTTTCTTGATCTCTTTAAATATTCTAGTTATTATTCCTTTATCAGTTGCATAGTTTGCAAATATTTTCTCCCATTCTGTTGGTTGCCTATTCACGTTCCTGAGTGTTTCTTTTGCAGTACAGAAGCTTCTCAATTTGATGTAATCCCATTTGTCAATTTTGGCTTTGATTGCCTATGCCTCTGGGGTCATTTCCAAGAACTCTGCCTGTGCCAATGTCTTGCAGGGTTTTCCCAATGTTATCTAATCATTTGATGGCTTCAGGTGGTAGATTTAGGTCTTTAATCCATTTTGAATGGATTTTTGTGTAAGGCATAAGGTAGGGGTCCTGCTTCATACTTATGCATGTGGAAAATCCAGTTTTCCCAGCAGTATTTGTTGAAGAGACTATCCTTGCTCCAGGAATTGATTTTAGATCCTTGATCAAATATAAGTTGACTGTAGATGTTTGGATTGATTTCTGGTGTTAATATTGTGTTCCATTGGTCTATCTATCTGTTTTTGTACCAGTACCAGGATGTTTTGATTATAAGTGCTCTGTAGCCTGTCTTGAAATCTGGTATTGTGATGCTTCCAGCTTTGATTTTTTTTGTATAAGATTGCTTTAGCTATTCAAGGTCTCCTGTGCCTCCATATGAATTTCAGCATCATTTTTTCTAGATCTGAGAAGAACATCTGGTATTTTGATTGGTATCGCACTGAATCTGTAAATTGCCTTCGGAAAAATTGACATTTTGATGATATTGATTCTTTCAATCCATAAACATGAAAGATTTTTCCATTTTTTATCTTCTATTTCTTTCTTTAATGATTTGTAATTTTCATTGTAGAGATCTTTGACATACTTGGTTAAATTTCTTCTAAGGTGTTTGATTTTTCTGTAGCTATTGTGAATGGGATTGGTCTTAGAAGTTCATTTTCAGCCATGGCATTGTCTGTGTATACAAAAGCTATTGATTTTTGTGTATTGACTTTATATCTTGCTACTTTACCAAACCCTTCCATAAGTTCCAATACTCTCTTAGTGGAGTCTTTTGGATCCTCTATATATAGAATCATATCATCTGCAAATAGGGATATTTTGAATTCTTCTTTCCTTATTTGTATCCCTTTGACTTCTTTTTCTTGCCTAATGGCTCTGGCTAAAACTTCCAGGACTATATTGAATAGCAATGGTGAGAGTGGGCATCATTGTCAGGTCCAGATCTCAGTGGGAATGCTTCCAACTTTTCCCCATTCAGTAGGACATTGGCTATGGATTTTTTCATAAATTGCCTTTATTTTGTTGAGGATGTTGCTTCTATACCCAATTTGCTTAGAGTTTTCATCATGAAAGGGTGTTGTATTTGTCAAATGCTTTCTCTGCATCTATTGAGGTAATCATATGGTTTTTGTTCTCCAATTTGTTAATGTGATGTATCACACTGATTTGTGAATGTTGAACTATCTTTGCATACCATGGATAAACCCCACTTGGTTCAGGTGAATGATCTTTCTGATGTGTTGTTTGATTCAATTGGCCAGAATTTTGTTGAGGATTTTTGCCTCTATGTTCATCAGGGAAATTGGTCTGTAGTGCTCCTTCTCTGTTGCTTCTTTTCCAGGTTTAGGAATTAAGGTGATGCTGGCTTCATAGAAAGTATTTGGGAGGATTCCCTCCATTTCAATTGTTTTGAATAACTTGAGAAGAGGTGGAGTTAGTTCTTTAAATATCTGGTAGAATTCAGCAGTGAAGCCATCCGGTCCTGGGCTTTTCTACTTGGGGAGGGTCTTTATTACTGATTTATTTTCTGTCTTGGTAATGGGTCTTTTTAGGTTTTCTATGTCTTCATGGCTTAATTTAGGTAGGTTGTATGTGTCCAGGAATCTATCCATTTCTTCTAGGTTTCTCAGTTTGTTGGAATACAACCGTTTATAGTAATATCTGATGATTCTTTTTATTTCTGTGGTGTGTGTTGTTGCATTTCCTTTTTCATCTCTAATTTTATTGATTTGGGTCCTCTCTCCTTTTTTTTTTTTTTGGTTAGTTGGGCCAATGGTGTGTCAATTTTTTTTTTCCAAAAACCAGCTCTTCATTTTGTTGATTTTTTGGATTTTTTTTTGTTTCAATTCTGTTGATTTCTTCTCTAATTTTAATTATTGCTTTTCTCCTGTTAGTTTTGGTTTGGTTTGCTGTTGTTTTTCTAGGTCCTTGAGATGCATTGATAGCTCATTTATTTGGTGCCTTTCCAATTTCTTGATGTAGGAAATTTTCTGTTATTATTTCCCTAAATAAGCATTCTAATCTTTTCTCTACTTTCATGCCCTCAGGAACTTCTAGAACCCATATGTTGGGTTGTTTGATAGTATCCTGTAGATACCCAATGGTGTTTTTTAGTTTTCTAATTTCTTCTTCTTGAGTTTTGTCTGACTGTGTAATTTCCTATGCTTTGTCTTCTAAGTAAGATATTCTTTCTTCTGCTTTACCGATTCTGTTAAGACTTTCCACTGTATTTTTTATTTGTTCTATTGAATTCTTCATTTCCATGATTTCATTTTGATTTCTCTTTAAGATCTCAATTTTGTGGGAGAAATTTTCTTTCGTGTAATGTATGGATTTCATTAATTTGTGAAATTGCTTCTGATTACTTCTAAGTAATCCTATGGTCATTTTTTTTTGAATTCCATTTCTGGCATTTCTTCAGTCTCATCATTTTCAAGATCTAGTATTGAAGTGTTATGTTCTTTTGGGGGTGTCATGTTGTCTTCCTTATTCTTGTTTCTTGAATTCATGTGTTTTTGTTATTTGGCATTTGTGGAGATACTCATTGGTTTCTACTTTTTTTTTTCTGCTGTGGTGGCTCTTATCTTTGGACTATGTCTGAGTGGATTAATGGAGTGTCTGCTTTCATGGAATATCTAGAGGTATGTTTAGGGTATGGCCAGGGAGCTCTGTTTAGTGCTCCAGGGTGAAGGGCATGTCTGAGGTGGCACACCCAGGTTTGGCATGGTAAATCTCCTTTTTTTTTTTTTATCAGAGAGGAGGTTTCTTCTTGGTTGTTGGCATAGACTCAGTTGAGCTCCTTTCCTCAAAGGAGATTATTGCCTGAGCACTAGCCCCGGTGAATACATTATTTGTCTGCTCTGCCACTGGGACCACCCAAAGGATCTCTGCAGTCCTCTGTATAAGCTCAGATACCCCAGCAATGTCCCTCACCAGGTAACCAGGGAGCCCTAATCGTGTGGAGCCTCCCACAGTGACTGTCCCATGTCCTAGCCAAACCCTAAGTCTCCCACACAGCCTCAGTGTTTTCACAGTCCCAGCACACAAGCCTCCCACAGTCCCAATCACCCAACCCTCTGTTTATTCTCCCCACCAGACTCAGGAGTCTCCACTTGGCTCATTGCAGGGCATGGATATGAGCCGGGTCAGCTGTTATGTATGTCCAAAATGGCACCTGCTCTCTGTCAGCTTGTTACAGGACACCTTTGCAGGGTGATTGGGGAGAGAGAAAATGCCCCCTTTGTTTTTTCTCCTCTAGTTTGGTTGGTACACTATCCCCCACAGGGCTTCAAGCCAGATTTTCTCTAGGTTCTTCCTGCAGCTTTTTTGCCAGTGGCTTGGGTTGCTGCAGTCTGGTCTCACCTCACTCTCCCACACTGGTGCGGAGGCTCTTGGCTGGTGCAGTCGTGAGTTGTGCATATCCTCACCCTACATGTAGGTCCACTGTGTCCCTCCAATTTGTGTAGAGTTTCCTTTGCTGTTTTCTCCCTAACTCTTCCTGGAAACTGTACTCTTTCCCCCTTTTTTTAAATCCTGAGGTATGTTTTCTTTATCAGAAAAACTTCCATTCATATATTGCAAATTTCAGGTGATATAAAAGACCAAAAACTTATGAAATAGCTTCTCTTGTCCTACTTTGTGAACATGGGTTATGGATCACCTTAAGCTGAAAAGTAGAAACTCATTTAATTTATAGAGGGAGGGAGAGAGAAAGGGAGAGAGAGAAAGAAAGAGCAAAGACTACAAAACAAATGCCAAAATATTTATTGTCAGGTTATAACACTGAAGGACTAATTTTATACAATGTTTGATTTCAAATGACACTAAGTGGCCAATAAAGTAATCATTTAAAATCGCAATTGAAATTGGACACACAGGGGCTGGCATTGTGGCACAGCAGGTTTACTGCCACTTGGAATGCGTTGGAGTGACAGATCAGCTCCCTGCTAAAAAGCAGTGGAAGATGACCCAAGTGCTTGGGCCTCTGTCACTCACATGGAAGACCAGGATGGAGTTCCTGTCTCCTGGCTTTAGCCTGGCCAACCATTGGCTACTGAGGCCATTTGGGGAGTGAACCAGCAGCTAGAAGATCTACCTCTCCTTCTCCCTCCCCCTCACCCTTCTGTTTTCCTCTCCTTCTCTTTCCCCTCCTTCTCCTCCCCTTCTCACTTGCTCTCTATAACTCTGACTCTCAAATGATTTAAAAGTCTTTAAAACAAACTAGGCATACATATGTAAAAGAATTATACTAGATCCCTACCTCTCACCATATAAAAATTAATTCAAAATGGAACGAAAGACCTAAATGTAACACCTGAAACAATGAAATTACTAAAAGAAAACAGGGGAAACACTGACATTGGTATAGGCAAAAATTTCTTGGATAAGGCCCCAAAAATACAAGCAATAAAACTATAACTGGAAAGATAGGATTATGTCAAACTCAGAAACTTCTGTACAGGAAAGGAAAATAATACACTGAAGAGACATCCAATAGCATGAAAGAAAATATTTGCAAGCTACTTATCTGAAAAAGGATTAGCATTGTGAATATATTAGCAACTCAAAAAACTCAATAACAAAAAAAGCAACCAATCCAATTAAGAAACTGGCAAAGGATCTGAATAAAGTTTTCAAAAGAAGAAATATAAATGGTCAACAAATATATGAAAAAATGCTCAATAAGTAGACATCCGGCAAATGCAAATGAAATATCACCTCACTCTTGTACAGATGGCTATTATCAAAAAAGAAAGTAACAAATATTGGCAAGGTTGTGGACAATTTGGAACTCTTATACAGTATTTGTGAGATGGTAAATTAATTCAGCCACTACGGAAAACAATATGAAGATTTCTTTAAAAACTAGAAATAGATCTGTCATTTGACCCATCAATCCCACTACTGGGTCTATATCCAAAAGATGTGAACACATTGAATCAGAGAGATACCTGCTCTACCTTGTTTATTCAACACTATTCATCAGAGGAATGGATAAAGAATATCTAGTATGTACAGGTACATACACAGTGAGATACTATTAAGTTGTGAAAGAGAATTAAAGCCCGTCATTTGCAACAAAATGCATAGAACTGGAAGACATAATATTGAATGAAATAGTCAGGCACAGAAAGACAAATACTACATGTTCTCCCTCATATGTGAGAGATTTGGATGGTTGTTGAGAAGAATAGAGAAGGTTTGCATTATAAACAATGGGAATCTGGGTGAGGTTCATTAATAGTGACAAATATACTAATATGAAATGTTATAATAGGGGAAGCTGGATGTAGCTTGTAACAAACATATGATATTAATATAAGATGTTAACAATAGGGAAAGTTGGCTGTGGGGTAAATGGGAACGCTTTGTACTATTTACAATTTAAAAAAATTTACAATTTTTCTTTTGTAAATTTGAAACTATTTCAAAATTATTTTTTTAATGAAGAAGAAAAATCAAAACACAAAAAGCACTATTAAATCTCTTAGATGTGAAGGGCTACAGAAATATTCATCAGCTACAATTATTCATTAGCAAGTCCAGCCTTGGAAATCCAAAAGGTACAGAAGCCCATGCACGCGTGTGTACATGTGTGTATTTGCATACACACAGACATGCACACACATATCCCTCAGGTCTCACATTTTATTTGTGGAACTAATTCTAATCTGGATGTTAAAAATAAAAATGTGTTTGTAATAGAACCTTCAGTACAACTAGTTACCACTTCTCATGAATAACCTAATACACCAAAAGGGTAGAGAGACGCTTGATAGAAAGCAGTCAGGGGCCGGTGCCGCAGCTCAATAGGCTAATCCTCCACCTAGCGGCGCCAGCACACCGGGTTCTAGTCCCGGTCGGGGCGCCGGATTCTTTCCTGGCTGCCCCTCTTCCAGGCCAGCTCTCTGCTGTGGCCAGGGAGTGCAGTGGAGGATGGCCCAAGTGCTTGGGCCCTGCACCCCATGGGAGACCAAGAGAAGTACCTGGCTCCTGCCATCGGATCAGCGCAGTGCTCCGGCAACAAGTTTTGTGGGCTTTCTTTGTGCCAGTTACTGTGCTCAAATCTTTATATATAGTACTTCATTTTATCTTGAAAACAACCCCATAAGATAGATGGATAATAACTATTGCAATTTTTCAATTGGAATAATAAGGCATAGAAAAGATAATTGATTTGTCAATAATAATACAGCTGGTTAGTAGCAGGACTGAGGTTAAATGATATTTATCCTTGTGTATCCTGCTTCTGCTATTTTCATATGTCTTGACAACTATCCAATAGGAAGTTTAGACTCTGAGCTTTAGTCTCTTCTTAATGAAGATGAAATTTAACTAAGATTAACATAAATTATTCCTATATATTTATTATACTATACAACTAAATGTATAATGCTGCTATATGCATCTAATATAATTGGTATTGTCCTGTAACTTGCTTTTTCTGCTAAACATTATATTTTGGATATCTATTCATGTGGGTATCTATAGCTATATTCATTCATTGGAGCTACTGTATGAACATATAATTAACCATTTTATTTGTTTTAGACACTTAGCTCATTTCTTATTCTTTCCTATTACAAACACTGCTGCCCAAAACATCCTTGGATATGCTTCTTTGTTCTCATGAGTAACTATGTCTCCAGGGTAGATGCTAAGAAATAAAATTGCTGAGTTATGAGGTATGCACATTCTAAGTTTTAAAGGCTGCTACTAAATTGCTCGCCAATGCAACTGACCCAATTCACACTGACATCACCTTCTCAGACCTTTGAGGATTACTTGTGATGACTCACACATAGGACTTAACTAATAGATATTGTTATTCCTTTTATCCATTTCCACTTTGTGTCTTTCAACTTGCCGGTCTTTTGTGAGCCTAAACAATCAAAGGTAGTACTTTGTGGTTTTAACTTGCATTGCCCTGTCTGGGCATTTTTCATGCATATTTCCATCTATACTTCTGCTTTCTATGGATTGTATGTTAGCACACAGTGTTCATTTTGTCTATAGTGGTTTTCATTCATGTTCATTCACAGAATCTCATTGTACATTCTTGCTACTAATACTTTATATTTTTTATCTATAGCAAATATTCTCACTCTGCCTATTTCATCTTTGTTAGTGGCATATTTTCTTGCAGAGAGTTGTAATTTTTATATAGTCCATTGTATCAAATTTCCTCTTTCCAATTTGTGCATTTTTTATTTTATTAAAAATTTCCCAACTTCAGAGTCATAATGATATTTTATCAATAAGTGGATTTCCATTTGTTTTCCTTGTTTAAGGTCTTCAAATTTTGATCCAGTTTCCCTGGGTAGGTGAGGACCTTATAATTGAAAATTATGAAAATTTTCATTTTTATTTTCTTTGAAAAAATACATGTGTTCTTACACACGTATTCACATGTGAGTACAAAGAATCTTGGAGAAATTTGAATTTGATCCATTGATTGTATAAATGTCACATTTTAATTGCAATACTGTATTAAATTTTTGAAAAATGTTGTCATGGGGGAAAGGTATACAGGATCTCTCTATTATTTTTTACAACTGCTTGTGAATCTAAAATAATCTCAAAATTAAAAGTTTCTTAAAAGCCTTCTTCTTTAAAAGAAGGCTTTTAAAATACTGTGTTTTAAAGAATTCAAAATACAGATGTTCTTGTACATGACTGGATTTTGACTTTACCATGATGCTAAAGCAATACACATTTAGCAGAAACTACTTCCATGTCTAATTTGGATCTTTTCCAGGCTAGCCCTGTGTGATCAGATTCTGTCTGGCAATGCTAAGCACTGACAGTGAGCACAGCTCCCAGCCAGCCTGGCGATCACCTTGGGAAACCACTGCTGCTCCACAGAGCACTGTGCTGCTGAGTTGAGACAGGCCCTAAGTTAGGGTGATCCCATGCATACTCCTCTTCAGATCGTCTCAACTTACAATGGGCTTACTAGGAAACAATCCCATTGTAAGTCAAGGAACAACGTAGTTACTGCAATGTCAGCGATGACACTTGTCTGAAATACAGACTTTAAAAGGCACTGCTTAGAAGAGGAAAACTCTAATACAGTAAAATGAATCTCTTGTCCTTTTTTTTTTTCAAGAAAATAAAATCTCTTTCCTTACCTAATCAATTCTATAGAGTTCAAAAAAATTTTTATGTTGAACATTTCACCAAGCTCTTCACATCTAACTTCATGAACACCTAACAGAAACTTCTAAGACAGGTACTGCTGTTTTCTCTTTATTTAAGGCAATTAAATCTCATACACAGCTTATCAGAAGTAATTTGGTTCCTGACTCTTTGTTTCTTGGTTATGCCTCTGTCAGTCATCTTGCTTTCATTTCCAAGGTGAAAGAAACTGTCTTGTTTTATTTTCTCACTTTTAAAATCTTTCTCTCCTTTCTCTTTTTTCAAGGGCTATACCAGTGGGAAGTTATAAGGTAAATACTTTTTTTTATTTATTGATGTTGTATGTAGATCCAAAAGCAATTATGAGAGATGCCCTTTTGAAATTGAATAAGCAATCAGGCCAAAAGTTCTCTGAACATGATGAAGAGAAGAGTGAAATTGATTACTCATTTAAACCGCCCCTTTGGAGACACTACAGTTGATGGGTTTCCATCATCCCTTTTTCTAACACTTCGTTCCTTCTTGGCACAAGGCTTTCATCAACTTCAAAGGATGTTCTAGGCATGAAAAGCAGCTGCAGGGATGTGTAATGGAGATTAATAGAACATAATATACTTAGGTTACAAGACAATTCCTCCAGGTCTTCAGGTGTTCAAACTCTTATGTTTGTACTCACATACCTACAAAAAAATTGTTTAAACTAAATACTCCTTCACATATTTCTAAAGTTGACCTTTAAATTGTTTCATTATAAAGTTAAATAAGTGCAATGGATATGTTTTAACTTTTTTTTTAATTTGAGAGACAACAGAGCTTCCATCTACTGGTTAATATCCTAGTTCCCACAGTGGTAGGGCTGGGCAGAGCCAGATCAGGGATCCAGGAACACAATCCAGGTCTCCCATGTGGGTGACAGGAACCAAATTTCTTGAGCCATCACTGCTGCCCCCCTACATGGCAGCAGTGGGTCTACATGGGTCTACATGGGTCTACATGGGCAGGAAGCTGGAGTCAGGAACAAGAGCTGAATATCAAAGCCAGGAACTCTGATATGAGACATGGGTACCTTAACCAGCATCTTAACCACTAGGCCAAATGCTCACCAAAGTTTTGACATTTTTAAACAAATTGCTACATCATTCTTAAGATACATGAAGGGCTCTGTTGCTATGGTGCTACTCATCATCATCTATTTATAAAAACATATGTGAACAAGATCCTCTTTAACTGTCAGAAATTTTACAGTATTTCATAGTTTGCCATTCAAACTCATTTACTAATCAACCTACTTTTCTTCTGTACAATAAATGCTTGTACTTAAATTGAAATATCATTTTTAAAAATTTCCTTTGATCATACAATATTACGTGTTAAAATTTCCTCCAATATTGAATTGTTATTACCATTATTTCCAGAAAAATGATCAGAATGACAATTCTGATATATAATTGTTAAACATAAAAGTCCAATCTTAATGGAAATGCACCTCTTAATGAGATGGATGGCATTACTTTTATACAATTGGTTACGTATCAATGAATGAATGGTACTTATCCTTAGAATGAAACAAGATTCCACATAAATTCGCTTTCTCTGTTCTGTTTCAATAAGCATAAATACCGAGAAAACTTCCCTCTTAAGATGCTGGGAATGGAAGGAACTTTGTCATAAAACTGTCGTTCAATTTTTAGAATTCTGTGTTGCATCATCAAAAATTATTTTTAACAGTACTTCAGCTGGTAATCTCTTTAGGTTCCCCTTCAATTTTATTGATTACAAAGAATTTAAAAACTCGTATTGTAGAAGATATTGTCACTCAGTCTTAAAAGTCAGTTACTTTCTCAACACTGTTATCAACACTTTAAGCCACCCTTTGATTGTCACTCTATAAAGGGAGATGTGCTATTGCAAAAAGAAGACTAGAAAGGGAACCAGCCTCAATTTCAAGTTTCTTCTAGGCAGACCACCTTCAGGAAAAAGCACTCGGTGAACCTAAATATCTAGAAATTAATCCTCAAAAACTTTGTTGGAATTTTCAGTACATCCCCTATGCCATAGTACATTTACATGAATTTGAAGACCACTACTCAAGGTTACAGCACAGTGGGGACCACCTTGGTTCAAATCCTGGCTCATTCTCTTTCTAGATGTTTGATTTGGGGCACATTACTCAACCACTATATGCTTCAATTCCTTCATTTTTAATATAGAGATAAAAATATCTCACAGGACTACTGTGAAGATTAACCAAATTATTATATGTTAAATGCTTAGACTAATGTTTACTATTATCATTATCATCATTATCACCATTCCAGAAGTGATTGGGATCTAAAAGAAGGGGGGAAAAGTAGAGTTTAAATAATAGGAAGGAAAAATGCCAGGTGTATGTGTTTGCATATGTATGTAGATGCACAAGTACTGTGATGTAGATATATATTAGGATCTAGACACAATCAGAAAAGTGTCGTTCAGATGCAAGCTCCTTGAGGGTAGCTGATACTGACTGTCTCTGTAGTCCACCTATGTCCTCTGTATCCAGAACAGGTACACTGAATATTTGAAAAATGGATAACAAAAAGAGGAGGGAAAGTCTGTGCTGGCCAGTTAGCTCACACGATATAAAATACAGATTGTTAAAAGTAGCTCACGTCTGCAGGCACCATGGCTCACTAGGCTAATCCTCTGCCTGCGGCACTGGCACCCTGGGTTTTAGTCCCGGTTGCTCCTCTTCCAGTCCAGCTCTCTGCTGTGACCCAGGAAGGCAGTGGAGGATGGCCCAAGTGCTTGGGCCCTGCACCCGCATGGGAGACCAGGAGAAGCACCTGGCTCCTAGCTTCAGATCAGCGCAGCGCCGGCCATAGCGGCCATTTGGGGGGTGAACCAATGGAAAAAGGAATACTTTTCTCTCTGTCTCTCTCTCTCACTGTCTATCTCTACCTGTCAAAAAAAAAAAAAAAGTAGCTCAAGTCCATCGATTGACAGTCATGGTCCTGGAAGATTAGTATTCTCTCCTAAAACTGTTCTGAGCATACATGTCCCACTCCACTCTTTTTTTGTTTTGTTTTGATTTGTTGCTAATCCCATTCTTCTCACCTAAGGCTGGCTGCATAATTTGCAAGGCCCAGAGCAAAATGAAAATGCAGAGCCTCTTCTCAACAAATGTCTACAAAACTACAAACAGGTAAAGTTGTTTTGTCAGCCATTTAATTTGTTCTAAGCAAAGAAAAATTAAAATTTTGAACTATATTGGCATGAATTTTACTATTCACTTTTTTTTAAGGCAGAGTGGACAGTGAGAGAGAGAAACAGAGAGAAAGGTCTTCCTTTGCCATTGGTTCACCCTCCAATGGCCGCCGCGGCCGGCGTGCTGCGGCCAGCGCACCGTACTGATCCGAAGGCAGGAGCCAGGAGCTTATCCTGGTCTCCCATGTGGGTGCAGGGCCCAAGCACTTGGGCCATCCTCCACTGCACTCCCTGGCCACAGCAGAGAGCTGGCCTGGAAGAGGGGCAACAGGGACAGAATCCGGCGCCCCGACCAGGACTAGAACACGCTGTGCCGGCGGCGCAGGGCGGAGGATTAGTCTAGTGAGCCACGGCGCCAGCTACTATTCACTTTTATATCATGCAATGTTTGTTTAACAGAAGTGTTTACTTATTTATTTTTTATTTGAAAGGCAGAGCAACAGAAGAGAGATTAAAAAAGAGAGCAGGTGAGAGCTCTGCCAACTACTGGTTCACTCCCCAAATGTTTGCAACAGAAGCAGGAACTCCAACGGAGTCTACCACTTGGGTGGCAAGGACTCAAGTACTTAGGCCATCATCTGCTGCCTAGGGTGCACATTAGCAGGAAAGTTGAGTGGAAGCAGAAATGAAACTTGATTCCAGGTGCTCTGACATGGGATGCAAGCATATTTAACAGGCTATGCCACAATTCCCATTTCCTTTCTTGCCTTTATTTTAGAAAGACTTATTTATTTATTTGAAAGCCAGAGCTACAGAAAGAGAGGCAGAGACAGACAGAGAAAGAGCTTTTCTATCCACTGGTTCACTCCACAAATGGCCTCATCGTCCAGGGGCCGGACCAGGCTGAAGCCAAGAGAAGGAATTCCATCTGGGTCTCCCACTTGGGTGACCGGGGCCCAAGGACTTGAGCCATCTTCCGTTGCTGTCCCACAGTACCTTAGCAGGAAGCTGAATGGCAAGCAGAACGACTGGGACTCAAGCAAGTGCTGTCATATTTGATGCCAGCATCAGAAGTGGCAGCTTGATCTGCTCAACCACAGCACAGGTCCCCTTCTTGCCGACTGAAATTTAAAAGTACAGAAAAGCAAAGGGTAACTTTTATGCTCCCATGCTCATAGTCTGACATTTAATCTTTCATCATACTTTTGTATGTTTTAACAAAACATAGATTTCAAGTGCCTGTGTACTCTTTACCTGTTTTCTTTCCCTCTCTTTCTCCCTCTGAAAAAGAACAACTAATCCATGTTAATGACTTACTTTCTTCTAGAGTCTATCTGTTTGAAGCTGATCCTTTCATTGGGATTTTTTTAAGTTTTTACAATTCATTTGAAAGGCAGAGTAATGCAGAGAGAGAGCTATGTTTTATTTGCTAATTCACTCTCCAAACATCAGCTAGAGCTGGGCCAGAATGAAACCAGGAGCCTGAAACTCCATCCACATATGCTACATGGGTGGCAGGGACACAAATACATGAGCCATTATCTGATGCCTGCCAGGTGCATGAGCAGGAAGTTGGATCAGAAGTAGAAGTGGGTCTTCATTGTGGGCACTCTGATATGGAATACAGGTATCTGAAGTGGTGATTAACACACTGCATCACAACACCCACACCACAATGTGTATTTGAAAAGCAAATATAAGAACATGACTCATATGTGGAATCAGTGAGACCTTACAATTTGTATTTCCTAGCTTATACAAGGATTTGTATTTCATTACCAGAACAGTGGAAACACTGTCAGCACTAACTCAGTTGTTTTCATTTCACTTCTTGATGCACACATTCTACCAACACTGCCTTCAGCTTACTGATGGGTTAGGAAGGCCAGACATGAGAGGAAAAAATAATTATGGATCACTCTTCATTACCTTTTGCTTCTGTGTTACCATTTCCAGCAAAAATGTTTGGCTAATACCAGGTTATAACATGAATAAGGAAGGGCAAAGTAGATTTCAGTGGTCATTTCTATTTCTGCCATTGCCTGCCTTCTCAATTCAAAGAAAGTTCTAATTCAAATAGAAAATATGGCCTCTGTGTTCTGTCAGTATTCCAGCTTATGAATCATAAATGCAGTCTGCTTACCTCGTGTTCTCTCTGAGTCTCACTGAACTCTCCCTCATAGTAGGTCTACTGGAAGTCTGTGCTCAAGGAGGATCAAGATCATTATGTATGAAACACAAAGAATGGTGGACGTGCATCTCCTCTGCTCACAGGCAAGTTTCAGTGTCCCATCAGATTTTACTAAAAAAGGAAAAGAGATAAACTTACCAAGATTTCAACATAGCGACCCCAGAGCATTAAACCAAGAGAAAGACCCTTCTGGGCCTGGTGCCCTGTGTGACTACTCTGGTCATACATCCACAACGTTGGCCCTGGTGAGATCTCAATTGTCACATTTCTTCCACAGATGTGCTCAGCCTAACTGCTTGCACATTTGACTGAAAAGAGCTTTCTTACTCTTTATTCCTTTGCAGGACCAATGCAAGTCTACCACTAAACAGAGTAGTGTGTCCCTTTGCTAAAACTCTTGTTTTGGGGATAGTGGGCATTAAACCTAGTGTTTAAGACACCACATAGGATGCCCTCTTTGCATATCAGAGGGCCTAGGTTTGAGTCCTGACTCTGCTTTCAATTCCAGCTTCCTGAAAATGTACTCTGAGAGGCAGCAGATGATGGCTCAAGTACTTGAGTCCCTGCCACCCATGTGGGAGAACAGATGGAGTTCCTGGTTCCCAATCCAGTCCTGGCTGTTGCGGGCATTTGTGGAGTGAACTAGTGGATGGGAATTCTCTCTCTCTCTCTCTCTCTCGCTCTCGCTCTCGCTCTCTCTCGTAAAAAGAAATAAGCAAACAGAAAACCTTGTTTTCAAGCCATTGGTTACCTCGTCCAGACATCCCTTGGCAATGAATTTGTGGTGAACAGAAGAACTAGAAAAAATAAATCTTCCAGTTCTCCCTTCTTGGAAGCATCTGTTGTCCAACTCTCAGCTCCTTCATCATTGGCCTCTGCTTCAGAGAGCCACCTCTCTCAAGACTGTACCAATCCTGGGCTGGCCTTCATCTGATGACTTATCAAAATTGGTATGTAAAGATTGAGGCAATTTGGCCCAATAGGGGTAGGATTGCCAGACAAAATATTGCAGGGGATTGATATTGCAGTGGGGCATAATCACATTAAAAAGTTATTTGTTATTTACCTGAAGTTCAATTTAACTTGGTGTCTTGCATTTTATTTGCTAAAGCTGAACCCTTGATGAACCCTATAGCATCCACAGGCCCCTGTGGAGTCTGACAGGGCTTTGTCAGGCCTGTTTTGCTGTTCAGTTTCTTCCTTGGCCTAACCCTGCTTCTCACTCTCCATAATAAATATCTTTCATGACAACTTTGATCTCAGCTCTGCTTCCAGAGAATCTAACATGCATTAACACTGAAGCATAAATCCTGGTGAAAGTCATCTTGTGATCTCTTGAAAAGGTTCTTCAATCAAATTTGAACATAAACTCAGTGTCCTTCACCACCTACTAACACCTAGCAGTTCCCAGGACAGCTATTGAAGCTAGAAAGACCCAGAAGAAAGGAAGGCTTTCAAACAAAGTTATCAGATGTCAAAATTAGATTTTTTTTTTTTGGTTTTCACATCATCATAACTACAAATTTATATTTGGGTTATGCACATATACATATACTTGTCCAATATTAACCATGGTTAGCAAAGGCTTTTTAAGTAAAGAAAAGTTTTAGCCTAAAGCGGCTGTTAGTAGTTCTATGTTTACCAATTTCTCAAGGTTTTAAAGAAAACAGGACAGACAGCATAAATAAATGAAGATATATGACCTTAATAGCAAAAATACACACTATTAAATTTCTGTTTGTTTTTTGGTTAAGAATTAATAAATGGTCACGATTAAGAATCTAGCTTTGAGAGTTGAATGGAGATGAATAAATAGCTTGGCTTTTCCATTTACTAACTGTAGGACTAACTGTGAGCTCTAACTTTTCTGTGTCTTAGTGGCCTCATTTGTAACATCATGATGATAATCATACTTACCCCAGAAGGGTATCATGCGATTTCAAAGAAATAAAGCATGTGAAATATTTGAGTGTTTTCCTTCTAATATTTTTATTAATAATAATTTTCTGTTAAAGGAAAAATCATTCTTAGTGCCTGATTCCTATTAGGTAATAACCATGAAGACCAAGTACATTTTCTTGGTTTGATTAATATTGTATATATCCCCTTCATTTTACAGAACTCTTATTCTATTAATGCAAATTCCTGCTTCTAGCAAAAATACCCAGACATATATTGAATAAAAAAATTATTATTATTATAGTGGTTGCTAATATAGTAAAAACAATTTTTGTTATTTTTACTCGTGTCTCAATAAGTTTGCAGGCACATTTGCTAATGACAAAATATTAATCTAGCCAAGAAAATAAGCCAGATAGAAATGGTTAATATTTACTAGCAACCTGGTAATGGACTAGATTCTTCTTTTTCTTTAAAGCACAGGCACACGTTTTTACACACTTCAATATTTCTTAGTTATACAAATATGGTAGCTCATTTCCAGGGAAACAGTAACAGAAAAGGTAGACTGGGAGTTTCTGGTTAATGAGTGTAGGCCATGGTGATTTTTGAAAAGGTGGCATGGGAAGATTGCCATAAGGATTTGTGAAGCTGTGAATTAATGTCACCTCATAGAAGCATTGAAATCCTAAGGGGTTTGTTAGCATCTTGAGGATAGATTTCAAATGCTTGCATAAAATATAAAGATTTAAACATTAAACCTTTTATGATTCTCATAAAAACCCTTTGATGTAGTCTGTGGTGATATTGACATCCCTATATAAAATATGAGAAAACAGAAATGAAGGGAAATTATTAACTCAAGCAAGCCCCGTCATTCTCCCAAAAGTACTATGACAGTCATCTCCTCTTCCAGTGTTGGCTCAACTGGCCTGGTCAGAAGCACTTAGTGTACAGCCTTTGGAGCTTTTCAGATGGTGGCCAGGAATTTATGTTTTTAACATATATCAGGGGCACTTCAAATAGTTTGTGGAAAGTGCAATTATATAAAAATTGTGCACAGATTTTTTAAAAATTGCAACAAAATAAATTTATCTTTTAATTCCATTTTTTATAGAATGGGATCCAGGCATTCTTAGAGTTTTTCTGAGCTATAATGTTCTTAACAGTCCTAACTGGTGGTACCCAGAAAAGTGGAATTTATCATTAGCACATGCATTGAAAAAAAATTTCTAGCTGTTCATTCCAATTTGTTATTTTTAAGAAATACAATATGCTATGAAATTTATGAGAGACATATCTCTATTGTACTACAAAGTGATTGCTTTTCCAAGAAAATCAATCAAATGCTTTTGTAACTTGTTACTAATAACACTAATATAGAATAATGGGTAAACTAGTTTAGGTAACTTCCCAAAACAATTGGGTTTTCCAGGAACATTACAGAAGATAAACAACAAGATCAATAAGTCCTGAGGTTGCAAGAGTCATTATTGATTTATGACCTTGCTTACTTCCCAGCAAAATAATTGCTGCAGAGAGGTTGGCTCATGTTTACAAATCATGATAGTCTTGTGAGGAAGTCTTTCTTAGTTTACATACCAGTAAGAATAATGGTTGTAAAATGTAGCTTATCATTGTGCTGAAATTCACAATTAATAATGCCAACCATTCATTGAGCACCTACTTTAAGACATATGGTTTATGTGAGTATAAAATTTCTTTAAATTATCAAGACAATCCTGCAAAGGCTATTATTATTCTTATTTCACAGGTTAGAAAAATTGAAGTTCAGAAATGTCAAATATTTGGTCCAAGTTCACATATACCCAGAAAGTTAGGGAGATTGTATTCAAATTCAGTGTTCTTTCCTTATGTTTTGATGCATCTGAAGATTATGTGGGCTTGGCCTAGAGAGAGCTTAACAGACTCCAAGAAACTCAATATGCTTGGCAGACAGTCATTTGCATGTTTATAACATCACTGCAGCTTTTAACCCAGAAGTGGAATCGCCATCACAATTTCAAAGAGACCAACATTCCTGTGAAGGTAAATTTGAAGGCAGACAATGATCGGTCAATTGAAGAACCATGGGAGTAGAGCATGCATTGCTTGGCCAGAGAGGGTGCTATTTTTAATGTTGATTCAGTATTTAATATTGATCAAAGTCTTCTTCTGTCCAAGATTTTCTTTCTTCAATTTACTCACTGTCAGAGATGCATCACTTTGCTTGCTTATCCTTTCTTTAGAGTCCATGGAGTTCTGCTTACTTTCCACAGTCATATACCAGCTCTCTTAAAATTACACTAATTCACTGTTGTAATCTTCGCAGCAGTTTTTATTCCAGGGAGATAAGTAAGAAATGTGTATAGTTGACCTTATTTCACTGGTATGCACCTGAGGTACTAGGAAATTAGATGCCTTTCTGAAAGTCTGTGGTAAGGGAAAACATAGAGTGAAGTATTTCTCTTTCTCTCCATTCCATAACACGAGCCTTCACATTGCCTAGAAATGTGTTGCTGCCATTGTAATAGGAATGATGTGAGGGTTTGAAAGAGAAGCCTCACATGGTACTTATTCTCTTACCGTTCACCACTGATGATCGATTGAGTATAGGAGACTGTGCCTCCTCTCTGTTGTCCATATTCCAAAAGAGCTCAAGACTGGAAAGAACAAAGACTTGGAGAACGGTTGATTTCTCAACTCCTACACTCCACTCTTTGTAATTCTTGCTTTCTTTTTCTCTCGTTTTTCAGGAACAGGAAGAGGCCAGGGTTACCAAGGCCATGGATATGACTTTAGAGAACTATTTTTCAGGGATTTCCAGTGTTTTTTGTTAAGGTATGGACAGGATAGTTGATGGGTTTTTCTATGACATTTCACACATTTATTTTATATGAGAGGGAAATAATAAATTGTCTCTCCTCTGTTAGACTTTAAGATAACTGAAGATAGAGGCAATACAATTTTACTCACCCTTTTATTCTACCATCTCAAATAGTGCCTGACACATAAGGGACAACCAGCAAATACCTGTTGAATGAATGACTACAAGAGACAGTTATCATAGCTACTATCTATAAACATTCTCCTTACACCCTAACCCATGCCAGCTGAGTGATGAATGGGTGGGAATGAGAACTGGAATTTCCAGATTCTATGGGAGAGGCAGCAACACGGACTCAAGCCTGGATCCTCTTGGTTTTGCTTCCACAGGAGGGTAAGGCATTGTGCAATTTATTTCAATTACATAAAGGTTGATTTGTCATAAAGCTATTAAAACTTACACACTTCCTTTCCAGAGCTGTAAAAGAGGTATGAGCAGTTAATGTATCAACATCAGGTATTTTCAAAGAATTGCAAAATAAGATACTTGAATCATAAACTGTTAAGATCATTCACGCCGTTTATTTTTTCTATTTCTTTAAAATTATGTACTTATCTTCATGTTGCTTGAAAGGCTGAGAACCATAATAAGCAAGAGAAAGAGAGAGAAACAGACACGAAGAGAGCTTCCATCTGCCAGTTTATTCCCAAATTGCCCACAATGACCAGGGATAGGCCAGACTGAAGTCAAGAGTCCAGAACTCAATTGGGGTCTCTCCTGTGAGTGACAGGGACCAAATTTCCTCAGCCATCATCTGTTGCCTCCTATGGTGTGCATTAGCAGGAACCTGGATCGGCTGCTGTGGAGCCTAGACTCCAATCAGGCACTCCAATATGGAATGCGGGCATCCCAAGTGTGAGCTAAACTGCTGTGCCAAACATCTGCCCCTACTGACTCTTTTTATGACAAGTTTCCTTCTGTCAGATTTCCACTCATGTCAAGTAAAAATGGAGTGGTTACAGGCATTTTGGGAGATTCTGTTAGGGGAAGCATGAGTTGGGCTTCATTTTAATTTGTAGTGAGTGGGAAATAGTACATATGTGGGAAATAGTCACTTGTGCGTAGAGTTGAGCTATGTTTAGCCAATCAAGGATAAGATTGGCTTTCAGAAATACTCCTGCCATCCACTGTGCCCGTTAATCCAGCACCACTATGTGGCAACAGGGCCAGAAGTGGCAGTGGAGTAGGAACACGCACTACAACACCCAACATGGTAAGTGCGAAAGTAATGAAATAAAAACTCACTAGGGGAAAGGCTGAGTCACCTTTGATTCTCTTTATAGAAAATTATTTTATAAAAAGCTTGCATATGAAGAGGAGATAAAGGGTACACAGTCTAAATATATAAGTGGAAAAGTATTATAAAGGTATGCAAGACAGTTAACTTATACCAATACAATGCTATCTTTCAGGAGTCTGTGAGATTTTAAAAATTTAATTGATACAATTTCTCAAAATATTTTCCTTTCATATCTGACTTTACATCTGTAAGTTTGTTTTTTTTTTATTGTTTTTTTTTTTTTTTGTGGAAGAAAATACAATTTTGTACTGAAATAATCAATGCAAAAGAAACATAGTATTTACACAATATAATGGTTCACAAGAAATTTACCTTAAAATATAGCAGGTAAAAATTACACAAAGTACAAAATACAATGAAAAATTATAAATCTTATAAGGTTAGGCCGGCTCCATGGCTCACTAGGCTAATCCTCACTAGGCTAATTCTTTTTCTTTATTTAAATATTTATTTGAGAGGCAAAGATATATATCTATCTTTCTGTATATGTATATGTATATGTATATGTATATGTATATGTATATGTATAGAGAGAGAATCTCATCTATTGGTTCAGTCCCCCAAATCCCCAAATGCCCGCAGTGGTGAGACCTGGGCGAGGCAAAAGCTGGGAGCCAGGAATTTAATCCAGGTGGCAGTAACCCAATCACCTGAGCCATCATCAGGTCACACATTAGCAGGAATGTGGAATCAGGAAGCAGAGCTGGGACACAGACTCAGGCACTCTGATACAGGATGCAGGCACATGAAGCAGGATCTTAACTGCTAAGCCAAACAACATACCCCCTGTATTCTTTTCTCAAAGAAGTAACTTCAAATTGTGGGATCTCCAGGCTCCTTAAAATCTAGATCTGTCTTTGGCTGATATCTCTTACCCAAGGCAACATACCCATACGAGGTCATACTTAGTGGCCATAAAAATGTACTGTTTCCCTTTGAATACTTTTCTCTTTCCTTGCCAATTTCCTCCTTTCCCAGCTGTCTTTCCTGCCCTCACCTGGTCGCTATTGAAGACTATCTTTCCATCCAAAGATTATTTAATTATTTTATTAATATCAACAGTGATTATGAACATTAATTCTGGAAATTAAATACTATAGTCAACAGTAACCAAATGAAATGTACTCCACCTATATTTCACAAAATATAACCTCTGGTAAAATTAAGTGATACCTATTGCTATGGCTAAAGGACAAGTATTGTCTACTGTGAAATAATTACATGTTTGGGAAATATAAAAATATAGTGCTTCAAGTGCATTGTGAATGGATGGCAAGAAAAAAATGCACACAGAGATAGAAACACCTGCATTTAGGACCAGAGTTCTCAATTATTTTATCATTGCTATGGAATGAGGCGACCACACAGAGCATGAGCAGATGTAGTATATTTTTACATGACCTTCTCCTCATCCCTAGCTTTCCTATGGATTATGAAGCTGTCTGCATCATTCTATACAAGTATAGTCTTTCCAGAATTGATAAATAAGCCAGCTTGCTGTAATACTCCTTGTGAATGTGTGAATGTGCCTTACCATTCCAGAAGAGGTGACACCAAGTACTCCATTTAAGAAATCACTTACAGCCATGGGGTTTCCCTAGTGTGCTAGGTATTTTCCAATGCCTGTGTCAGATCCACTCTGATCTTCCCCATCCTGTTCTGTATCCCAAGAAATTTATTTCTATGAACCCCATAAGCTGGCTCCATTACCCTCTGGCTTTTGTGAATGGGAGACACTGGCAATATGGGAAAATGGGAGAAGAATGAGGCTCAGATGTTTGACTTCCCTAACTTCCTGTCTATAAGATCACCATAGTTGGCTGCTTCTCTTTACCGACTGCTACAACTTCTATCAGATAGTTCTTTCAGTGTGGATCCCCTGAGATCCCATGATTGGTGCCACTATTGTTACATGTGGAGAACTACATTCTGCTTTGTTAGTTATTCCTGGGCTCATGCATTTGAAAATATTCTCTTCATTATACTGGCCCCAAATGGCCAGGTCCCCAAATGGCCCAGTTTGAATATGCCCTTTTATTCTGCTGGAATGCTGATCAAAACACCCATTTTTTTTTAAACACACTGACCATCAGCAAGGTCATGTGCCTTCCTCATGAGAGGAAGCAGACTCAGGATCCAGGGATTCTTGAACCCCATCTCTTCTCATAGCACTATAGGATCACAAGAAATTATGTATCCTCACAGGAGAATCTCTCATGGAGGGTTTTAGACAATGTCAATTCTCCCTTGTAGAGAAACCCGAAGTTATAACATACAACTGTAGAGGGCAGTGGTATAACTAGGAAGAGACAACATAAAGGTATTTGGTTGTAAATTTTGAAAAAGAAGGAATAAGCTTGTATTTCTTATGTAGCTTATTAATTAAGTTTTATTATCCAAAATGGAAGATTCAATATTTCAATACAGAAAAAAGCAACTGGCACTATTAACACAATGCATGTATTTCTACTACTAAAAGGTGTACCATCTCAGCAAAATTAATGTTACTGTCAAAACACTTTTAATCCCTTTTTAGCAAACAAGACTATTTCTAAAACAGTACAATTATCCAACATTCATTAGTAAATGAAGCATTAATAGAACTGATGAAAGGAAGTAAAAACTTGACACAGAATTGGAAGTCTCTCGTTCTAGGTAAAAATACCACTGCTTCCAGATTCTTACAAACCAGTTCCCAGTGATGACTGTTACTTGACTTATTTTTGGAAAAAAATAATAATAATAAATAAAAATGACCCCTTTACTCTAGAATTGAATTTCCCTATCGCAGTCTGCTTTTAGTTTTGTCTTTTTTTTTTTACCATGTATCACCATGCATTTTAGAAAAGCACCAAGTTATGAAGTAGAGAGACCAAAACAAATGCATGATAAGTAAAATAAACCTCAAGTTTTATTTTTATTTAAAGACAAGTTGGAAAGCAAAAGCACTTATGTTACAAGAAACTAATAATGTTATTTTATTGATGAAAAGAGGAGAGGGGACTTGAAAACAAAGAGAAAAGACTGCCTTATGAAATAAATGATTAAAATGACTGCTGAGGTTTATAAAAATAAATCTGTACTAGATGGCAGATGAGTCAAGAAAATCTTCCAGAAAATGTATCAAAGAGAAAGACATGAAAAAGACAAGAAATATTTAATATTTTTTATTTTGATTAAATCTTCCTTTCAATAAAATCATAGTCACCTAAAGATAAACACATTAGAGTTTGAAACCTCAGTGGCATCCCCAAATGCATCCTCAAAAACTGCATTTTCTAGCATAATAAATTCACACTTTCTAGAAGTGTGCTGCTACTCGCCCTTACATTCATTTGGTTATCATATGACCCAGTTCAAAATCCTCCACCAAGGGATTTGCCTATCTTTTGATACAGTGACTTTGACCCAGAGCTAGAACAAAGGGAGATCATTGCCTTTTGATTGGTAGAAAGAGTGGCCTACATCTCAAATGCTGTGAACAACCTCTTTTTTCCGCTTCCAGGACATAGGGGAAACTCACATGCGTGCATATTCATCCTGGAGGTTTCTTCAAAGTTCCATCCCCATGTATCTTAACACGTACTGTATATTACACTTTTCCATTGTAGCCTTCCAAATGCTTAAAGACAAAAATTAGTGGGCTATGATAGTTTTCTTTTGGAAAATTATCTTCAATTTTTATACACTTAACCTTGGAGACATTGAAGAATTTCTTTAAAGACTTTAAAATGAATTCTGTGGGGGAGCACTGAAGAATCCTGGGGCTCAGCGGTGTCTCCATTCATCCTCTGGCTTTCTCGCTTGGGGAGCAGCCGGTGGCTTTGGCATGTTCTGAGATTCTGCAGGAAGGCTGTACACCCCAGAATGTGTCTCTTCAAATAGTACATAAACATGTCTGCATTTCTCAGAAAAGAAGCATCAACCATACTATGCTGCTTCCCCATTCACTGTGTTGGGACCCAGCAAACAATACCCCAGAACATGCTGCTTTTGACTTCAAACTGAGAACACCTAGGGAGAGGTAAATGAAGTGGAGGGTATTCTCAGAAGTTTCCTAATCTACCTAAAGGCTGCTCATATCAGAGGAACACAATTACTTTCAATCTTCTTACTGAAATTTCATTAATCAAGGCAGATTAAACTCATATTACAGAGGAAAAGACTGAAAATCAAACACTACAGTCAGCACCCAGAGGAAATTTATCCCAGGCCATTGTCTATACTTCCAGGTATATTCATCTCCCTGAAAAATAATTTACTCCCCCACTAAAAGTGCCTGCAGCCCCCACTTTCCTCTCCCCTATGAAGAGGGTATATAAGCCTCAACCATCTGGTCTCTGTTTGAGTTTTATGTTTTGTGTGGCTCCGTGCACATGAATAGATTTGTATGCCTTTTCTTCTGTTAATCTGTCTATTGTCCATTATTTGAGAAGACACAATTATCAAGCCTTTAGAAGGAAAATTCCCTACTATTCCTGCATTGAACTAATGTTTATTGAATGTTTACCATGGATAAGATTGAAATGTAGGTGCAGGTTAATAATCAGAGGGGAACAGGAGGACATGCAACCCAGACTTGTGTTGAGTATCTCCCAACATGCTTACCTTTTCCTGTTGTTCTCTTTTCATCTTTCCATCCTGTATCTTCCTACATCATTGCCTGCACTCCCTGCCACTTGCTCACATGTGCTTTTCTTTAATCTTTCTTCAGTGTCATTTAGAAATCTTTTATCCTTCCACATGTGAGTTAGTACTGGACACAGTCTTCTGGAATGAATAAATAAATGGCCTGAGGTCATTGTGATTTATAAGACAGAGGAAGCAGATGCCTGCATGTGAAAAAAAGAACATTTTGGCAGGAATAAGTTTGGGAAGGCTCCTCTCACACAGAGACACACACATACATGATTAAAAAAAAAACTCTGTTATGATCCTTGAGACATAAAATCCTTTGTTGCGGTAGATGTTCAATAAATATCTGACTGATGCCCTAAAGTTCACATGGCTGTTAGAAAAGCATTGACTGAATTCAGGTTGATTTAATCTTCACTTCAAAAATGTTTTAAGATGGATTCTTAATGCATTTTGCATTAGTTTTAAAATGCAAGTGGCCACTGTAGCTTTGCGGTTTTTAAATCAAGGTAGGTTTTCTAATCTATTTGTTACTCCTCATGAAGTGATTTTATAGATTGTTGACCATTTTATGAGACATTCCGCTGTCCATTTTTCCCTCTGAATTGCATGGTGATCCCTGTCAGAGAAGGATGGCAGGGCTGTAAGTGGGTTTTATTTTACAGTCATATACTTAAGTATTGTGGACAAAGACCCAAGAAAATCAGACTGGACAAATGAATCTACCCACATGAGTAATACCCAGGACCCAGAGAAATGGTCAAGTCTCTAGGAATGAAAGCAGAGGTCGCAGAATTCTCTGACATCTCTCTCTAGGAGGGTCCACCTCATTAACTACATTGTCCTCCCTGGTTTTTTCCTGCTGTCCAGCTTGACAAGCTCCTGCTGCTATGATCTGGCCCCTATACTTGTCTCCCTGAGCTCTATTGGGCACGGACAGGTCATTCTGACTCATGATATGCATGACAAATTAGAGTTTCCTAAAGAATTTTACCAAGAATCCAAAAAGAAATAAAGAACATACAAGACTAAAAGAAATGCCTAAGCATATGGAATCCTGATCCCGACACCATAGGTCTGGCCAGAGATCAAGTGCTCTGACAACATTAATTCAGGTCTTGAGCCTTTTTCTTCCTTCTCTCCTAGTTTGAAATGCAGGAAACCATACACCCAGAAACCTAACAGGTTAACTTAGGATAGCTCTGACAGGCACCTCTATCAGACCCGCTGGAATCCCTCAGTCCTCCCCAAAGCCTATTTCTAGCTCCTCCAACTGCAGCCAACAAGCTGCCACTTCTTAGGACCTGGCATTCTCATTGATTCATTTGTTCAGTCCATAAATATTTTTCTTTGTTTTGATCCAGTGTTAAATACATCACAATTATGGCCTGTGAGGATTTCATAGACTAGAGTGGGGCCTCTTTGTATCCAAGTACTTAGAGAAAAAAATTTCTCCTCTAGTTATTTCCAGGATTCCTCCCCTGAATTTCAGGTCATATTGCATGCATTTTTTCTTTTTCTTTTTAATTTTTTATGTATAAAAAGAGAACAAACTTCATGTATGTCCTATACAGTTTTAAGAGCATTAAGGATACTCCTCACCCTACTCTCCCATCCTCCCTCCCTCCCTCCCTCCCACTCTCCCTCCTTTCCTTATTTTTCCTTTCGTTTTTACAATGACATACTTTCAGTTTTCTTTATAATCACAAGCTAATTCCTCCATTAAATACAGAATTAAAGTCTCTCTGATTCTGGCACTGGGGTTCTGGAAGTGGTACCCTCACATCCAACTCCATTCCTTTCTGTCTTTGTCTAATGCCAGATAGTAAGCCTATGTTTAAATCTTTTTATTTTATTTCGAGTTAATTGTAGATACATGGGATGTTGCAAAGACAGTAAAGAAAAGTCCCATATGCCCTTACCTAGTTTCTCCACAGTGATTACAGATAATGTGATTATAGTGTCATATCTAAAGCAGGAAATTGACACTGAGACAATCTTTGCATAGTTCTATGCATAGTTCAGAAGTGTAGATTTGTGCAACCACCACTTCAATCAAGATACAGAACTGTTATATAATCACAATGATCTTCCTAGTGCTCCCCAATAGTAGTCATTTCAGCTGCCTCTCTCTTCAACCGTGCCGAACCTCTGGCAGCCACTAATCTGTTCTTTTGTCTGTATCACTTTTTCACATACAATTTTTTACATAAAATAAGATCATGTATTATGTGACCTCTTAAGATTGGTGTCTTTTAACTGTATAATCTCTTTGAGATCCAAGTTGTTGAGTACTGCTTTTTGTTGCTCAGTGATATTCCAAAGTATTAAATGTACCATCTTTTGTTTACCTATTTATCTATTGTAAAACATTTTGTTTGTTTCCAGTTTGGAGCTATGACAAATAGAGCTGTTATGAACATTCACTGATTCACAGTTCTGTGCTTTCAGTGCCAAAAATATCATTTTCAGTTTATTTTTTCTCTGTAGTTGAAGCTGGTAAATTTCTGCTTTTCTGTCTCCAAGTTCACTGATTCTTTGCTCTGTACCATCCATTATGATGTTGAATTCACTCACTGAGATTTTTATTTGTTCATATATTTTTAGATTCTACAAGTTTCATTTAGTTCTTTACATCTTCTGTTTCTTTGCCAAGTCTTTCTATTTTTTCATTTACTTCACCAAAGTTTGTAATTGCTCAGTGAAGCATTTTTGCAATAGTTTTCAAAAATGATTTTCAAAAATCTCTTTCTACTCTGTTGATTGTCTCTTCTCATTCAAGCTGAGATTCTCCTGGTTCTTAGTATGAGGAATTATTTTTGATCAACACCTAAAAGTATGGGTGCCATGATATAAGACTCCAGATCTCATTTAAGTCTTCTCTGTTATAAGATCTCCCTTCATATTGTTCAGGGGAAGCACAGGCACCAACTTGCTGCTTCCAGAATGGGACTTAAGTCTATATCATCTACTCGGCATGCATTGACATCCCAGGTGAGGGACTCCTCATTAGTGTTTGATGGAGGAGAGAGTTCTGACTGCCCACTAGGGTTTGGCTGACCCCACACTGGCTGAGACAGTCAGGAGTGTTTCATGAATGCTCCCCACAGGGCCGCCTCTGACACGTGGGAGAGAACCCCATTACTTCTCGGTAATGATGAAAGTCCTGGCTCCCCACTCAGCTTTTGCTACTGATAGTGGAGGTGGGTTTTTAGTTTTATCTGTGGTGTTTATCTGAAATAAAACCATTATTAATGAAAAGTTTGCTCTCTTCATGTGCCTCATTGTTCCTGGTCCTTTGTCTAGACAGAACAGGCTTTTCTTGGTATTTTGATTGTTTGGTTTTGATTTGTTTTGTCTGCACTTGTTGGCATTTCTGCAGTGCTGAGCTGTCTTCTTCTGTCCACATTTCAGAATCTTCTTATATTTGTTTCGTACATATCACCCAGGGTTTTTAGCTGTACTTAGTAAAAGTAATAGAGAAAGCACTTTTACTTCATCTTTCTTGAAGTGGAAATTGAACCTATTGATTTTATGTATTTATTTTAATATTTGTTTTATTTATTTGAGAGAGAGAGAGAGAATCTTTCATTCACTAGCTTACTTCCCAATTGGTGACAATGGCCAGAGCTGGGTCAGGCTCAAGATAGGAGCCAGGAGCCCGGAGCCTCATCTGGGTCTCCCACATGGGTGACAGGGGCCCAAGCATTTGGGCCATCCTCTACTGCATGTCCCAGGCAGGGAGCTGGATCAGAAGTGAAGCAACTGGGACACAAACTGACTCCCATAGAGGAATGCCAGAGCCATAGGCAGCGGCTTTACTTGCTACGCCACAGCACCAGCCCCGAGTCTATTGTTCTTAATGGTGCTTCTTTGTCAAAAGAGCCACACTCACTTCATCAACAACACAGATGGCCACCTGTAGCAAATGCCTCCCTTAACAACCTTATCAACTTACCACTCTGCATATATTGACAGCTGGCGGTTTCAGGCAGGCCTCAGGGAATAGGATACACAGAAATGTGACCAATTTGACTAGGCAAAGGGGAGCACTGAAGGCATGCTAGAGCTGGGAATGAGGAGACGGCTGTCCCATGAGGAGAAGGAGAGTGAATCTAAGAAGCAAAGTATTCTAGTCAATAGCAAACGTGAAGTGTTCTGAGGACAATTCTGCGGGTAGTGTAGAGCCCTGCAACCTTTAACATTGAACAACAATACGTTCTATGGGACATTAAGCCCCATTTTCAGGATTAGGGATTTTTAAAACAGTTTTAGCCCTTGAGTTAACCATAGCAGGAAGGTCGATCTCACATTGTATCATAATTGTCAACGGGCTTATCTGGCTGTTGCCAGATAATTATGATACAGTGTGCATAGTGAGCCATGGGAAGGAGCAGAAAAGCATCCAGTGTAACCTGGAGGTGAGTCTTTGAGGTAAGTTATGAAGAATAAGTAAGAATTGGCCAGCAAAGGGATTCATGGAGTGGTATTGTTGAAAAGGGAAGAATTCCAGATAGAAGGTACAGCCTTCCCAAAGGCAAGGAGACGTGAAACAATGTGCCAGAATAAATATTCTGAACCCATGGAGACCATACCCTAGACAAGTACATATTAGCATATAGAAGAATCTCCTATGGGTTATTGGTTCTCCACCTCACCCCAGGATTCTGATTCAGCACATCTGGTTGAGAGCCCTAGAATTTCTAATAAGTTCCCAAGTGATTTTAATACTGATGATCTGAGGACATAGTTTGGAGTAAGCTTGAGTTTCAATGGCCTACATCACATTCAAGTGTCATTCAAGGAAGTAGATGCCAACCAATGTCCCCAAGGTAGACTTCATTCACACCTGAAGTTCTTACATCTCCATGTTCCCAGTATCATAAAATGCAATCTGAGTGAAGCACAATACAGGCTCTGGTGGAAGTTTAAGGATAACTTTATAAAGGAATGGAAAAGGAAATTGTTGAGCACCTTAATGCGTTAAAGGAAATGAGAAAAGGAATTATTTATTTACCTGCTAAGGATATGGATGGCTTTTTGTAGTCTCATTAAAAAAGCATGTACTTGTACTAATTATAAATCATTTTTAGTTGCTCATTAAAGGAGATCTTTCACCAGGAGATATGTGGTTGGCCTGTTTCTAATTCTTAGTAAACTTCAACAGACTAAAACCATTCCCCTTTCTATGTGTTCTCTAGTGCCAGTGCCCAAGGTAGACAGTAATCATGATGCTTGACCACCACACAAACACCTCAAAATCCCTCTTAATAACTAAGGAGGGAAACACTGGCCCTAAGTCTTTGAACTATCAACTGTTTCTTTTCCTGGTTAATTATTATTAAAAATATTTTCAAAGAGATATACACACCAATTGTTTTTTGTAATTTGGTGTGTTGTTTAAGAATTCATGGCTTCCTGATGTTTCTCTGCAGTCTAAAGATTTTTCTCTCAGTTGATGTTGTCAGGTGGATGTTGTGAAAATATGTTTAGGACACTGTAAATGATGTCCCGGTGGGAAAACGCAGCCTGAACTGATAAGTACAAAGGGCTGTTAATGAGATAAACTGTTAATGGGATCTTTATGGGACAAAGGCAAGCTGGGCATTTTGAAGCCCAAATTATGTATATCTTTTGAAGATGTTTCTATTTCCGAAGGCAAAATTAATCACTTACAGGTATTAAAGATGATGTACCCTAACCCCCTAACTTCACTGCTGCTGGAGAGTGTGTGCCTCTGGTGGGCACTGGGAAGAAATAAATTGTTTAAAAACCAGCCTCATGAGGAAAAACAATGGATCTCTTCATAGACTTTCCACATTATTTTGAAAGAGCCAATGCCACATATACAGAGTACATGACTGAGTGGCATTTGATAGATGAACAAACATTAAGTGACTGAGTGAAACAAAAAAACACAAAATACAATTTCATGCCATTTTCTCTACATGTACATGGTCTGATCATCCTGTACATCAAAATGTAATTTATGAATGAGAACATCATCTAATTTATAATCAGTAAGAAAATAAACAAATGAAGGAAGCAATACAAAAGTCCAAAAAATAGCTCCAAATTTGGGATTGTTTTATGAACCATGAAATAGTGTTTAATCTGTTAAACAGTTTTCTATTTCCTCTGTTATACAATGGCACAAGCTTTCTTCAGAAGTAATTATATTTCAATGCCACCTGATTTCATTGATGCCTTCAAACCATTAACTGGCTATACTCCTGTTTATGGTATATGCTGTTTAAAGTAAGGTAAAATAATGATCATGATGAGAGTTACAACTATTACTTATTAGCAGTTAGAGCTAGACTGTAAGGAGCTCAACTGGAGATAATGACCTCAAGTTCCAGATTGAAAGTAGTGTTTTGCCTTATAAAATATAATGAAAATGACAACTCTAAATGAAGGTCCCAGCAGGATAGATCCTATGCCTGATTTTCTTCTCTATAACTCCCATGAGACTTGATGACAGCTAGCAAGGTGAAATCTGAATGTTCTGTACTGACTCTGAGAGATAGTTGCCATCACACACAAACAGAAGGCAAACAGAAAGACCTAAACTGCATTGAGGATCTTCTGGTCCATTCTAAAGGGCATTTTTCTTGAGTTTTTGCTTTGAAAGTTGATGTTAGATGTCACACAACAAACAATTGGTCTGCTCTTTTATTTCCTCCATACTAAGCAACCTCCTTCAGTATATATATTTTCCATGAATAGACTGGGTATTTTCAAAAAGATTTCAGTTGGGTTTTTCTTTTCATTGGTAGATCCGTGGAGCAAAATAACCTGTTGTAGAAATCTGTACGTTCATTTCCTTTGGTGTTTGCCCATTGGAAAAGATCATTTTCTTGGGAGACCTCCTCACCACCAACTGAAATTGATTTTGAATTAGTTGAAATGAGAGGGCTGGTGTGCTGTATTGGGCAAAGCTGCTGCCTGCAATGCCAGCATTCCATATGGACACTGGTTAGAGTCCCAGCTGCTCCACTTTCTTTTTTTAAAGATTTATTTTTTTATTTACTTGAAAGACAGAGTTACAGAGAGAGGCAGAGACAGAGAGAGAGGCCTTCCATCTGCTGGTTCACTCCCCAGATGGCCGCAATGGCTGGAGCTATGCCGATCTGAAGCCAGGAGCTGGGAGCCTCCTCCGGGTCTCCCACGTGGGTGCAGGGGCCCAAGGACTTGGGCCATCTTCTATTGCTTTCCCAGGCCATAGCAGAGAGCTGGATCAGAAGAGGAGCAGCCAGGACTAGAACCCCACACCCATATGGGATGCCGGCGCTTCAGGCCAGGGCGTTAACCCACTGCACCACAGTGCTGGCCCCATGCTCCACTTCTGATCCAGCTCCCTGCTAGTACTCTTGGGAAGCAGCAGACGATGGCCTACTTACTTGAACCCCTGCCACCCAGTTGGGAGACCTAGCTGGAGTTCCTGGCTCCAGTGTTTAGTCTGACCCAGCTGCTGCTGGGGAGTGAACTAGCAGATGGAAGATCTCTTTCTCTCTCTGTCTCTCCATAGCTTTCTACCACTCTCCTTTCAAATAAATGAATATTTCAACAAAATTTACATACAAAAGATATATATGATATGATTTCATGTGTGTAAAATTCAAAAACAGGCAAGATTCAACTATGTTGAAAGAGGTCAAGAAAGCAGTTACCTTGGGCTGGGAGGGCCTGAGGGAGCCTATTGAGATTTGATAAACCTTTTATATCTGGATGTGGCTAAAAATTAATCAATCAGTATATACTTCATATTGGGTACCTCACTATTTATAAATTATACATCATTAAAAAAGAAAAAAAGTTTGCATGAACTTGGACAAGACATGTCTTTAACCAGTTAACATATGATACTGTAACCTCAGGTTTTAAAAGGGCCTGATAGAAGAAAGCTTGCCTTTAATAAGGGACATTAAATAACACACTACACAGTATACTTGATCAGGTTTTTGGAAAAGACACAAACACTATTTTGTTAAATAGCTACATGTAACATTATATTTCCATTTAATTTTTTTTAAAAAAGATTTTCATTCATTATTTGTTCATACAAAAAAATGAGAACTTAATATTATCTTAGTATTTATTCAGAGCAATGTATTTGTTTCTTTTCTATTCAGCTTTAGGGAAACCAATAATTACAAGTAGTATTTAATCTTGAGTATTTCATACTAAGTGTCTGTTAATGAATTTCTGTTCCTTTGTTTATGTTCCACTGTTATACTCTACAGAGCTTTTAGCTTAAGGAGTAGAGAATATAAACATATTCAGACATATCTAAATATCTTTCCTCCCCCTCCCCCTCCCCCTCCCCCTCTCCCTCTCCCTCTCTCTCTCTCTCTCTCTCATATGCCTATACAAATATATACATGGCAATGGTAAATATACTGAATAAAATTTACCATAAAAATTTTAGATATAATTATACAACATGGGCCTGCCCTGAGACTTTGAGTACAGTTTTTTTTTTTTTTCATAAAGGAAGGCCTAAGAGAGGGACTTCACTATTTTACTACATGGGTCATATTCCCCGCTTAATGACTTTGTTGTTTACTTCATTATGCGAGATACCTTTTCTTGATTTCCAGTGGCCTGTGTAAATTCTATGAAATGGAAAAGCTCAGAAAATAACATAATCAACTATCATTTTCTAGTTTGACTTCCAACACAATTAATATTTATTGAATGCCCATAAGGAGACATAAAATCATATTAGGCCTTATATCCCATGCCATTCTCTGATTTGGGCCCTCTTTGGTTTACAATTGAGGTTAACATGTCACTGAAATATTGGAAAAGATAATCATATTCATGACTTTTTGCAGGTATTTCCTGCTAGGAAAGAGACTGAATCCCTGAGTTGAGAGAGAGAGAGAGAGAGAGAGAGAGAGAGAATAAAAGAAACCATTTTATTTTATTTACTTAATTTTGTGCTATTATGAGTCATTTTTGAATACCTACTATGTATAAGAGATCTGTTAACTATAGGAGGTGAGTCACAAGTCATCTGTGGAACAAGCAGTTGGGTGGAGGAGAGGATTATTATATTGAGTCAGAGATCATGAGGGTAGTGGGGAATTTGGTGTCAATCTTATTGTAACTCAAATTCTTCAAGTTTCAACTCCTAATCTTTTCATTCCTTTCATACCCAGCAGTACCAGATTATTGCAGATAATTATAATTAGATTCCACTACCACTCTGATGACTCCTCCATCTGCTATGCCAGCTTAATTTTCTCTGGCCTTGAAGTGAAGCCTTTAAACAGGGACACTGGATGAAGGAGAAAATTTGTGGGAAAAGACTATTAGTTCTATTTAAAACATATTAAATTTGAGATATGTATCTAGGGAAATTCAGGTGCAGGTCAAGTGAAATGGGAACACAGATATAGCAATCAGTATTAGATTAGCAGTGGTGATGTCAGCAGGAAAGGCACAGAAAGGACTTCCACGAAGCCAGTTCCCCATTAAAGCAATGAGAACACTGACAAAAAAATTATCACAATCAACATTTTCAGAAGTCTGAAATTTAACCGAAAGTTTTCAACAATCCAAGAAGCATTTATTAATGAGAAATGAGTAAATCTAATTAAGAACACAAAGCTTTGGGGAATTTTAACTTTCCGTATTCCCATTCCAAAGTCTAACAGACACTGGAGAGAGTAGAATGTTTTGGAGTCCCCTCAAAACTCAATGCTCAGAGAATTGTCATTAATTGATCTTTCTGGCAGTTACCTGAAAACCCTCATTCTCACGGCTTGTCTTGATCTGACCTCAGACTTCACTCAGTGTAAATAGTGTAGATAAATCCCTGGAAGTATTTGTGAAAACAGCAGAAACTGTTCAATGAGGCACCTGACTGAAGTAATAACAATTGGGGCAAACAAAAACCTGGCCAAAAAACATAAAAGGAATGCTCAGAGAATGAGATGACCATAGAAGGACTTTGAAATGCTCCACCGTATTCCTCAGAATCTAGAAGGTCATGTACATGCGCTCACTCCCAATGCTTGTGCTCAAGTCCACACAAGACCTGAGCAGACTCTGAGCACTTACCTTTAGCTCACGTTGAGGTTCTGCACAAAACCTCAGAAAATGAAAGTCCTGATAGGGTTGTAAACTTGCTGGCTGAGTGTTGCAATCATGGGCCAAATATATACACAGAGCTCCTCTGCAAAGGCTGGGAGAGTGATTTCTTCCAGGCATTTAAGGAAAGCTCAGCCTAATCATTCACTGGCTACTCAACTAACAGAACAGAAACTTTTATAGCCACACAACAAAGAATACAGACTTTAAAGAATGAGTCACGGCCGGCGCCACGGCTCACTAGGCTGATCCTCTGCCTAGCGGCGCCGGCACACCGGGTTCTAGTCCCGGTCGGGGCGCCGCATTCTGTCCCGGTTGCCCCTCTTCCAAGCCAGCTCTCTGCTGTGGCCAGGGAGTGCAGTGGAGGATAGCCCAAGTGCTTGGGCCCTGCACCCCATGGGAGACCAGGATAAGTACCTGGCTCCTGCCATCGGATCAGCGCGGTGCACCGGCCGCGGCGGCCATTGGAGGGTGAACCAACGGCAAAAGGAAGACCTTTCTCTCTGTCTCTCTCTCACTGTCCACTCTGCCTGTAAAAAAAAAAAAAAAAAAGAATGAGTCACTATGTTCCTAAATCTGTATATATGAAATACATGAAACTTGTATAAGTTAAATAAAATTTTTAAAAGATACAAAAAAAGTCACTAAGTAAACAAACAACAACTATAAGACATAGCAGCAAAAACAAACCTTGAGGAGAGGGCAAAATCCTATTTTGTGTATTGACTCAATCTCTTATTTAAAGTACCCAGTTTTCCACAAAGAATTATGTGACATGAGGAAAAAATAAGCAAATATGGCTCATATGTTGGGAAAAAAGTGCCAACAGAAATTATCCCTGGGGAAGCCAGATGTTCGACTTACTAGACAAAATTCTAAATCAACTGTTTCAAACATTCTCCAAAAGCCAAAGAAAACCATACCTGAAGAACTAAAAGGAGGTAGTTGTTGTGGTGCAGCAGTTAGGCAGCCCCTTAAGATGCTTTATCAGACTGCTGGTCCAAGTTCAGTTACTCTGCTTCCAATCCAGCTCCCTCTAATGTGCCTGGGAAGCAGCAGATGCTGACTCAAGTTCTTGAGTTCTTGCCATCCATGTGAGAGATCCAGATGAAGTTTCTGGCCTCTGGCTTCAGCTCCAGCTGTTGTGGGGTATTTGGGGAGTGAACCAGTGGGTGGAAGATTCTCTCTCTCTCTCTCTCTCTCTCTCTCCCTCTCTCTCTCTCTAAGATTCTATTTACTTATTTGAAAGTCAGAGTTACAAGCCGGCGCCGTGGCTCAACAGGCTAATCCTCCGCCTTGCGGCGCCAGCACACAGGGTTCTAGTCCCGGTCGGGGCGTTGGATTCTGTGCCGGTTGCCCCTCTTCCAGGCCAGCTCTCTGCTGTGGCCAGGGAGTGCAGTGGAGGATGGCCCAGGTGCTTTGGCCCTACACCCCATGGGAGACCAGGATAAGCACCTGGCTCCTGCCTTCGGATCAGTGCAGTGCGCCGGGCACAGCACACTGGCGGCGGCGGCCATTGGAGGGTGAACCAACGGCAAAGGAAGACCTTTCTCTCTGTCTCTCTCTCTCTCTCTCTCTCTCTCTCACTGTCCACTCTTCCTGGAAAAAAAAAAGTCAGAGTTACAGAGAGAAAAAGGGAGAGAAAGAGAAAGAGATCTTCCTCTCTGTGAGTGAGATCCCAGTGGAAAGAACAGGTCTTCAAAGAAGGAGGTACCTTTCTCTGAAGGGAGGAGAGAACCTCCACTTTGACTATGACCTTGTCTAAACAAGATAAGAGTCGGAGAACTCAAGGGGCTTCCATAGCCTTGGAAACTCATGACTGGTGCATAGGGAGATTACTGATGCCATAAACAGGAGTGTCAATTTGTAAAGTCAACAACTGTGCACTTACTCCTCATGTAGGATCTCTGTCCTTAATGTGCTGTACATTGAGGCTTAATGCTATAACGAGTACTCAAACAGTATATTTCACTTTGTGTTTCTATGGGGGTGCAAACTGTTGAAATCTTTACTTAATGTACACTAAACTGATCTTCTGTTAAAAAAAAGGAAGAAGAAATTAGCAATTCCCAACTTGACTCTCGCTGGGATTAAACATGACAATAGGTCTGATCTGATTTCATCATCATTTAAAAAATCATCTATTATTTTTCACTTTATGTTTCTGTGTGGGAGCAAACTGTTGAAATCTTTACTTAATTATGCTAAACTGATCTTCTGTATATAAAGAGAATTGAAAATGAATCTTGATATGAATGGAAGGGGAGAGGGAATGGGAAAGGGGAGGGTTGCGGGTGGGAGGGACGTTATGGGGGGAAGCCATTGTAATCCATAAGCCGTACTTTGGAAATTTATATTCATTAAAGTTAAAAAAAGAAAAAAAAAGAGAAAGAGATCTTCCATCTGCTGGTTCACTCCCCAGGTGGCCACAACAGCCAGCTTTGGGCCAAGATGAACACAGGCGCTTCATCCGGGTCTCCCATGTGGGTGGCAGGGGCCCAGGTATTTGGGCCATTGTCTGCTGGTTTCCCAGGCCATTAGAAAGGAAGATGGATCAGAAGTGGAGCAGCCACAACAGAAACCAATGCCCATATGGAATGCCAGCATTGCAGGCAGTGGCTTTACCCATTAATAAATAAATAAACCTTTTTAAAAATAAATAAAAATATTAGAATGATGTCTGACCAAATAAAAAGCATCAATAAAGAAACAGAAACAGCTCTACAGCCCAGCCCTGTAGTTGCTGAAGGTCCAACAGCCTTCTTTCCTTTCATCTTACTTTCTCTTTTGCCTTTAGGCTTAGCTGACTGTCTTTCTGCTGATACAATTCCATATCTATTCATGACTTTCGTTGAGATAGCTGATTAGGTACATGGTCACAACCACACTAATCTCCTTATCAGGTTGTCATTTGGCCACATATTTGATGTTATTTTCCAAACACACTTTCTTGGCTTTTACAATATGGACAGGCAGATAATTCTCCAAACTTTATTTCTCGGTCCTTCTTGCTTAACAATTTTGTGTTCAATTCATTTCCCTCCTCTCACTTTCTACTATAAACAGGAGAAACTAAGTTGTTCTTTCAACACTTTGCTTAACAAAATCTCCCCAGATACCCAATTTCATTGCTCACAAGTTCTATCTTCTACAAAACACTAGAAAACAAACACAATTAAACAAAGTTCTTTGCCACATTATAACAGGAATTGCCTTTCCTCTGGTTTCCAATAATGTATTGTTTATTTCTGCCTGAGACCTCATCAGAGTGGCATTTATTCTCCATATTTCTATCAAAATTCTGTTCACGATTACTTATATACTTCTAAGAAGATGGAAGCCTTTTCTATAGCTCACCTCTATTCATCCTGAGCCCTCATCAGAATCACCTTTCAAAATCCCATCACAGAAATATTGACGTTTTCTCATAGGCACCTCAAAACTCTTCCAGCTTCTGCTCATTTCCTGGTTGCAAAGCTATTTCAACACAATTTTAAGTGTTTGTTACAGCCATACCCCTCTTCTTGGCGCCAATTTTTTCTTAGTTTGGACTGTGATGATTAATTCCCATAGTCAAGGGGGCTTAAACAACAAATATTTATGTCCTATAGTCTTGGAGGTTGGAATTCCAGGATCAGGGTGCCAACTTGATGGGGTTCTTGGTGAAGGTCCCCTAGGAATAGGATTATAGATGGTTATCTCCCTATTATATCCTCCCAGAGCAGAGAGAGAAAGGAAGCAAGCTCTCTCATCTCTTGTTACAATGTGACTAATCCCACTCATGATCCATTTACCTCCCAAGGGCCTCATTTCCTAATATCACTACATTGGAAGATGGGATTTCACCATATGAATTATGGTAGACACAAACATTCATTCCATAACACACTAGAAAGTAACTCAAATATTCATGAAGAAATAAAGAGTGCCAGAAAAGGTAGCTTAGGTAAAAATTCAAAAATATACCCACAGGTTGTTTTTTGAAAATTCTTTTTTTCTATCAATATGAAAGACAATTTTAAAAATAATTATACATACATCTTGATGTAGGTGTAATATATGTAGTGTGGTTTGTATGCAAATAATAGCACAAATAAAAGAGAGAAGTATGTTATTTATAGAGCAGCAAAGTTTTGAATACTAATGAAATTAAGTGGGTATTACTCCAAACTAATTTATTATAAATTGAGATAATTGTAACACCCAGAGAAAGTACTCAGAAAACAACTCAAAAATATAATAAAAGAAATGTTGAAAAAATTAAAATAATATTCTCCAAAATATATAACACAAAAGAAGGCAGTAATAGAGGAACAGAAGAACAAAAAGACATGTGGAAAATACATGCAAATGCTAGACATAACTCCTACCTTATCAGTAATTACATGAAATATGAAGAAATTAAAGAGTCCAAGAAAAAGACAGAGATTAACAGGATGGAAAACAAAACCAAATTCTAAGCATATGCCATTTATACACGACACCCTTTAGATTCAAAGATATTAATTGAATAAAAGTAAAAGGGTGGAAAAAGATACCAGGCAAACAGTAATCAAATAAAAGCTTGGATAACTCTAATATCAAACATAAAAAAAGACTTATGTTGACAAAAATTGTTGCTAAAGACAAAAAAGAACATCATATAAGGATAAAAGAAATAATTCATCAAGAAGCCATAACAGGAGCTGGCGTTGTGTCATATCAGGTAAAGCTGCCGCCTGGGACACCAGCATCCCATATGAGCGCCAGTTAGAGACCCAGCAGTTCCACTTTTTTTTTTTTAATATTTGTTTATTTACTTGAATGTTAGAGTTACACAGAGAGAGAAGGAGAGGCAGAGACAGAGAGAGGTCTTCCATCTGCTGGTTCACTCCCCAGTTGGCCGCAAGGCTGGAGCTGGGCCAATCCAAAGACAGGAGCCAAGAGCTTCCTCCAAGTCTCCTACATGGGTGCAGGGGCCTAAAGACTTGGGCCATCTTCTACTGCTTTCCCAGGCCATAGCAGAGAGCAGGATTGGAAGTGGAGCATCTGGGACTCGAACTGGCGCCCATATGGGATGCTGGCACTGTAGGCAGCAGCTTTACTCACTATGCTACAATGCTGGCCCAGCAGTTCCACTTTTGATCCAGCTCCCTGCTAATGCTCCTGGGAAAGCAGTGGAATATGGTCCAGGTGCTTGGGCCCATGCATCCACCTGGATGAAACTCCTGGTTCATGGATAGGCCATATGTTAAACCATAAAATAAATCTAAATGCATTTAAGTGGATTAAATTATACAAAGTATATCCTTCAAATATAGTGGGATGACATTAGAAACTAGTAAGAAGAAACTTAAGAAACTCACAGATATGTTGAATCCAAAAAGACATAATCCTACATAACAAATTGATCATAGAAGAAAACACAAGGGATTTACAAAATACTTTGAAATGAATAGAAACAAAAGTACACAAATAAAATAGAAAAGTAATCTACATTGGAATGAAAGAAGTAAAACTCTATTTACATATGACAAGGTCTTGTTCCTAGGAAATCCTAAAGAATTAGCAAAAATACTATTAAAACTAATACATGAATTCATCTAGGCTGCAGAATGCAAGATCAATATCCAAAAATCAATTACAGTAAAGGCTAAAAAATGTCCAAAATAAGCAAAGCCATATAAAAAGAAAGTAGCTTAGTGGTTACCAGAAGCTACAGGGAGGGGGCAATGGACAATGACTTCCAATGGGTAAAAGGGTGATCTCTGAGAGACAGAAATGGAAATATTCTGAAAGTAGGTTGTGACAGGAGCTGCATAATTCTGCAAATATACAAAAACCCACTGACTTGCATGCAAGAGTGCTTTAAAAGGTTTGTAGAAAGATGAAATTAAAATTAAGCTTATTTTGGTGTGAAAATGTGAAATGCATGCATACAAGGGGCCTTCATAAAGTTCACAGATACTGTATATTTTGAATAAATTATCCCTGAATTTCAAAATGTTTTGAAAAAATAAATTTCTTTTAGCTTCATTTTCCATGGACATTTTAAAGTTTGTACATATTTTTTTTTAAACTGAGAGGCAGAGATAGACATAGACACAGAGACAAAGACAGAGAAAGCTCCCATGTGCTGGTTCACCCCTCAACGCCTGCAATGGCTAGAGCTGTGCTGGGCTGGGCTGAAGCTGAGATCTGGGAACTCAGGCCAGGTCTCCCAAGTGAGTGGCAGGAACCCAAACTACTTGAGTCATCACTGATGCCTCCCAGGGTCTGCAGTGACAGACCATTGGAATTAGGAGCTGGAGCTCAGAGTCAAATCCAGGCATAATGTAGGACGCAGGCATCCCAACCAGCATCTTAACTGCTTCACCAAATGCCCACATCCACTTGTATATTGAAATTTGAATTTTATTATATGTGAATTACATCTCAAGAAAAAAAAAAAACGGAAGAAATCTTAGACTGACATGTGTGTCAGCAATGGAAAGTATGTACAAAGAAAAGAGAACACCAGGGAGAACAAGCCCTTCGTTAGGAGAACTAGAGGAACTGAAGCCAAAAATGGAGAAAGACAGCTTTTTTGTTTGCCAATTTAATTTCCTTTGGGTAAATTCCAAGGAGTGGGATGGCTGGGTTGTATGGTAGGGTTATATTCAGGTTTCTGAGGCATCTCCAGACTGACTTCCATAGTGGCTTGACCAGTTTGCATTCCCACCAACAGTGGGTTAGTGTCCCTTTTTCCCCACACCTTCACCAGCATCTGTTGTTGGTAGATTTCTGTATGTGAGCCATTATTCCAACCGGGGTGAGGTGAAACCTCATTGTGGTTTCGATTTGCATTTCCCTGATTGCTAGTGATCCTGAACATTTTTTCATGTGCCTATTGGTCATTTGGATTTCTTCTTTTGAAAAATGTCTATTGAGATCCTTGGCACATCTCTTAAGTGGGTTGCTTGTTTTTTTGTTGTGGAGTTTCTTGATCTCTTGGTAGATTCTGGTTATTAATCCTTTATCTGTTGCATAGTTTGCAAATATTTTTCCCATTCTATTGGTTGCCTCTTCACTTTCCTGACTGTTTCTTTGGCTGTATAGAAACTTCTCAATTTGATGCAATCCCAATTGTTAATTTTGGCTTTGACTGCCTGTGCTTCTGGGGTCCTTTCCAAGAAGTCTTTGCCGGTGCCTATATCTTCCAGGGTTTCTACGATGTTCTCTAATAATTTGATGGTGTCGGGTCATAGATTTAGATCTTTAATCCATGTTGAGTGGATTTTTTGTGTAAGGTGTAAGGTAGGGATCTTCCTTCATGCCTCTGCACGTGGAAATCCAAACAAAAAAAGCTGTCTGCACCTTAATGTTTATTGCAGCTCAATTCACAATAGCTAAGACCTGGAATCAACCCAAATGCCCATCAACAGTAGACTGGATAAAGAAATTATAGGATATGTACTCTATAGAATACTATACAGCAGTTAAAAAAAAAACAATGAAATCCAGTCATTTTTAACAAAATGGAGGAATCTGGAACACATCATGCTGAGTGAAATAAGCCAGTCCCAAAGGACAAATATCATATGTTCTCCTTCATGGGTGACAACTAACCAAGCACCAAAAAGGAAACCTGTTGAAGTGAAAGGGACACTAGGAGAAACTGACTTGATCAGCCCTTGTCCTGACTGTTGATGAACAACTTAATATTTTATCGCTGTTAGTATTTTTTTTTGTCCTACTTAATACTGTTGGCTGAACTTTATAATTAAAACACAATTATTCTTAGGTGTTGACATTTAACTGAAAAGTGATCTCTGATAAATATAAGAGTGGGAATAAGAGAGGGAGGAGATATACAATTTGGGACATGCTCAATCAGACTTGCCCCAAATGGTGGAGTTAGAAATGTGCCAGGGGATTCCAATTCAATTCCATCAAGGTGGCATGTACCAATGCCATCTCACTAGTCCAAGTGATCAATTTCTGTTCACAACTGATCATAATAATTGGTCTAAGAGTCAAAGAGATCACATAAACAAGACTAGTGTCTGCTAATACTAACTGAAAGAATTAAAAAGGAAAGAACGATCAACATGGGAAACGGGATACACAGCAGAATCATGGAATGGCAGATGTCCTAAACAGCACTCTGGCCTCAGAATCAGCCCTTAAGGCATTAGGATCTGGCTGAAGAGCCCATGAGAGTATTTTAGGCATTGGAAGCCAAGACACTCTGGCAAAAAAAAAAAAAAAAAAAAAAAACCCAAATGAAAGATCTCCCCGAGTGAGATCCCAGTGGAAAGAACAGGCCATGAAAGAAGGAGATACCTTTCTCTGAAGGGAGGAGAGATCTTCCACTTTGACTATGACCTTGTCTAACTAAGATTGGAGTCAGCAAACTGAAAAGGCTTCCATAGCCTTGGCAACTCATGACAAGAGCCTAGGGTGATTGCTGACGCCATAAACAAGGGTGTCAATTGTTAAATCAACAGCAGGAGTCACTGTGCACTTACTCCTCATGTAGGATCTCTGTCCTTAATGTGTTGTACAATGTGAATTAATGCTATAACTAGTACTCTAACAGTATGTTACACTTTGTGTTTCGGTGTGGGTGCAAGCTGTTAAAATCTTTACTTAATTTATACTAAATTGATCTGTATATAAAGATAATTGAAAATGAATCTTGATGTGAATGGAATGGGAGAGGGAGCGGGGGATGGGAGGTTTTAAAAAATGGAGAAAGAGATGGAAAATTCTAAGTGACAGAAAAGGAAAAAGAAAAGTTGTCATAAGAAGCAATCCTAAGGGAAAATTTCAGTACAGGAAGGTGTGCATCAGAATAAAACTTCAGAGTGAGAGAGGAGGAAGCAAACTGAAAGGAACACTTGATTTTATAATTTTGAAGTCCCTGGGAAGCATCCAGAGAATAATTTTAATGATGTGTTGAGGGTGGTAGGTATGAGTAAGTATGAGGGGATGTAAGTAGTATGATTACTTTACTCTTCAACATTTTATTAATGAAGAAAAAGGAATAAGATGGAATCAGAACTCAATGTCATAGGAACATTTTTAAGCTTAAAAGAGAATCCAAGTGTGTGGGGGGGAGATAAAAGAGACATAATTGAATGAATAATCAGAGGAGGTAGGAGAGGGTGGGATTAACCTTTCAGCCTCATGACTCAATTCAAGAGTGGCCATCTCCTTTTCAAAGGGAACAGAAAGGAGTTGAGGTTAGTGGCATTTGAAAACCACCAAGAGGAGCAGGTGTTTAGCCTAGCTGTTAAGATGTCCGTGTCCCACATTGGGGCGCCTGCTCTGTTCCCAGCTCCTGACCCCAGCTCCCTGCTAATGCAGACTCTGGGAGGCAGCAGTGATGGCTCAAGTCGCTGGGTCCCTACCACACATGTGGGAAACCTGAATTTTGTTCCTGGCTCCAAGCTTTGGCCCTGATCCAGCCCCAGATCACGTGGCCATTTGGAGGATGAACCAGCAGATAGGAATGCTCTCTCTCAAATAAAATGTAATTAAAAAGAAAACCACCATTAAGGCTCTCTTTGGTGTTTCCCAAAGTGTAATTCTGAGGCCCTCTTGCATCTAGGTTAATAGGAGTGCACATTAGAACTGTAGATTCCTGAGCAGCACTAAAATTACTGAATCAGGATGGGTGACTGCATTTTAGTTTGAGACTTGGGGCAGATAGGAACTGAATTGAAGGGTGAATCAAAGTATTGTTAAGAAGGTTCAGCTGAGGTCAGGAATGTAGTACATCATCTGAAGGTGTGTTGAGCACACAAGTCTGGGTTCCAGCCACATAGTTTCAAATTCAGTAAATCTGCGGTGGGGCCCAAGAATTTTTACTTCTTTTTAATTTTTTTAAAATTTTCATAATATTTGAGAGACGGAAACAGAGAGACAGAGTTTTTCATCCACTTCTTCACAACCCTAATGTCCATAATAGCCAGGACTAGGCCAGGCTGAAGCCAGAAGCTGGGGACAAAATCCAGGTCTCCCACAATGGGTGGCAGGGACTCAAATACTTGAGACACTAACTGCTGCCTCCCAGGTGCACAGTAGCAGGAAGCTGGTTAGAAGCTGGAATTCAAACCAGGCACTCTAAAGTGAGATGTGGGTGTCCTGAGTGGTATTTTAACCATCAAACATCCATACCCAAGAATTTTTATTTCTTTTTTTAAAATATTTACTTATTTTACTTGAAGGGCAGAGTTACAGAGAGGGTGAGGCAGAGAGAGAGAGAGAGAATCTTCTATCTGCTGGTTCACTTCCCAAATGGCTGCGACAGCTGGAGCTAGGCCAGTCTGAAACCAGGAGCCAGGAGCCAGGAGCTTCTTCTGGGTTTCCCATGTGGGTGCAGGGGTCCAAGGACTTGGGCAATCTTCTACTGCTTTCCGAGGCCATAGCAGAGAGCTGGATCGGAAGTGGAGCAGCCAGGACTCGAACTGGCACCCATGTGGGATGCTGGCACTGCAAGCAGTGGCTTAACCTGCTAAGCCACAGCTCTAGCCCCAAGAATTTTTATTTCTAATAAATTCTTAGGTGATGTAGAGGCTACCAATCTACACATGGAGAGCCACTGCTGAAGTTAATGCAATCATCCTGTTGCAAAAACTGACAGTGGAATGTTCCTGGGAGCAAGTATTATCAAGATAGACGCAGTAGAAGGACCAGGGAAACTCTGGAGGACAAGGGCATTGTGGAGAACAGCTTCAGACTGGTAGGCAGTCTGGTGAAAAGAGGCTCAGAACCTTTGAACATAGGCCAGGGCTAGTGGAGTGGCACACACTATGAAAAAGAAAGTGAAGGAGCCAGCATTGTGGCATGGTGGGTTAAGCCTCTGCCTATGACACTGGCATCCTATATGGGCCCCAGTCAATGCCCTGGCTGCTCCACTTCTGCACTTCTGATCCAGCTCTCTGCTAATGACCTGGAAAAAGCAGCAGAGGATGGTCCAAGTTTTTGGGCCCATGCAACCCACATAAGAGATCTGGATGAAGCTCCTGGCTCCTGGCTTTGGCCTGGCTCAGCCCTGGTGGTTGTATGTCCCATCCCGTGGGACGTCAACTAGGGCCAAGCACCTAGAAGGAGAAATGAAGGGACAGGAGACACAAAGATGGCAGCAAGACAAGAGTCCTGATCAAGCTGCCATTTTAATTTTTCAACCACACACTTATATATCATAAAGGCAGGGTGTCGGGCAGGGGAAGGAGGGGCGTTTAGGAGGGCAGGACTTCGGGTGGGGGAAGGAGGGGGAACTTATCTTGTAGCTGCAATGCTTGTGCAAGTAGGAGAAAGGTACAAGGTCTTAAGGCACAAGGTCACACAAGGTTGCGTTATCAGTACTCTCTGGTGTGGGCCGTCTAGTCCTGCCTCAGTAGTTTTCCACTAAGAGGCCACATGCTGCGTGGTCCCCGACAGTTGTAGCCATTTGGCAAGTGAACCAGCAGATGAAAGATCTCTCTGTCTCTGTCTCTCCCTCTCTCTCTGTGTAATTGCCTTTCTTCTTTTCTTAAAAGATTTGTTTATTTTACTTGAAACTCAGAGTTACAGAGAGGGGGAGGAGAGAGAGAGAGAGAGAAAGGTCTTCCATCCACTGGTTCATTCCCTAATTGGCCGCAATGGCCCAAGCTGTGCCAGTCTGAAGCCAGGTCCCCAACGCGGGTGCAGGGGCCCAAGGACTTGGGCCATCTTCTATTGCTTTCCCAGGCCATAGCAGAGAGCTGGATTGGAAGTGGAGCGGCCGGGTCTTGAACTGGCGCCCATATGCTTCAGGCCAGGGCGTTAACCCGCTGAGCCACAGCGCTGGCCCCATAATTGCCTTTTAAATAAATAAATATTTTTTTTAAAAATTGAGTGAAGAATCAAAAAGGAAAAAGCAGGATATATTGTCTAGAAGGGAGAAATTTAGAGTTGGAGTTCTCAGAGGTGGTTCATATGTAATAACAGTCACAGGAGTAGTAGGGAAACAAAGTGCGTTGGAGTGGAAAACTTCAAGTCCATGAAGTCAGGCTGTAGAATGCTCATGAAAATAGATGGTGAAGTCACCTTATGGGAAGAAAGAAGGAAACTCCATATCTGGTAACCAGAAAGACCAAGAAAAGAAAGAAAATATGAAAGTACATCAAAATAATCCACAGAATATGGAATTAAAAGATAAGTCTAGTTTCGATACTAAATTTGTTTTTAAATCCATGAATTATTTTTTCATAAAACACATTTGCATAAACTTTTTGAAGACCCTCTCATATACTGAAGGTTCAAATATGCTAAATGGTCTCCGTAAGTTCCTTCCAGGCAGAAATTGACAGAATTAAAATGGGAAATTAACTCCTTCTGACTGCAAAGCCTAGCCACTACACAGTGATGTTTACTTAAGGCATACTAATCTGCTCACTCTGAAGGAAGTTACATAGAATTTGTTTTGAAATGACTTTGTGACTAGATAACATGTCTATGCAATAAATGAATATGATACCATAGTCTCTTCTTAGAACGAAATTATACAACGAAGTCATCCTTTTTGGGTAGATTAAGGAGAACTGCTCTAGTAAACTATGTTGAAGATGATTTCCCCTCTGTTTCCAACTTCTTTTTGTGTGTAAATGCCTTTGAGTGTACTTTTTCTGTGTGCAAGAGAAAAAAATTAGCTGATGAATTAGGCGTATAATGAATCCAGAGGAAACACAAATGACCAATAAACATATGAAAAGATGTTCAATAGCACCAGTAATCAGAGAAATGGAAACTAAAACTACAATGAGAGAACATATTTTACTCACCAGACTAATCATAATTAAAAAGTGTGACAATCACCAGTATAGAGGAGGAGGATGGGTAAACAAATCTCATTCTGTGCTTCTCGGTAGGTAAACTGGAACAGCCACTTGGAAGAGAAATATGGCAGTATACAGGAAAGTGAGAAAGGTGCCAGCTCTACAAAATAGCATTCTGGCTTCTGAACATACCCTTATAGAATCATTTATCCATGTACACAAGAGAACACACAAATGAATGTTTATTACAGAATGGTCAGAAATTGAAAAAAGATAGGAACAGCTCAAATGCTCATCAATAAAGGAATGGATAAAATATACTGCAGAAATGGATTGCTGTCAAGATAAAAGAAAAGGACTAGATCTATATGAACTATTAAGGATAGATCTAAAAGTATAGCAAATTTTTTAAAAAAAATTACAGAATGACCCTATGTATAAAAATTGTTTTAAAATCATAGAAATCTTATTTCTGGATTTCTATTGATGTATGTAAAACTATTAAAAAGGATTGGTATAAAACTTGTAGTAGTTTTCTCTGGAGAGCAGAGAGAGGAATTGGGATATGAAAATAGTCAAAAAGAAGTTTTACTTCTATTTTTTCTAAAAATAAAAGATGCAGATATAACTTTAAAAAATATACACATCCATTCAAAGACTAGAAGGAAATACAAAAATCTGAGACATGAGAATACAGGTGTTCATTGTCTGTTATTCTTTTGAAAAGTATAACTTTCTAACAGAAAAGTAAATCCCCAGCATTATTCCAGAAACAGAGTTGTTCTCTCTGTCTTAGGGAAGGAGAAAAATGAGACTGTGATACAGGTGATCAAGTTGTCAGACTACATACTGGAATTTAATGTTCTGTCGATGGTCTAGATCAACACATCCTGGCCCAAGTACTCTCAAGCTATGTGTATACTTCCCCCTGTGGAAATCCCACTGGGATCTGTGGAGAGAGATTTGATTGCAAACGTAGATGTTTAAGAAAAATCACCATGAAAGCATGGAATGTGAAGGAACGAAGGAACGGCCTGCTTCAATGAGGAGCAGACCAAAGAAATTCTCCCCGGAGAAAAGAAAGCACAGAGGATAATAGACAGAATATTTAGGTTACTTTTACTTCACACAATCCTCCTTCCAGCTGGGCAGCTTCTTCTAACACACACTGTTCTTGTCACCATTCTTGGAATAACTCTTGGGTCTCTGTCTGACGCTCTGTGACTATAAACAACTCTTCTACAGTCAGCACAGCCACAGAATAATGACACTGCATTAGGGACATGAATCACAGTGTAATTTTTTATTATGATAAAATATATCACTGCTTGTCTGTTTCTATGGTCATAGACAGAATACACATTGGGCTTTCTATTTTTTATTATGCACTGGAACTAAGAATATCATTTGTTGAGTAATAAGTGTTTTTTAAAAGCCTCAGTGTGTACAGTGAAAGAGATAATGTGTGATTCTGCAGATTACTGGGGGTGAGCATGAGTGACCTTTTTCCCACAAGAAAAGATAGAGTCTTAATACCCAAACATGATGGGCGAAGAGGCGTAGTAGCAAGGTGGAAAAGGAATGATGGAAGGAGTGGGAAAAGAAGCTAAAGGCATAACAGTCTTTGTAACCATATCACTTTATATTGAAATTAAAGAAGCAGAAGAGGGTTGTATCACCTGTACCTCTTTGGTTTCTGGTAGCTTACACAATCTTACAGTCAATAGAAGAGTTTCCTGAGTCAATCAGGATATGGTAGGGTACACCACAGTAACAAGTCATTCCCAAGTCTCAACAGCCTAAAGATTGATTTCTCACTTTTGTAGCAATTCTAGAAGGTTGGCTTGGTACCCTCCCTGCATGGCCATCATCCTCACTTTGAGTCTCAAGCTGACGGAGCAGTCACTATTAGAGGATGTTGCCAGTCATCATGGCAGAAGGAAGACAGGCTCAACACTTCTGCCAATGATGATTCATATAATTTATGCTAATAATTCATTGGTCAAAGCAGGTCATGTGGCTAGGTCTGACAACATAATGTGAAGGTATGCTGCTCCTACCGCTCCCAGCTTGCTGTGCCAATGTGTTTCATCCTTAACTGAGATAGCCATGTCCAAGGAGAGCATCTTCCTATCAAGAGAGGCAGAATGTTAGGTTGGAATAAGGAACAGCCAATTGATGTAGATGGTGAAAATGCCCCTTCTCAGAAGTAGGGGAGAATCACAACCTAGTCCATCCGTGTATAGGGCATACCTTTAAAGGAAAATGTCTGAGAGATGCTGGTGGAAGTAGAGCCACCGAAAGGGCTCCATCTACTCAAAGATAGATGAAAGGATCTCCCAAACCTATTCCTTACCTTTCCCATTACCAAGGGAGATATGGAATATTATAGTTCTTTTAGTCAGAGAAAGACTTTTGAGCCTAAAAAAAAAATTTTAATTATTTAGTTGAGGGAGGTGGAGGGAGAGATTCCATCCACTGACTCATTCCCCAAATGCTTATAATAGCCCAGGCTGGGCCAGTCTGAAACTGGGAGCCAGGAACCCAGTCCAGGTCTCCCTCATGAGTAACAGGAGCCCAATTACTTGAATGATCATTGTTACCTTCCAGGGTCTGCATATGTAAGAAGCTGGAGTCAGTACCTTGTACTGAGACTCTCCAATTTGGGATGCTGATGTCTTAGCCAGCAGCTTAACCATTAGCACAAACATCTACCCAAGAAACTCACTTTAGAAATGCAAATAGCTGAGCATTTGAGCATTTTCCCATCTCTAAAGAGTACAGCTGAAAGGAGTGCCAAAGGGAGAATTCCTTATCCAGCTTCTTCCTATCTTCTAACTCCACTGCAAGTAATTAATATCCTTCCAATTCTGGGGTGCATTATATGGCCCCTTCAGTAACAGTGAGGGTAGCCAGATCCAGGGTTTGATTGTGTAGAGCCGTATTTAAGTCTAAAAAGTGATAGAAGGAACCAAGAAACACTAACACAGTGACCAGGGCACACTAAGTAGCCCTGGAATTCGATGAAGCTACAAGGATCTAAGACAGCCCATAGGGATTGTCTGTTATACCAAATGAGGTCAACATCCAGGAAAGAAACTTAAGTAAAAAAGGATTCAGACCACCAGCCAGGTAGGCCCCTTATGCTTCTCCTCACTTTGACACGGTCATATGACATTGACCACAGTTGATGTGTACAAGTGGTTCGTTGCTCTGAAAATAATATTTTTACCATCCACCAATGTGATTCATTAATAGTTTGATTAAGCAAAAATCCCTATTTGACAAACACTTTTAGGAAAGCTTACCCACACCCTTCACTCCTCAAAAAAGTTAAGGATTATAGCAGTTTTTAAAGTAAGCAAATAATTTCCTCAAATAACCAGTGAGGAAAAATATTATCACACGAGAGTAGAGATTTTTCAATTGAGTGAAGCATAATTCCCAGAAAAAAATATAAAATGTAAATTTTAAATTATATTTTTAGTTAATGTAAATATCTTTGTAATCTAGTCTTCTTCAAGAAAAACACCAAAGTATTATATAAATAAGAAAGTTATGGCTCTGGGAAAGCAGATAAAGTCAGTGTTTTACATTTTATCCATATGATTCTGCAGTGGTCACTCATATGGTAAGTGGGCAACCAGATAGATTTCCAATGTTTGTCTTCAAACTTGTACTTCAAGTGATCATATTAGATTATTTGCACCACTCAGTTTTTGGGTTTCTGTGGGATCATAGAATCCTGAAGCAGAACATTCTTGGTATTTAGCCCACCTACTGCCCCAAATTGAGGCCAATGAGGGGAAAATGACATGGTCACACAGCTGTTATTAAAAACTCAAAATTTATGTCCCTACCTGATCCTGTTCAATGAGCAGTCCAGGAGCTCAAAATAAAGTGCCCAAAGGAGTCTGACTGGTGCTCAGGAGATGCTAGAAACTGCCAGATGGCCAGACTGCCCCACCCATGGGGTTGTTGTAGAGAAGGGAAAACAGGAGGTTTGGTAGTGATGGGTGTATGAACAACTTTCTGTCAGCTTCAGTCAGCAGTGTTGGTTTCTCCTCCCGCTCTGTTCCTCCTGCTGCTCAGGACCAACCTAGCACCATCGTCCTCATTTTCTTTCCACCACAGGAAGGAAGTCCTGAGCCAGAAGAAAGGGGCAGGACACTGGCTAAAGCTGTCACTCCGAGGCAGTCATTCCATTCTCAGAGCCCTTTCAAGGGTAACTGGAGTTGAGCCTGGAGTAGGTTATCTGCATGGCTCCACATCTCCCAGACTCTCAGTGCCTGTCATTTGTATCTCTTGGAGACAAGGGTAGGATAATTAGTAAGCAAGACATCAAGCTCCCTGGAATGGTGGGGGAGGTTTTGCTATTGGCTGAGGCTGAATTTTGGGTCTGTCTCAAAGCCAACAATTTGTGCTTGAACCTTCTCATGAGATCAGTTCTTATAAAACACTATGTTGTTGCACTTCTCACCATGTCACTCTAAAGTCACAAACACAGGGTGAAAAGGATGAGTACATGAAGGCCGGGAAAAAAAACCCTAGCATTTCCCTCCATGACCCAGGCTTTTCTGGTTCGGCAAGACTCAACTCTGCTCCCTGCAAAACTCTTGACAGTAGGCTCTAAGTAAGAAATGCCATGAGCCTATTCTGTATGAGAGAAGGATAAAAACAATAACCAACAGTAACAGTAGACACTCAAATAGGGTGTGGATGTGTCAGAAATTTTGCATAAATTATTTGTAATCCTTGCATTAATCCAGTGAAGTGGTAATATTATCACTCCCTTTTAGAAGTAAGACAGAGACTCCGATAATTTAAGGTCACTAATAAGTCCTAACCCACAAGTTTTCATAGGTTCCTGGTGCTATAAAGACCCATTTCTTCTTGGCTGGAGGAAACAGCACTGCCTTTTCTGGTGAAAGAGAACAAAAGTGATGACATGTAGATTCTGTCATTACGTATAACTGCATGCTTTTGGAATTTCAATGTAATGCATCCTGATATCCAACCACTGCTTCTGTTTCCAATTTACTTCCTTGAGTAACTTGAGTCCCTTAAGTATTTAATCCTACTGAGACTTACAATTCATTTTTGCACTGTCTCTGATCCCCTAAGTGTCACTACTTCCCTAATTATGCAGTTTAAAAAAAAAAACCGTGAGCAGGGGCAGGAGTTTTGGATCAATGGGTTAAGCTGCTGCTTGCGGTGATGCTGGCATCCAATATTGGAGTGCTAGTTGGAGTCCCAGCTACTATGCTTCTGATCCAGCTTCCTGCTAATGTACTAGGGAAGGTGGAGGAAGATGGGCACCTGCTAACCCATATAAGAGACCAGGAAGGAGTTCCTAACTCCTGGCTTCAACATGACAGCCCTAGCTAGTGGGGCCAACTGGGGAGGAAGAGGAAGATTCTCTCTCTCTCTCTCTCTCTCTCTCCCCCCTCCCTCCCTCTTTTCTTCCCTCCCTCCCTCTCCTCTGTCTTTTTCTTCCCTTTATCTCTCTCTGTTGCTTTGCCTTTCAAATAAATGAATCTTTTTTTTTTTCAAAAATTCATGGAGAATAATAGTCACCATCATGTATACAACGAAAACTTCTTTTCTTCTCTCTTAAAACATCATTCTCCTATGGCAAAAGCCAACTATGCTTAAATCCAGGTTTCCACTTATTCCATGGTTCTACATGTATATCAGAATGAGGCTAGAGAAAAACATATGAATGCTAAATTTATGATTATTGACCTCATAATATTGACCTCATAAGGGTCCTTAGTGCTGCCTGGTAAACACGTTATATTTCTCTGGTCTCTTCTCTCTACTGCTCTCTCATAGAACTCTTCTGCATATTTTCTACAATTTTCAACCATGCAACACTTTCTTCCCTGTAGTCTCAGCTGACCTTGATGCTTGTTTCATCGATTAAATAGAAGAAATCAATAGAACACTTCAATAAGCTGCCACCAACACATTTACCTGCCTATTAACATTTATACCGTATGCTCAATATTTTCTTCTGCTACTAAGGATGGATTGGTCATAATTTTAGCTAAGAACAAAGCATCAACTTGTAAACTAGGTCCCTTATTCTCTCACCAATGCAAAGACCTTGTTCTGGGGATTCTCCCCTCTCTGTGCTATATCATCACTTATTCTGGATATTTTCCATTTACATCAGCGGATATCATCCACATATGCATCATCAAAAAAATTCTCTTGACCTTACTTACCCTTCCATCTATTATTCCATTTTAACTATCATTAATTCCTTTCTTCTCACCCTCAAGCACACGCCAATCAAACTTCCATATACACAGCCCTGCAGAAACTATTCTCAAATCACCAGTGAATTCCACACTCATTAAGCCAATGATCAATTCTCTGTTTTTATCTTACTTCACCCATTCTAGAGCATGACACAGATGCTTATTGCCTCATTATTGAAATAGTGTTCTTGCTTGGCTTCCAGGAGATCAGACATCCCAAGTTTTCCCTCTATCAAACCAACTGTTTATCCTCTACTCATTTCGTTTTTCCTTCCTTCTTCACCACTTCTAAATGACGGTGGACCTCTTCTCTTCTTTAGAACAATGCACTTTTTTGGTAACTATAAGTGACCCACTCGTGTGGCTTTCAATACCTTACAGATGATCCAGATTCCTGAAATTTCTATATCTCCTAGATTCCAGACTCAAATACAAATGCTTACTCTATAACTCCATGTGATGTTTAGGATTTGGAAAAGGAGGTGGGATAAGCACTCAGGCCAAGAAAACAGCAAATGGCTAAAAGGCCCTTTTGAGGACCTGAGCTTGATGTGGTCTTCCAACTCAAAGTCAGGATGGCTGAACCACAGGCAACAAGAAGGGCGTGAAAATCATGGGAAGGAGCTGAAATTGTCTTCCTCAGATATGCACATGGATCTTGCTGCCTTTCAGGTTTGTTCAACTGCCACTTTCTTACCTATTCCTGTGAGGCCTTCCCTGTCTATCCTGTTTAAGATTGCAACACCCAGTCAGGATTTTCCTCTTTTATTTTTTCTCAGTAGCACTTGTTTTAAAGTGTATTCTTTATTTTCTGAATTTATTTCTGTCTCTCTCTACTAGAATTCGAGCCTCATGGTTGAAAAGATATCTGGCTATTTTGTTAACAGATGTATCCCCAGCACCTGGGATAGAGTCTGACATCGAGTAGGCACTCAGTAAATATTTGTTGAATACATGAATGTACAAGTAAGTTAACAAATAAATAAGTGAATAGATGAGTGCATAGGAAGAGCTAGGAGCTTCTGGCTGGATGAAAATAATCATAGTTTAGTATCATAAGGTTGATGGATTCCAACAGCTCACACCTGGGAGCATCCAGTCTCTGCTCACAACCACATTTACACATATACTCTATAGATTTTTCCTTGGTTCTTTCCAATATTTGCATATTTATATCTCCAGTGGCAAAAAACAAGGTTCTGATGAATTATTTTCAAATCCCGTTTGTTTTCTGCAACATCTGTTATCATCACAATTTTGAATAAAGCAAAAAAAAAAAAAAAAAGCAGATCATGGCCATGTAAGATCACTAAGGCTGAATGGTTAAGAACACAGTCAGTCCAGAGTTTGAACCCTGTTTCTGCCACTTACAAATGATGATACCTTAAGCAATCAAGGTATTTAGTTGTTGTTAGCCCATTTCATCCTAGGTGTTATGTAATTAATATTACTTAGCTCACAGGGTTATTGAGAGATTCGATCAGTTAACCCATTTAAAGCATCTGGAGTAGATCCTAGCACAGAGTAAGGATTCGGTACATGGTAATTGCTAGGCTCAGCACAAGTTTGTTTTCCATCCTTTACCATCTCAAGTTCTGCTCCACATTCTGTGCTAACTGTGTCCTACTTTTGAACACACATAGCACCTCACACAAACCTCTGCCTCTCCTCACTAGTATTATGTTACCCTTCACCTGACGCTAAACTAAAGCTTCAGGTTGTTTCCATTAAATGTGCAAGGTCAGACCTAGGCCTGAAACTCTACTGAGTCATGGGGGGAGCATGGTTGAAGAGAGCATGTCTCCTTAGGGTGACAGTTGGGAAGACCAGAAGTAAGCCAACTTGCAATTCTATAGTCTTTTCTCCTGCTTGTATCCCCCTCGGCTCTACGTATTTGTGCATGAGGCCAGCAAGACAAGAAACACCCTCAATAACCATCCAGATCCTTATTAGGATTATGGAAAGAGTTCACGGAGCCAGAGAGCTTGAGAGACAAAACACACACCAAGTCAGAACCCCTTTATCGCATGAGTGAATCAGCTCTAGTCAAGGAAGAACCAGAATTTGAACTCAGATCTCAGTCATCTAGCCAGACACTTCCAGCTGAGTAGACATGAAGAGACTACATTTGTTTTTTTTTTGCTTTGTTTTGTTTTGTTTTGTTTTGACAGAGTGGACAGTGAGAGAGAGAGACAGAGAGAAAGGTCTTCCTTTGTCGTTGGTTCACCCTCCAATGGCTGCCACGGCCAGCGCGCTGCGGCCAGCGCACCATGCTGATCGGATGGCAGGATCCAGGTGCTTATCCTGGTCTCCCATGGGGTGCAGGGCCCAAGCACTTGGGCCATCCTCCACTGCACTCCCTGGCCACAGCAGAGAGCTGGCCTGGAAGAGGGGCAACCGGGACAGAATCCGGTGCCCCGACCGGGACTAGAACCTGGTGTGCCGGCGCTGCTAGGCGGAGGATTAGCCTAGTGAGCCGCGGCGCCGGCCTACATTTGTTTGTACAATTTCCAGAACTGTATTAACTGATTTTACCCTTCACTGGGCTTTTCCTATTACCTTGATACAATAAAGAAACAGAAGTCAAGGCATAGAAGTGAAAAGAAGTAGCAGATATTTTTCAGAAGAAAACTTTAATAACTTACTTCTCAAAATCCAAGCTACTTCAGTATCCCCTCTGAATTAAGCCCTAACTTGTGTGCCAGATTTCAACTTCAAAACTGAGAGGTTTGAATTTAATCATTTTTTTTTCTGACTCACTAGGACTTTCCCCTTTTTATTAAAACATGCTCTTTAGTATTTAAAGGGAAACCAGGCTGGTAGAAAAGGCAGAAGAAGGTGAATGATTCACTATGACGTGCCAGATTGCTTAGACAACAATTCAAAGCTCCCTTATTGTTGCACATGGAAACAATGATTTGTTAGTAGAGTATGAAAGAACTCTCTCTCTCTCTCTCTCTCGCACACACACACACACACACACACACACGAGTTAAGTCAACACAGCAGGCTCCCCATAATATTTTGAATAAGGCAATATCTTTAAAGTTTTCAGCAGTTAACGTTTCAGCACGTTTCCCCATCAGCATCAGAGATGCAGCAGTGGCTTTCCATCAGTGGAGAAAACTGCTGTTCTGATAGCTGCCACTTTCTCCGGGAGAGCACTATTTTGTTTTCAACAAGACAGTCTTTTCAGCATCAGCACACAGAAGTTTTGTAACTCTGTTTTATAACCCTGTTTTGTAACTCTGTTTTGGGAGTAAGAAAGTAGGATATCACGACAGTGTTTTTATCAAATTACTTCAATTTATTGAAATAAGTAATTGATCATAGGCTGTGACTGTTCTGTTTACGAATAATACACTGTAATTCATTCCACACCAATCCACTTTTCAGGGCATAAACATCTGGTAAACCATGCTAAAGGGCATTGAATTTATCCCATTAGCTACGGAGAGCCATTGAATATTTTTGAAAAATAAAGTCTCCAGATCACTTTAGAAGCTCTGTGAATGTGGGATTAGAGTGTTAATGCAAAAATCTAGGCAAGAGATGATGACAAGGTAGTATTTAATTTAAAAAGAAAAAAGAATGAAGAATCAGTTTTGAGGTAGAATTAACAAAACTTGGCAACTAATAAAATGAGAGGTCATTCAATTTATGGTGCTATCAACTGTAATAACAATGCAGAGGCCATTCAATGTGAGGGCACGCATCGGCACACAAAACACATTTTCTTGTAAGCAAGAACATCTGGAACAAGAGTCAAAAGATCATAGGACTGGAGGAAACCTGGAATGCTTCTCTCTCAGGTAGGATCACCATTCTAAAAAGGATACAATCTGTGGTCCAAAGTCTTCATAGAAGGAGACTTCACAGATTTCCTTAATATATCAGTACTTGAAAATATTTCATGGTAAGAAAGATCAGACCAACTGAGAAACTGAAAAGACATTCATCGTGAGAGCCGTATTTGCTCCCTAGAGAGAGTACCAGCATTTCATGAGTCTACGGTCTGGAAGTTCAGTATGATAAGCAAACTAATGTTCCGAGTACCAGCCATGTACAGCTGCTGCAGATACGAAAATAGGGAAGAAAATTCCTCTTAATCATCACAGAGCAAATACTCCAAAAGCATCATGATTATATGTCTAAGTTGGACTCTGGGACTATCTTGAGTCAGGACACCTCTCTTAAATACTGCAGGTTTTATCGGTGTTCCCATAGTCATTCTGCATGTCTTTCGTCACTGTATCTGTCCCTTCTTTTTGGCTACCTGTATATATGTTCATCTCTTCCAAAGGAGTGTGAGGCCTTCAGGTGCAATTACCGTACCTTGTCCATCTTTGTATTCGCTGCCGCTTGGACAGTGTTTTGCTTATATTTGGAGGCCAATACATGAATAGATCTTGACTTTTGTTCTTTAGTTAGCTGAGTCCCATTTCTTCTCATTTTGGAGTCAGAAGGAACAAGAATAGCTCCTAGCCACTCTGAAAACACTTGGGAATCACAATCATCCCCTCAGATTCTCCTTATTGAAACTTAGAGATACTTTGACAATTTATTCTTCCAGTAACTTAACCTATTGAGAGTTTTTCTCTTTAGTATGGTATACAACAAAAGAGCATGGGACTTGAAATCTGAAGATGAGTTATAATTGAATATAATTTGGTCCCCTAAATCATGCAGACGTTTAAGACTCAAAGCAGAGTTATTGTTACTAATCTAATTATGGTGTTAAGAAGGTAGGTCTAGTGGAAGGAAGGTCCTTAAGTCTTTGGAGACATGTCCTCACAATGTAATTCTCACAAGAACATTCTCTTATAGAAGCCTGAGTCAGGCCCATCTTCTCTCTCCGCTTCCTAGCTGGCCACATGATCCTTCTTCCACATGTGCTTGACTATTGCCATTCACCAACTTCCTACAGAGGTCCAACAAAATGCAGCTGCCTGAGCTTGGACTTGAACCTCCAAAACTATGAGTTAAGTAAACCTTTTTTCTTTATAAAGTTAGCTGCAAATAGCTGACTAATACAACATGCCTGAAATACCAGCTCTGCCATTTACTGTCCAACAATGATGGACAGCATTCAATTTTGCTCCGTGGGAATACCAGGAGAGGGTAAGAATAAGAATATCATCTTCATAGGATTATTCTGAGGATCCTATTAGGCAATTCATGTAAACTATATAGTGATATGGCAATACTCAGTACATAGTATACTGATTATTTGAGATGCTAACCAAGATAAATCCATAGTTCTTTTCCTTGATGTAAGAAAACATCTTTGGGTCCGGCACCGTGGCTTGCTTGGCTAATCCTCTGCCTGCGGCGCCGGCATCCCATATGGGTGCTGGTTCTAATCCAAGTTGCTTCTCTTCCAGTCCAGCTCTCTGCTGTGGCCCAGGAAAGCAGTGGAGGATGGCCCAAATGCTTGGGCTCCTGCACCCGTGTGGGACACCAGGAGGAAGCACCTGGCTCCTGGCTCCGGATCAGCGCAGCGCCTGCCGTGGCGGCCATTTGGGGAGTGAACCAAATAAAAAAAAAGGAAAAAGAAAACATCTTCTTAATTTGATACAAATGTAGGATTGGAAAAAATATGGTCTTTCAATTCTGAAAAATGGTAAAATAATATTTATTAATTCCAAATATTTTAAGCAAGAACATAGCACTGAATGACTAAAATTATCCTAAGTTTTCAGAATTTGTGTTGGAGAAATTTTACAAGTTCTTAAATTTGATCCCCATTTGGGTGAAGGCAGTTTTCGTAGCTCAGTGAACAAAGGATAACTTTGAGTGGGAATAGAATCTTAATCTTGTTTTGAGAACATCGCTTGTCTAATTATTATGTAGGTCTTTATACTCTTTTTCAATAACTGTGGCAAAGAGAATTTCATAGTTAACGCTTTCTGCAAATATGCTCTTGTGGTAGAGAGAAAAAAATACATTTTTCAAAGGAAAATAACCAGATTTGGAGAATTAGGCTGACTTGTTGACTCATTGGCTGAATTAAAGAATTCCCCCTCAGACGCTTGGCAGAGTGAAAATTCAAACCCTTTAACTTCATGGCCAATTCTATTTGCTTTTTTATTCAGTTCATTTTCTCTTAGGTTCTGAAATGCCAATTAAAAGTGTTTTGCTACCTGATGACAGTTGTAGATGACAAACTTCTAAAGCTTTAACTCCAGAAACATAGAAATCAGAATTTAGTCTGTTCATAGCGTGTGTTCTAAATGAAGACGTTCATTACTGTCTTTCCTAAGTGATGAACAGCTCAATTTAAAAAAAAAAAAAACCCTATTAGAGTAGATTGTACTCTGCTGAAGGGAAAGAAGTGATGGCAAAGGTAGAAGATATCATAATTGTGACCAAATTGTAATTTTATTTTCAATGCTATTTTGAGAGCTTATAAAATAGTCAGGCATTTAGGTTATAATTAATAATGAATTTCTCAAGGAAGGATTTGTCTTCATTTAGTAAACTTTCATGGCATGCCAGTTACAGACCAGGCAAAGTGCCAGGTGCTAGTGAGCAAACGAAGTCATCTTCCCTGCTCTCTTGAAACTTCTCACTTAAACAAGATGTCAGACATTAGTCAATTGACCACACTGATGAATACATTCCAGACCGAGAAAGGTGCTATGAAATAAATGGGGCTAGGTCTGTTCAGTAAATGACTGAGAATACTGTACAACCTGACAGAGCAGGAAGTGGGACGGGGTTAGGGAGTACTTTTCTGAGAAGGCAGCATGTGGCCTAAGAGTTAAAGAAAGTGTAGGCAGTCATTAAGTGAAGGAGGACTACAAACCTGGACCATAGGGTAGGTATGTGCAAAGACCCTGTGGTGAGAAGGAACTAAATTTGTTAGAGAAGCTTAAAGGAGCCCAATTTGGTTGTGGCACAAAGAGTAAGAATTTGAGAGAGACACTGATGATAGATGATACTAGAGTACTAAGCAGGAACAAGTTGAACATCATATAGATGATGTCAAAGATATTTGTCTTCAATGTTTTAAAGGAACAAAAATCATTCATTTACACACTTAGCAAATATTTAGAGTGCTTATTATTACCAAGTAGCCTTACAGGTGCTAGGGACAGAACAGAGAATTTTAAAAAAGGCATGATCATTTTTGTGCCCATCCTGAGTGCAGGGTGAAAGGTTGGAAGTGGGTCAGCATTGAACAGTTCATACAAAATATCATAGTGGTTTGGTCTAGGACAATGGTGGTGGTGGTGAAGTGGGCAGAGCTAGGAGATGTTAAAAAGGCAAAATCAACAGGACTTGGTCATAGAAAAGAAATTGGCTTGAGAAAACAGAAGTATCGTTTCTATTTTTGTGTTTGTTTCTTGTGACACTGTTGGTAAAGGTGGCATTCACTATAATAGAATCTGGAAGAGGGATAAGTTGCATCTATTTTCTCTATTGGAAGATAGTGGGGAGTGGCCATAAGTTCAATTTCCTATGTTCATTCTTAAACATATTGACTTTGATGTGATATTCAAGTGGAGATATTGAGTGGATGGTTTTACAAAGAAAACATTTTGGCCAGAGAAATTTGGGTGCCACCACGTTAGGGCTGAATTTTGAAATAACCAAATAGTAAATTTTATGACAGGAGGGCCTATGTCTACTTAATCACGATTGGAATTTTAGGGTAGTGTGCCTGGCACATACAAGGTGCTTAATAACTATTTGTTAAATGGTTGAATACTCAATGGACAAACCAAAAATCTCCTGATTTTCCATTATAAGTTTATGAAATTGCTGCCATTGTCATTTGGGTTCCTCTGATAATATTATAATATATTTTTCCACTCTTGTGCCAAAGATGGTGAGCAAGCATCAACAAGATTCATTTATGTTAGTAAAAAAAAACTAAATGTGATAAAAGATAAGTATGATCTGACCTTGACAAATATGGGTTTCTCCTTTGATAGGGTAGAATTCCAGTAATGTATATTCTTCTAGGTAATAATATTATACAATGATTGAAAGACATATGAAGGAAAACAACACAATAGAAGAATACTAAGAAAAGGAAGAAAAAGAAGAGATAATGTCACTAAGGTTGCAGAGAATAGAGGTCTCTGAAAAACAAGCCAAGAATTTTTATTACCAGTTGGCTGTATTTGGAATAAAATCCTCATGTCTTACTGTAAGATTTGGTGGAGGTGCTCAAGCCAAAAAAACAGAAGTTTCTGTGTGATTCATTGTGTTTGAAGGACTTAAACTAAAAGCACACCAGCTTCCTCAACTCCAGTCCTTTAATACAGCAAATTGCTCTCTGCCTTTCAGTGAAAAACAAAGGTGGAAAATCAGAAAGACATCAAGGCACCACTATTCGTCATACATTGAGTATTTTTGTATATACGGTTGTTTTGTGCAGTAGGCTGGTGAGCCACATTGAATGATGTGCACCTTGATGCTGAGATATTTACAGGCTAATATTAGAAATAGGATGCTTAAGATAGATTATTTTAATATATTATTCAACATACACTATTTAATTATTAGAATGCCTGCATATTAGAAACTATCACGTATGATTATATATTCATTTCACTAAGACTAAAACACAAGGTTCCATATTTTAATATCTTTGAAATTGGGATATATCCTATAATCAATGGTATCTTGCAATCGCTACCAGACAGGCAGAGTACATGATGTAGTTGTCATTATCTGCTCATGGTGTCCCTGGTGATGTATCTGGACAGCTACAGCCCTTTGACTTTTCAAGCAACAGGTCATTTAAAGACTATTTGATGAAGGAATAATGAAGGAATATAAATTCCTGGTTGTCTGCAAATCTGCCACTGACATTGTATGGTCAAATAAAAACTTACAGAATGTTTGTAATACTTTGGAAGAAAACTTGAATTAGAAGAGCACTCTTTTGACTTTTGCATCACCAACATGTTTAGGTAGCACAGAAGGCATTACTGGTAAAGAAGAAAACATGGACTGAGCCAGGAAGTGATTCAAAAAAAAAAAGACTGAAAATGTGAATTCATACAATAATCCATTTATTTCATTCACATTCCCCTTTATCTGTATGCACAGGTGTGATATATGATAAAAATTTTTATCTACCTGAGTCTAATAGAAGCTCTTTAAAATAGTGCCAATAGCAATTCCAAGTGAAAAGAAAAATTTATGCTTTGTTTAAATGGCAACATTTTACTGTTACATAAAATAATGGCGTGTCTTACCATCAATGGCATCACAGATTCAATGAAATACAATATAACAACCTACAGAAAACACCAACCCAGTGGCCATGACAACAAATAGACATTAGAGCTCTTTACAAGACTACCAGCAAATCTGAAGATAAACCCAATTTAACAAAAATGAGATGCAACCCAGAACAGACATGTTTGCCATTAATTTAAAGTTGATTCCTTTAAAATGAAATAAAACTCTTCAAGAAAATTGGAGTCAATAAGGGTGAGGATGAGAGATGTTCATAGAATATTGCACTGTGTTTTTCTTCCATTGCTGGAAACTTCCCAGTGACAAAAGAGACTTGGAGAGATGTTTGCTCAGTGTTATGCAAGGACACTTATTAGTCTAAGGCCATTTGACCACTAATAAATTATATTTCCATATCTTGAAGTATTAAGTTTATTCATAAGAATTAGCCTTGGAAATATTTTCCATAAATTGCTTTCAGCATCCCACCAGGGAAGAGTTTGTGCTTGGAGAACATTGTTCAATATAATGTCATGTATCCTAGGTAAAATTAAATTATAAACTATAATATGTCCCTTTTGTACAATTTTTGAAGCAAAAGTTGACAAACATTCTTATGATGTACTACATCTCCTCTATGTGGAATATTCTAACTATTAACTGAGATAATGGAGGCCACTAGAAAGATATTAAGAGCTGGCACTTTTTGAGCAATTATACTAGCCAGGCACTTTACTAAGAACTTTTCACATATTGTTGCACTGAAAAACCAGAGTTTCTTTAGGAAAGAAATTATTATACTCTTTTGGTTGGGGAAACTAAATCTCTTGCAGGTTAATTTGCTTAAGATTTTCTTGCCAGTAAATGAAGAGCAAAACTTTGCTATAAAAAAGATTGACTCCAAGTCCTGGGACTTTAGCTGCTAGGCAGTCCTGCACTTCATTTAAATTTTTAAATATGTATTTATTCATTTATAATTTGAAAGGGAGGGAGGGAGGGAGGAAGTGGGGGAAGAGAGAGAGAGAGAGAGAGAGAGAGAGAGAGAGAGAAATGTCTTCCATACAATGTTTCATTCCTTAAATGCCACAATAGCCAGGGTTAAACCAGTTCAAAGCCTGGAGCCTGGAACTCAGTCTGGGTCTTTTATATGACTGGCAGGGGCCCAAGTATTTGAGCCATCACCGGCTGCCTCCAAGGGTGCATTTCAGCAGGAAGCCGGAATCAGAAGTGGAGCTTGGACTAGGTCCAGGCACTCGGACATGGGATATAGGCATCCCAAATGACATCCTAACTGCTGTGCCAAATGCCTGCCACTGTCCTTCATTTTAGAGCCCAGAAACTAGTTTTTTTGGAGAATAGCTGTTACTGAATTATTATTTTTAAATCTTTGCTTTCAACTCTTGGCAAATGTGACCATAAAAAATAACTAACCTTGTGACCATCACTTCTGTGTGAAGTGCTTGTCACTCAATACCCTATTCAATATTTCATGGAAGGAATTGTCCCCTAATGTTAGCACAAGGAAAAAATGTTACCTTCAAATAATTTAAAACATCTTACCTCAATATACAAATCCATTTTCTTCTTTATTAGATTATCCCTATTATTAATTTATAACAGTTTTCCTTTATATAAGCTCTTTCAAATACCCCTGGAATAAGACAGGGAGAAAACAAATAGTAAGTTTAACCAACCACTTTCTTCCTAGACATTTATAAACCTAATCAATTTTCTAAAGAGTTCACAGTGAATCTGAAACTGACAAGCTTGCAAAACAGTACTTAGAATTATGGTGAAAAAATTATATTTACCATTTGTGGAAATTTTCCATTCTAGAGTATTTCCAATTTACTCAAAAGAGACCAAATCTGTAACTCAACTGATCAATCTAGCATCAAGTAGTTCCTAGGAACTCAGTGTATAGTTTCCAGAAGCCCCAGATATCCACAAGTTCTTTGCATCTTTTTCTCCCAGCATTCATTTTATGTATTTATTCAGTTGACACAAATTTCCTATTGAGGTTCTTTTATGTGGCAGACTCTCTGACACTGGCTGGGATTACAGAGATAAATGAAACACACTCCTATTTAGAGAAGTTCACAGACTGAGTAAACAGACATATATAAAGAACATCGTGTAGAGGGGAGTTCATAGGTTCATATCTGATTGCTGGTCCTTTGATTTAAAAATTGTGATTTCTCAAGTCTGACATGGAATAGAGCTTAAAGACTTATTGTCTTAGTCCATAACAAAATATCTGAGGCTGAAGGGTTCATTTGGCTTACAATCCTGGTGGCTGGAGGGTCCAAACAGCATGATGCTGGCTCCTTGGATAAATTCCTACATGGTGGAGAAATGGAAATGGAACCAGTCTCATACAGAAGGAGCCGAGCATGTGAGGTGTCCTCGTTTTATGACAACCCACTCTTGTGAGAACCAGCTCACTCTGTAATATCACTATTAATGCCTTCCAGGGACAGTGCCAACAATGACATAATTACCTCGTAGAAGGCCCCGCCTCTTAAAGGTTCTAACTCAACAGCACCATACTGAGGACCAAGCATATGAACCACTGGAGAATAAAGTGCATCCAAAAGATAGAACCCATTTCACAGCAGCTTAAATTTGTTTCATTTTACCAGGGCACTGGATCCTATTCATTGATAGTGACCACAATCGGGGCCAATAGGATTTGTCTTTTTTTAAAGATTTATTTATTTATTTGAGAGGCAGAGTTACAGACAGAGAGGAGAGACAGAGAGGTCTTTCATCCATTGACTGACTCGCCAAATGGCCAGAACACTAGAGCTCAGCCAATCTGAAGCCAGTAACCAGGAGCTTCTTCTAGGTCTCCCACATAGGTGGAGGGCCCTAGCACTTGGGCCATCTTCTACTGCTTTTCCAGGTGCATTAGCAGAGAGCTGGTTTGGAAGTGGAGCAGCTGGGACATGAACCAGCACTCATCAGGGATGTAGGCACCACAGGCGGAGGCCTAACCTACTACGCCATAGCACTGGCCCTGTGATTTATCCCTTAAAAGTCACGATTTCTATATAGATTAATGACCTTTGGAAATGGCCTAGAACATGCTACATCCTGAGACCTCTTAGGCTCAAACTGACTTGGACTCTACTCTATTTGTCATCTCTGATTGTCTTATGTGCTGAAGCTTCCCTTCAAGTAGCTGAGACTCTGCAGCAGCCTCTTTTTTTCCTATAAATGTTTCCAATTTTCTGGAAAAGAGCCACACTGGTTAATAGAAGCTGACTAGAAACACACATCTTGCTGTGACTGGTACAGGAAGCAGCACAATCTTGGCTGAGCACACAGTGGGTCTTGTTCTGACCTCAGCCCTCCCAGATTATCTCATTCCTCCCTGGTTGAGCATTTTCATGAAATCCTGAATGTCTTTCCTGGCACATTTTTATGGAGGAGTCTACTTGTAAGAACCCATTTTGGGCCAGCGCTGCGGCTCACTAGGCTAATCCTCCGCCTGCAGCGCCAGCACACCGGGTTCTAGTCCTGGTAAGGGTGCTGGATTCTGTCCCAGTTGCCCCTCTTCCAGGCCAGCTCTCTGCTGTGGCCAGGGAGTGCAGTGGAGGATGGTCCAAGTGCTTGGGCCCTGCACCCCATGGGAGACCAGGAGAAGCACCTGGCTCCTGCCATCGGATCAGCGTGGTGTGCTGGCCACAGCATGCCGGCCGCAGCGGCCATTGGAGGGTGAACCAACGGCAAAAGGAAGACCTTTCTCTCTGTCTCTCTCTCTCACTGTCCACTCTGCCTGGCAAAAAATAAAAATAAAAAGAAGGACCCATTTTGTTGGTCAGAAAGTTGCTCAACAGTGCCACCTGAGTGTTACTACTAAGATAATATCCCTGGAAAGGAAAAGAAATAAACAATGCAGTAGTTAAAATATTTCCAAAGGAGCTGCCAACACCCAAATGCCTTCACCTGCTTGTTTTGTCTTTCCACAGCATAACATATGGATTCCTCTGCTTAGAAAGGGAACTGCACCTGCACAGCGCAAGCTCATGAAGCCACCCCAGCCATTAGCTGCTTCTACAGCTGCCCTCTTGGCATTTCGCGGCCTTCATTGTTCATTTTCCCCTCCCTTTTCATAATATCTAATTTCCCAATTATGCAGAGCATGGTGATGTCCTTGAGAGAGGAAAAATAAACCCAAGAAACCTTCCTCGGAATAGTTTCTTAAAATATTCAGCTCTAACCCCTATTTGTTATTTCCATGAATAGATAGTCAAAATGAGTCCCTTAGGGGTGGTTCTAGATGTTATGTGCATTTATTTTTTAAGAGGTACTCAAACCTAAGTAAAAATTAAGTGTCATCTGCTGTCATTGTGTAGGTCTAATTTGCATGCACACCTCAGGAAGCCCTAGGGTGGTCTGGTAGGCCCTGGGGCTCCATGAGAGGAGGAATTTCTAGGCCCCATAGAGGGATTCTGTGTAGAATTTTAGAGCTTATGGTTTATACACGCACAAACACAGCAACCCTAGGAGTAGACAGCCAGCAAATACCACCTGCTTCAAATGATGCAGCCAGGAAGGGAGCAAAGGGAACTGAAGTTGTCTCAGTGCAGTCTCAGAAAACATGGATAATACAACTCCAAATGGGGCAACTGTGTAAGACAATGAGAAAAATACTAGATGGTAAGATAAGTATCTTGCCTGCAGAAATGACCTATGGGAGTGGTAACCAGCTGGCTCAGGTTAGTGTGTATATACCTGTAACCAAGAGGCCTGAGTGCTATGGGATCCCTGAGTATGGTAGAGCAGTGACAGTAGCAGCAGCAGTGTCCATGACCCATAAACTGAGATCTGGGGGCTCAAGGTTGATGAATTTCCCACTTTAAAAGTCTGATATATCTACTGTTCTATAGATACACACGCATATTCCACCTGCATGTCTCTTGGTTGGAATACCCTTCAGCCTCTAATTTAAATCCTTTGAGCCTTCCACAGCCTGCCTTTCTCAGACCAGTGCAATCCACTGTGATCATTCCATCCTCTGAGCTTCAGCAACCTGCACAGGGCACTTCAGTACTCTCTTGTCATTTTTTTTGTACGTATCTCAGATTCCAATAACTCAGAAGCCTGTTGAAGGCAGCAGAGTCAGGGGTGGATATCTTATGTTATTTTCTTATGTATCCTGCATATGTATAAATGAGCCTGAAAAATACTGTAGCTAGTTCTACTGTCTATGGGTCACATTTACACACAACAAGAACTACCTTCATCCCTTTAATGTGTGTTACAATTTCTTATTTCTTAGTGTGGAAAATGATCACAATCGCTTTATCATCATGCACCAAGAGAGGTAATCCTTATGAACTCTTAGGGATGACTTCATTCCTTTGCATCATGTGGTCTTTCATTCTTCTATCCAATCCAGGTTTAATTTTGAAAACAAAAGCACGCAATGTATTCTACAAGGCACACGAGGGAACTTCAAAAAGTTCTTGGAAAAATGGAATTAAGACATACGTTTATTTCAGTGCAGAAAGTGTTGAAATCCAGGGAGGGCATCATTGGACAGTGGGTTTAGCTGCTGCTTACAACATCTGCTTCCCATATCAGAGTGCTGATTCAAGTCCCAACTACTCTGCTCCCGATCCAGCTCCCTGCTAATGTGCCAGGGAAGGCAGAAGATAGACCAAGTGCTTGGACCCCTGCCAACCCTGTGGGAGACCCACATGGAATTCCAGGCTATTGACTTCTGCCTGGCCCAGCACTGGATGTTATGGTCATTTGGGGAGCGAGCTAGTGGATGAAAGACCTCTCCCTTTCGTATCTCTGTCAGTCTGTCTTCCGAATAAGTAAATTGTGTGTTGAAAATATTAAAATACATGCATGATTTTTTTTCATAATATCCATTTTTCAATGAACTTGTTGAAGACCCCTCATACAAGGGTATGTGAAAACATAATTCCTACTTGCCAGAACCATGCAGTATGCAGAGATATGTCACACTGGTATTTAATTACACATAGTCTTTTTCAGTTTCTTGTGCACAAAAACAATGAATGCTACAAATAAAGAGCTTAAGAGTAACACAGATAAGGAGGGTGACCTTAAAAGCAGGTTTGACAAAGCAAGTATCCTGGGGTGCTGGCCTTGGATGATGAGTGTGCCTGGGGCTGGACCAGGAGAGATCCCAGATTTGCAGGCTGAATTTCTGGGTGAGGGCCAGACAGGATCTGACACTCATTGAGCAGAGTGAATTGAATTCTCTGAAAGAGCTTGAAATAAACACTATAGCCCTGGGTTACAACCCCCAGACTTGGCAGGAATAAACTTGGTTTTGGAGGTTTCAATGTTGCAATTAGGGGAAGGTTTGGCAGGATATTTGCTTTGAAATTCAGGAGGCGGGGCCGGCGCTGTGGCATAGTGGGTAAAGCTGCCTGCAGTGCCGGCATCTCATGGGCGCTGTTTCGAGTCTAGACTGCTCCTCTTATCATCCAGCTCTGTTAATTGCCTGGGAAAGCAGTGGAAGATGGCCCAAGTCCTTGAGCCCCAGCACCTGCCTGGGAGACCTGGAGGAAGCTTCTGGCTCTTGGCTTCAGACTGACCCAGATGAGGCCGCTGTGGCCATTTGGGGAGTGAACCAGCAGAGGAAAGACCCCCACCACCACATTTCAATATCTTTAAAAAAGAAATCTTAAAAAAAAAAAGAAATTCAGGAGGAGACTACCAAAAGAGGAGAAATGATAGGTAACTTTTAGGACAGGAAAGGAAAACCAGTCAAGAGACACTTGCTCTCGGCATAGTTTATTGATAGGTGCGACTACATACCAATAAGCATGCCCCACATGAACTATACTCCCAAAATGTAAGGGAGCATAAGACCTACCAGATAGTGTTATAATCACTGGATCCGTTTATTTGAACCTCTGAGATAAATGTATTATTTGAGTCAACGCAAAAACCTGGCAAGCAGTTTGCCTAGGAACCAAGACAATTTTCCTAACAGAAATGATAAGTTTAAAATGGAATAGAGGAGTCTATAAGGGGACAAAGGAGATTCTGGGTCACTTGTTCAGTGGCCCAACCCTCTGGAGGCCAAAAAGCTAAAACAATGTTCCTCAAAATTCCTTCCCCAGACTTCTTGTGTAAGATTTTTTAAATGCAGATTTCTGAATATCATTCTATTTTCTGTGAATTCTTGGATGATAATTCATTTAGGCAGGAATCCTGTAAGAGCCTACAAATAGAGCTTTTAGCTAAGAACCCTGATCTATCAGATTGTCTCTGGGTACAACTCCGGAATATGGTTTTCACAAACAAGTTCCTTAGGTGATTTCCGACCACTTTAAACCTGAGAGCTTCAAATCTAAGAGCTTTTGTGGGACAGCCAGAGTACCTAGGTCAGTGGTCATGCGACATCACCAAGCATCAGAATCCCTTGGAAGGGTATTTAAAACCCATGGCTGGGCCCCAGCCCTGAAGGTGTTGACTCAGGAGGCCTGGGTGAGAACAGGTGTTCACATTTCTTGCAAGTTTCCAGGTGATGCTGAGACTTCTGGCTTGAGGACCACACTTTGAGAACCACTCAGTGAGGATGAGATGCAGGATATTGTGCCAGTGGTTCCAGGTGGTCTGCTGATTTAGAACAAGACAGAAAAAAGTTGGATGTACAAGAAGTGAGGTGAAGCCCTTTGATAAGAAAACATTAGCAGGAGCCACACAAAATGGGTAGGTCCCGACTACGCCAGCTGGGTCCAGGACAAAGCTGCAGATCTGTAGAAACCTAGTGCAATAGAAAATCAAGGTCAGACCTTCTCTGGATCTGGTCTCCTGGGGTCAGAGTCAGAGAGCAGAGAGGAAATGGGGCCTTGCCAGGAAGGGTTGTCAGCTAACACAAGGCACAGCATTGGCTCCTCCATCTAGCCAAAGGGGTGGATTACCAGAAATATAATTTTTAAAAATGCCAGAAAGAAACAAATAATGGTAGTAAGCGAGGGCACTGAAACATTGTGGGTGTCAAATAAGAAGACTTGTGCAATCAGAAAGTAAAAAGGAAGATGAAGAAACAGGATAAGGTTCAACAGAGATGATGTGAGGCTTAGGGCCAGCATTGTGGCCTAGCAGGTTTATCTGCTGCCTGCAACACCGGCATCCCCTATGAGTGTCGGTTTAAATTCCGTGTGTTTCACTTCCCATCCATCTCTCTGCTAATGTGCCTGGGAAAGCAGCAGATGTTGGCGCAAGTGCTTGGGCCCCTGAACCCACACGGGAGACCCTGGTGGAGTTCCTGGATCCTGGCTTCACTTGGCCTAGCCCTGGCCATTGCAGTCATTTGGGGAGTGAAGCAGCTGATGGAAGAAATCCTCTCTCTCTCTCTCTCTCCTCTCTCTCTCTCTCTCTCTTTCTTCCTCCCTCCTTCCTTCCCCTTTCAAATAAATAAATAAATGTTATAAAAGAAGGTGTGAGGTTCAAATAGGAAGTTCAAAGATTCCATCTACAGCAATGCTCAGGGAAATGGGTCATTGCCTTTCCTGCATCTTGTTAAGTTCGTAGAATGTGGTTGACTTTAGTAATGAATAGCAGGGATCCAAAAGAAAATGACCAGCTCAATGAGCACACCTCCCACCCAATAGGCTGAAGGAGAATGACATGCAACCTGATTCCCCAGGCTTGCCAAGCCAGTGTTTGACAGATGATCAAATACTCTCAATGCCCACAAAGCACTGCGGTAGTAGAGACAGGAAGAAAAGGCATTAAGGAAGGAACTCATTTCTGCCCACCGGGAATTGACCATTTATGCCTACCCCAAGGTTTTCAGTTGTTCTTGTAAACATTTCAAGCAATGAAAATGTATCTAAGAAAAAATAGTGAAATTTCCTATCAATTCATCCTTAATCATGTTTATGTGTAAGTAGTTAGATGCAAGCATAAGAGTTTATTTATTTTTTTGTTTTCTTTAACAAAAATAGAATACTCTAATGAGGGATCGTCAGAAAGTTCACTGAACTGAGCATAATACAGAGAAAAATGTGTTTTATGAAAAAACTATGCATGGATTTCAAAATTTTTGCACCAAAATAAACTTTTAATTTCATTTTCTGTGAACTTTTTAAAGTACCCTCATACATTTATCTGCATCTTGTGTTTTTTGCTTCTTTTTTTTTTTTTTTTTTTTTTTTTGGTTTTGGAGAAATATGTATCAGTTCGTTTTATTTGGGTATTCAATAATATCCTTGGTGATAATGCTGACTCCATGGCTTCTGACCCCAGAATTGACCCTGCTGCCACTGGTTGTAGCCCTGAGATTGATTTTTGTAGCCACGATTGTTTCCTCATCCTCTGAAGTTCTGGTTATAGTTCCCTCTGTTGGGCATTCCACCTCTGTTGTAATTCCCTCTGTTTGATACTTCTGTTTTTTGCTTCTTTATGTGCCATTTTTTGCATTTTTTAACACAACTGAACATCTTGAACATGTTTCCATATTAACACATAGAGATTCTATCTTATTCTTCCTAATAGCTATATAGTATCCTACAATATTAAAGTGCCTTTATTTTTGTTCTCCTTTTACTGGAAATTTGAGTCTTTTCTAGTTTTTATCTATTACAAAAAATAATATCATACTTGTATAGGTTTGACCATGCCTTATCTGAAATGCTGGGGACCAGAAGTGTTTTGGATTTCAATTTTTTTCAGATTTTGAGATATTTGCCAATACATAATGAGATATCTTGGGGATTGGACTCAAGTCTAAACATGAAATTCATTTATGTTTCATATATACCTTGAACACATAGCTTGAAGATAATTTTATACAATATTTTTACTGCACCTATGTTTTGACTGTGACTCATCACATGAAATCAGATGTAGAATTTTCCACTTGTGGCATAATGTTGCTGTTTGGATTTTGGATTTTAGCTTTCACATTAGAGATGCAGAAAGTGTACTGATTATGTTTGAAAGCCTACAGAAAAGGTCATAAAAGTAAGGTTGTGGCATCAAAAGGCTTCTGCATATACTGGGTACTTTTCTTTTTGTCCTTGCAGACCCACTCTCCATCCCATAGCCCAGTTTTTCTTGATCCATATGGACCATAACCAAGGACTCCTTTGCCTCTGGCTTGTTTGGATTTTGCAAATGAGAAGCACAAACAAGAGATTAGAGCAGGAAAGAACAGAGAGTTTGAGGTGGTTGTTTCTCCCAGCACCCTCCCTGCCAGCACAGGAAGTTGGCTGCTTCCTTTTGTCAAAGGTCACAGCTCATGGCAGCCTGCCTCTTCCATCATACAGCTTCAAGTTCTGTGAACACTCCCCCCTTTTGCCCTACCAGTCCTAGAATGGTAATGGCTTTCTCATTTGGCTAGCCTTGGGTACTACACCATCCCTTGTTGGTTTCCCTAAGCCCTATATGACAAGCTCTCAATTACTCAATTTGGAAGCGCCATCTGCTTTGTGTCAAGAACCTGACTGATACCACACATTTCAAATTTTAACGCATATTTCTAAATCATCTACTACAAGGCTATAGCCATTTGTCCCCCTACCAGCAATGTGTGAGTGCCCCGTTAACCCATTTTGTGCAGACTACTGGAGGAGGTACTGTAGAAGCAGGAGCTAAAGAAATGCTTTGCAAGCCAGTGTACACAATGACAGTCAACTCGTCCTAAAAGCATGAAAGATCAGAGCTGCTTAAGATTCCCCTTTTCCTATACCGTTAAAGGAGAATTCTAGAGCTGACCAAGGACCTTCAGGAAGGCTCTCCGTGTGGCTTTTCCTCTCAAAGACCCCTTCCTTAAACGCTAGTGAACCATTCCTATGTCTACTGGCAGGCTCAGCCCACAAGCATCAGGCAGAACTATTACTGAGCCAGAAGGAGCCCATCTCTGGGTATCAGGTGTCAGTTCCGTTGGTTGGGTTAGTCACAAATTGCACAGGAATCTCAAGAAAAGCTTCAAATCAACAACATAACCAGTGTTCTTCAGAAAATCCTGGAAACCTGGCAAACTACAATATCCCCACGAACTGTTGAGTCTCAAAATTCTTCGTGGTATTTGGCCTTCTCTCCGACCATGTTTCCTGCTTCCACCTCGCACCTTCAACTTTTCCCAAATACTTTGCGCTCACGAAATAATCAACAAGTCTTCATAATTATAAATTAGACTAGGGAGATTAAAGACAAATTCAGGAGGGAACATTCTCCAAGATTCTATGGAGGCTGCTGAAGGTGTTTCTCTGAGCCACGGTAGAGGAATGGATGATATAGAGAGAGCTTTTCTGGGTTGCTGTGCACGCAGCCATTTCATTTGCTAGCTCTACAGCCAACACGCTTCCCTTCGACTGCTCATTACGGCAGGATTCTTTCTTGTTCTCTACTTAACTAGAGTCTGAAGTCCAGAATCTCTTTATCTTCCACTCCATGTTCAGCCAGCAAAATCGTGATTTTTCTTCATTATATCCTCATTGTCAGAACATGATACTCTTTCTCCAGTCTGCGACAATTGCCTGATATCTAATTCATATGCATATGTTAATATTACATGAAGAATTTTTTGAACCAGGCTTATTAGAAGAAAAGAATCTCTGTTTATGAAGATACTTAATTGTGGCACTGCCTTATGCACTTTCTCCTGGATTTAAAGCTATCGTAGGAAAGCAGTGTCTCGCCTTTGGCTTCCGACAGAAAAACATTGTCACTTAGCTGCTGACATCACTGCTTTTGCTCCAGACTCCCTTTGCGGTGGGAACAGTGACAGATCAGGCAGCAAGGTTTGTTTACTTAAGGTAAAATGGCAGATCTTATCACAATAATGCAATGGTCAGAGTTTCATTTATAAAGATGACACTATTGACCTACCACAAGGAGTGTGTGTGCCCTGAATTTTTCCCCAAATTGGGCTGAAGCATCCACAACCTCCTGTTCATACTTCATTATGGTCAAAAGCCAGCAAGATAGATGACAGATTCTACAGAGGCTCTGAAACAAATTCTGCCTGGGTAGAGCTTACAGCTCAGCTGACAGCCCTGTGCTACTCTGTAATGACTACTAACATGCATTGAGTTCCAACAATGTGCGAAGCACTGTGCTGTGAACTTAGTGAGCACTGACCACTTTAAGCCTCATGCACTCTTCTTAGTGGTTAGCACTATTATACATACTTTTCCTGAGGTACAACAGAGAGATTAATTACTTGCCCAAGGTCATACAGATGATAGATGGAAGAGCTGAGATTTTAATCCAAAGGTCTTAGGTCAGGTTCACCAGAAGCAGATGGAGATGAAATTCAGGACCATGTTACTGATTAAGCGTTTAGTACCAAGAGAAAGCAGCACAGGAGGAGGGGAAGCACTATGTAGTAATTTTTTTATTGCTGGCTTAAAATAACAACAAATACTTTTCTTTTTTTATCTTTTTATTAATAAATATAAATTTACAAAGTACAGCTTTTGGATTACAGTGGCTTTTCCCCCCATAACTTCCCTCCCACCTGAAACCCTCCCCTCTCCCGCTCCCTCTCCCATTCCATTCACATCAAGATTCATTTTCAATTCTCTTTATATACAGAAGATCAATCCAGTATATACTAAGTAAAGATTTCAACAGTTTGCAACCACACAGAAACACAAAGTGTAAAGTACTGTTTGAGTACTAGTTATAGCACTAATTCACATTGTACAACACATTAAGGACAGAGATCCTACATGAGGAGTAAGTGCACAGTGACTCCTGTTGTTGACTTAACAATTGACACTCTTGTTTATAGCGTCAGTATTCTTCCTAGGCTCTTGTCATGAGTTACCAAGGCTATGGAAGCCTTTTCAGTTTGCTGACTCCAATCTTATTTAGACAAGGTCGTAGTCAAAGTGGAAGTTCTCTCCTCCCTTCAGAGAAAGGTACCTCCTTCTATGATGACCTGTTCTTTCCACTAGGATCTCACTCACGGAGATCTTTCATTTGGGTCTTTTTTCTTTTTTGCCAGAGTGTCTTGGCTTTCCATGCCTAAAATACTCTCATGGGCTCTTCAGCCAGATCTGAATGCCTTAAGGGCTGATTCTGAGGCCAGAGTGCTGTTTAGGACATCTGCCATTCCATGATTCTGCTGTGTATCCCGTTTCCTATGTTGGATCGTTCTTTCCTTTTTAATTCTTTCAGTTAGTATTAGCAGACACTAGTCTTGTTTATGTGATCTCTTTGACTCTTAGACCAATTATTATGATCAATTGTGAACAGAAATTGATCACTTGCACTAATGAGATGGCATTGGTACATGCCACCTTGATGGAATTGAATTGGAATCCCCTGGCACATTTCTAACTCCACCATTTGGGGCAAGTCCGATTGAGCATGTCCCAAATTGTATATCTCCTCCCTCTCTTATTCCCACTCTTATATTTAACAGAGATCACTTTTCAGTTAAATGTCAACACCTAAGAATAATTGTGTTTTAATTACAGAGTTCAGCCAACAGTATTAAGTAGGGCAAAAAAAAAAAATACTAAGAGGGATAAAGTATTATGTTGTTCATCAACAGTCAGGACAAGGGCTGATCAAGTCAGTTTCTCCTAGCGCCCCTTTCACTTCAACAGGTTTCCTTTTTGGTGCTTGGTTAGTTGTCACCTATGAAGGAGAACATATGATATTTGTCCTTTGGGACTGGCTTATTTCACTCAGCATGATGTGTTCCAGATTCCTCCATTTTGTTAAAAATGACTGGATTTCATTGTTTGTTTGGTTTTTTTTAACTGCTGTATAGTATTCTATAGAGTACATATCCTATAATTTCTTTATCCAGTCTACTGTTGATGGGCATTTGGGTTGATTCCAGGTCTTAGCTATTGTGAATTGAGCTGCAATAAACATTAAGGTGCAGACAGCTTTTTTGTTTGGATTTCCACATGCAGAGGCATGAAGGAAGATCCCTACCTTACACCTTACACAAAAATCCACTCAACATGGATTAAAGATCTAAATCTATGACCCGACGCCATCAAATTATTAGAGAACATCGTAGAAACCCTGCAAGATATAGGCACCGGCAAAGACTTCTTGGAAAGGACCCCAGAAGCACAGGCAGTCAAAGCCAAAATTAACAATTGGGATTGCATCAAATTGAGAAGTTTCTATACAGCCAAAGAAACAGTCAGGAAAGTGAAGAGGCAACCGATAGAATGGGGAAAATATTTGCAAACTATGCAACAGATAAAGGATTAATAACCAGAATCTACAAAGAGAGCAAGAAACTCCACAACAAAAAAAACAAGCAACCAACTAAAGAGATGTGCCAAGGATCTCAATAGACATTTTTCAAAAGAAGAAATCCAAATGACCAATAGGCACATGAAAAAATGTTCAGGATCACTAGCAATCAGGGAAATGCAAATCAAAACCACAATGAGGTTTCACCTCACCCCGGTTGGAATAATGGTTCACATACAGAAATCTACCAACAACAGATGCTGGTGAGGGTGTGGGGAAAAAGTGACACTAACCCACTGCTGGTGGGAATGCAGTAAACATTAAGGTGCAGACCGCTTTTTTGTTTGCCAATTAAATTTCCTTTGGTACATTCCAAGGAGTGGTATGGCTGGGTTGAATGGTAGGGTTATATTCATGTTTCTGAGGAATCTCCAGACTGACTTCCATAGTGGCTTTACCAGTATGCATTCCCACCAGCAGTGGATTAGTGTCTCTTTTTCCCCACACCCTCGCCAGCATCTGTTGTTGATAGATTTCTGTATGTGAGCCATTATTCCAACCGGGGTGAGGTGAAACCTCATTGTGGTTTTGATTTGCATTTCCCTGATTGCTAGTGATCCTGAACATTTTTTCATGTGTCTAACAACAAATACTTTTCATTACATATTATCTGTGGCACAGGAATCTGGAGTAACTTGTCTTGGTGGTTCTCGTTCATAATCTCTCGTGAGGTTGGAGTCATAATGTCACTTAGCCTATAGTCATCTGAAGGCTCGATTGGGGCTGGAGGCTCTCCTTCTAAGATGGCTCCCTCATGCAGAAGGCAAGGTCACATTGGCTACTGATGAGCAGGCCATCTTCATGGGACTACCTAAGCGTTTGTTTTACAGGGAAAAAGGCTTCCCCTAGAAGTAAATCCAAATGGGAACAAGGTGGAAATCACAAGGACCTTTGGGATCTAGCCTGGAAGTCACACATGATCATTAGTCACACAAGTCAGCTCTATTCAGTGTAAGAGGCGATTATACAAGGGCATGAGAATCAGTAGACAATGGTCACGGGGTTTTTTCTGAGGCTGACCACCCAACAGGGCAAAAAAGGATAAGCAAGGATACAATTTCTGGCAAAAATCTCACCCTTAGCTTGATACAGCCATGAACTCTGCAGTGTTAATTGTATTTCAAAGTGTATCATCCTCCATGAAAAGGGGTCTGGGTTTTCATAGTCCTATAACAGTGTGCTACTGGCACGGTATGTGAACTTCCAGACATCTCTGGCTCCCTATGCAAAGGAAACAAAAAAGAGTACTAGAGAAAAGGATCACAGATTTTGCTGTTTAAAGCACTCAGAAACTGGGAGATGGGATCAGAGAATCAGTACATGAAACTGAGGTACTCTAGTTGGATCTTAAATAATGTCATACTCTGGGTTTTATCCTAGAATTCTCGCTCTTAAAGACTTTCTGAGGCCGGTGCCGCAGCTCACTAGGCTAATCCTCCGCCTTGCGCCGCCGGCACACCGGGTTCTAGTCCCGGTCGGGGCGCCGGATTCTGTCCCGGTTGCCCCTCTTCCAGGCCAACTATCTGCTGTGGCCAGGGAGGGCAGTGGAGGATGGCCCAAGTACTTGGGCCCGGCACCCCATGGGAGACCAGGAGAAGTACCTGGCTCCTGCCATCAGATCAGCGTGGTGCGCCGGCCGCAGCGGCCATTGGAGGGTGAACCAACGGCAAAAGGAAGACCTTTCTCTCTGTCTCTCTCTCTCACTGTCCACTCTGCCTGTAAAAAAAAAAAAAAAAAAAAAAAAAAAAAAAAAGACTTTCTGTCTTGCAACATTTGGCTTTTGACTTTGTCAAGACCCTCTTCTTTACAACTGTGATCAAGAAATACAAATATTTTACACACCTCTCCAGAAAGAAATTTGGCTTTCTTGAAGTCCTAGTTGATAGAACCTTGTTAGTCAAAACTCTCTCCATCTTGCTTTTCTAGGTTTTTAAATATATTGTTTTATAGTCTTAGCAACATAGTACCATGGACAAAATTTGCTTTGGGCAGAACTTGTTCTTTTTTCTCTCCTTTGTGCTCCTTATCCTGACTTTTCACCAATTATTTATTGTGTTCATTTCTAGTTCTGTGCCAACTTCCAACTAATCTCAACCTATTCTTTTCCAAACTGAATAGTTTTCTCATATATAACCACTTCCAAGGACTTTCAAACTAGGAACTCTCACATTTACATGTATTATATATTATACATATACATAAGAGGTGATTTCAAAAATTTATGGAAATATGGAATTAAAATATATGTTTATCTTGGTTCAAAAAATCTTGAAATCTATGCATGCTTTTTATATACCCATTTTCATGAACTTTTTGAAGTTTCTATGTGTGTGTGTATGTGTGTAGATGCTGCAACTCTTCTAGAAATTAGTTGGACTGTCATATTCAATTCAATCTTAGCAAGTCCTAGCCTGTGCTCACTAAAATTGGTGAGATCCCTGGGATTTCGGTGTATAGAAATACACGCGTTCACCAAGGAGGCCAAAGAATGAAGCTAAAGCAATCTTCACTATCTCCGGATTAGTAGGACAAATAATTTAAGGACCCAGCACTCTCACTTCCAAAGTGCTTATAGTCAAATGTAGAACTTTTCAAAACTAGGCCTCTTTTTCTCTCTCTTTTTTTTTTTTTTTTTTGCATTTTCTGCTTCAAAGTTAGTGAAAGAGACATAAAGAGCAATCCTATAATGACTTGGCTTTTTCAAGGGAAATTTAAATTCATTCAAAGTCTTTCATTCATTTACACAGTCCAAAAATTGGCTTTTGAGTCATTGGTATATACTTTTCTTGTGCTTACTTCAATATTTGAGCCCTAGCTCTTTTATAACCTACAGTACCTTTTCATATTTGTTAAGCTGTTTTAATATAGCATGGGGCATGGCGACAGCACTCTCACAAGAATACTGCCAAGTTGTCTCCAGATTTACTTGGAAATCAATTGAATTCAAATTGAAACAGTAATTAATGCTAAAGTTCCTTCCTCTGGTTTCAGCAAGCTGGCGTCTGTTTCCATGGAAACAGCTTGCTGCTGCAACCTGCAATGAAAAAGTCAGAGTGGGCTTATCAATTTTGGTGAGCTCAGACTGGGACTTAATAGACTGAATTTCTCTAACACCAACAGATATGAGAGTCCAACTAATTTTTGTAATTACAAGGTTTTTTTTTTTCACAGAAGAAACAAAATCACAAAACAAGAACTAGTTCTCTGAAGACATGAGCATTAACTAATAACTGCTAGCCTAAACCTTTAGCTTCATCATCTAAACTATAGCTAATTGCCTTGTGCCTCCTTCCATATTGTTGTAAATTGATTTGTTATAGATGCTACCTATTCCCATTTCCATCAGCCATAAGTATAGGATGTTTCCTGAATTCTTTTATAATTAAAAATCTTATAAAATCTGCAGGCCACCTAACATTTGTAATACGCTTCATTTCTCATAGATGTCATTTAAGTAAACAGGTCAATTTCATTCAACAAATGTTTATTGAGGGGTTTAAATTCCAGACCAGGAATTTTCCAATTGTATGAGGATTCCCAGTAATTTTATTTAAAATGGATCATTCTAGGTCTTGTTCCTAGGGATTCTAATCAAATGTTTCTAGGGTGAGGCCCAGCACTGTAAATTTTAACAGCTGCTGTTGCCCTTATTTGCACATGATTGTAATATTGATGATCTCCAGATCCTATTTTTTAAAAAATTATTTAATTACTTAGAGGCAGGGGATGGGGGTTCACTCCCCAAATGCCCACAAAGCTGGGACTGGGCAAAGAGGAAACCAGGAGCCAAGAACTCGATCCAGGTATCACTCTTTACTTCCCAAGATCCACACTAGCAGGAAATTGGTGTCAGGAACTATAGCCAGGAATGAAACCCAGGTACTCTGATATGGGATGCAGGCATCTTAATTGCAGGGCTAAATGCCTGCTCTCGGATCACAATTTGAAAGGCATACCTCTAGGCACTTTTTCTAGGAGTTGAGGATGTAAGTATAAAGATTTTAATTTATGCTGTCAGAAAAGTAATGGTCTAGTACATGGGAAAAACATACCCAAAGTACATTACAATATACAGTCTTAAAATGTTTGGTACCCTAGGGATACTCAGAATCCCCATAGTAGAAGGGAACCCCATGGCTCCTTCTATACCTCTGCTCATAGTTGCATCACAATTTTGGTGGTATACAAATGGTCCTGGGCTTAAGATGGCTTGACTTAGAGCCAGCATTGTGGCGTAGAGAGTACAGCAGCTGCCTGACATGCCACATCACATATGGGCGCCAGTTCATGTCCTGGTTGCTCCACTTCTGATCCAGCTCCCTTCTAATGTGCCTGGGGAAGCAGCAGAAGATGGCACAGGTGCTTGGAACGATGCATCCACATGGGAGACCTGGAACTAGCTCCTGGCTCCTGGCTTCGGTCCTGGCCCTGCCCTGGCCATTGTGGCCATTTGAGGAGTGAACCAGAGGGTAGAAGATCTCTCTCTTTCTCTCTCTCTGTCCCTCCCTCCACCATAGCTCTGCCTTTCAAATAAATGACATAAATCTTTAATAAATAAATAAAGAAATAAAAAGATAGTTTGACTTGTGATTTTCTGACTTTACAATATAATATGCATTCAGTAGAAGCCATACTTCCAATGTTGAATTTTGCGCTTTTCCCAGGCTAACACAATGTGATATTTTCCCAACTGGTGACCCTGGGCAGCGGCATGGAGCACAGCTCCCAGGCAGCCCTGTGGTCACAAGCAGAAACCACTGCCCCTCTGCAGAGTGCTGTGCTGCTCAGCTGGGATGTGGCCTGGGTTAGGGTCATTCTGTGCATGTTTGTCAAGGGGCATCACCATAAGGTTTCCAATTAATATGGACAAAGGGAATAATTGAGACATATGTTCCTGGGAACTAGGGGTCAGCTCTAGTCTCAGGCAAAATGATAAGAGAAAAGAGATCTTCAAAGGAAAGGATAAAAGGATAAAATGGATTCTCCAGGGGTAGGAATTTGGCCTAGTCATTAAAACACTGACTAAGACACCTACGTCCCATATTAGCAATCCTGGGGTCAATTCCCGCACCTGACTCCAGCCTCCTTCAGATGCAGACCCTTGGAGACAGCCATTATGGTTCAGGTAGTTGAGTCCCTGCCACCCCAGTGGGAGACCTGGATTGAGTTCCCAACTTCTTGCTTCTGTCTGGCCTGGTTCTGGCCTGTTGCAGGAACTTGGGGAATGAACCAACAGATGGGAGCTCTCTCTGTGTGTGTGTCTCTCTCTCTGTCTCTGTCTCTCTCTCTCAAATAAACAGATATCTTTTAAAAATTGATTTAAAATTAGACCTTCCACTCAAAGGAGGGACAGAACAATCCCTAGGTAAGAGTAAGATAGGGAACAAGGAAGGAAAGAACACAGATACACACAAAAGAGGCTGTGTGGTGGTGAAGAGATCAGGTACATCAGTGGAGAGAGAAAGAGCTAATCTGCCTCTGTATCTTTGGAGTACCCAACTGATGGTATATTAAGGAAAGATACTCCAGAGTGGCCATAAGATGAAGATTCATGTGCAAGAAATTTATTAATGTTTCCCAGGAGAAACCACTAAGGGAGTAAAAGAGGCAGGTTGGGGAAAGGGAAGAAACCAAGCAAGGGTACAGTTTCAGGCAGAATCTTATAGAGGGTAGGTAGCGTCAGCCTTATCCCGCAAGAAAGCTCTATAGTGTAAATTATGCCTCGAAATTGTTGCTTCCAAAAGCAAATGATCTGAGTTTTTATACTCGCAGAGTTATTAGTCATGGGTTGACATTAGTCATTGGTGGAGGGAAGTCATGGGCTTTTTTTTTTTTTAAAGATTTATTTATTTATTTGAAAGTCAGAGTTACACAGAGAAGAGGCAGAGAGAGAGGGGTCTTCCATCCACTGGTTCACTCCCCAATTGGCCGCAATGGCCGGAGCTGCGCCAATGTGAAGCCAGGAGCCAGGAGCTAATTTCGGGTAACCCACGCAGGTGCAGGGGCCCAAGGACTTGGGCCATCTCCTACTGCTTTCCCAGGGCACAGCAGAGAGCTGGATCAGAAGAGGAGCAGCCGGGACTCAAACTGGCGCCCACATGAGGTGCCGGCGCTTCAGGCCAGGGCGTTAACCCGCTGCACCACAGCACCACAGCGCGGCCCCAGCCATGGCCTTTAACATGTATACATAAACACTTCCAGCTCCCAGACATGCAGGCAGAGCCTTTAGCAGCCCAAGGGCAGGCCTCTGAAGAAGAATATCAGGTGTTGGGCTTTCAAAGCTAAAGCATGCCAAAGGAGGGGGACATTAGAAGGATGAAAGACATCCGAGAGGGTCACAGCACCAGCAGTATCTCTACAGTGTTCTAAATGCTTGGGACAGACTAATAAGCACAGAACATTCTAATGGAGCTAGAGATTCGGAAGTTTGAGGTTCGCTGAATACATCAGGACTTCATGGCTTGGGCACAGGGGAGAGACCCTTGAAGTGGAAGCCAATACTCAGTATCTTACAGTGTTCTGAGTGTAGCAATGTACTATATGTACAGAGAAAGCAGAAAGGGAATTATCAACTGGGATAAGAAGGGCATTAGACAGACAATGGCCAAAGGAGGTATTCTGCAAGGGGCATTGTCTAAGCTAGGGTTCCGAAACTGAGGAGGAATCTTCTAGACAAGTTATGGAAGCAAGCTCATATTGTAAGCTGCTCCATCTGTGCTAATATGTTATAGTACCGATAAAACAAGCAAAAATAGCTATAACCAGGCTTGCACACAAAATACATATCTCCATAGGCCAGTGAACAGGAATGCAAAATGGTGAATAATACTGACACAATTGGTCTGACATGCTTGCTAGGCTCTGAGATCTGTAACAGGTTTTGGTGACTGACAGTTCACCTTCTGTAGGACAAATGAACTAAAAATCCTCCATATAAAATAAACAAATAGAGCCATGCTCATCAGTTGAAGCAATGGACTGCGATGTACTTCTCAACTTACAGGTAAGGGTCTGAAAACCCCAGCTGTGCCTGGAGTTAACGAGAGAGAGCTTTAGGCTAGCAAAGAGAGAAGAGAAAAAACTTAGTCTGAAAACCAAGAACTAGGCCAAGCTGGCAGCTAGCATGGAAGTTGTACGTGCCACATTACTGATATCAAGGCAAAAGCCAGGGCTCATGGTGCACCAGGGATCTGGGGCCCAAGTGAAAGAGAGGCATGAGCAAATAGGAAAAGAGATAGGGCCAAGTATTAAAAAATATATTTGCAAACCAAAATTATGCAATGCACAAAAGTAGTTTATGGTGGGGCCGGTGCTGTGGCGTAGCGGGTAAAGCCGTCGCCTGCAGTGCCAGCATTCTATATGGGCACCAGTTTGAGACCCGGCTGCTCCACTTCCTATCCAGCTCTTCACTATGACCTGGGAAAGCAGTAGAAGATGGCCCAAGTCCTTGGGACCCTACACCCATGTGGGAGACCCAGAGGAAGCTCCTGGCTCCTGGCTTCAGGATCCGCATAGCTCCAGCCATTGTGGCCAACTGGGGAGTGGACCAGCGGATGGAAGACCTCTCTCTCTCTGTCTCTCTCTGCCTCTCCTTCTCTCTGTGTAACTCTGGCTTTCAAGTAAACAAAAAAATCTTTTAAAACAGAGTTTATGTTAAGAAAGCCAACAAATTAAAAAGAAAAGAACATGAGTTTAACAGAAATTAGTATAATAGAACAGAGAAGAAGAATGTTCTGCCTATTCAAAGTGATAATGAAGTAACAACTTGCTTTTTTAAAAATTTAATTTGTTATACAAGTTCCATGTACTTCATATATACCACAATGTGCCACAATGTCAGCACCAACAAGTTACTTTAAAAAAAAAAGATTTTTATTGATTCATTTGAGAGGTAGAGTTACAGAGAGAGAGAGAGGTCTTCCATCCACTGGTTCACTCTCCAAACAGCCACAATGGCCAGAGCTGGGCCAATCCAAAGCCAGGAGCCAGGAGCTTCTTCCAGGTCTCCCATGTGTGTTCAGGGACCCAGGCACTTGGGCTATCTTCCACTGCCTTCCCAGGCCATAGTAGAGAGCTGGATTGGAAGAGGAGTAGCCGATACACAAATCGGCGGGCACTACAGCAGAGGCTTAGTCTACTACATCACAGTTCCAGCTCCAACAATTTAATTTTTATAAAGAATATGACCTTACAAATTAAAAAGCAGAATGAGATGAGATTAAGTGGTGGCAGAAAGGAAAAAAAAAAGAGAAGAGTGGAAATGTAGTGGATGTTGCTGATGATAGACTGTGACCCACTGGAAGGGATTTGGTGGTTGGGAAGCAGTCACTGGGAGTATTGGTTTAGAGACTAAATAGAGATTTCCAGAATGGAGAAAAAAAGCCTCAAAGTTAAAGTTGAAGGAAGAGAAGAATCTTCGAGTTGCAAGCACTTTTCACAGAACGTGTTGAATAAACATATCTAAGTCCACACCCAAGTACATAATAGAGGTACTGAAGAAAAATAAGAAAGCAAATTTTGAAAACTCTACAAGGCAAAAGAGGAAAGAATGTCTACCAAGACATAGTAATTAGACTGACAGCAGTATTCATAACAGCAATAAATGCCAGAAGTCAAGGGAAGACTGTATCTTCAGAGTGCTGAGGACAACATAGCTAGAATTTTATACCCAGATAAAATATAATTCATATGTTGAAGTGGAAGGAAGGAATAATGAAATTTTCAGGTACATAAGTTTAAGAAAACTTGTCACCCATAGGTCTATATTAAAAGAAATATTAAAGGATGTTCTTTAGCAAGAAAAAAAGTAAATACTGTAGGCAATTATGAAGTAATAGAAATAACAATAAAATACAAAATTTAAATTCATCATTTTATATTAACTTATATCTTACAATTGTTAAAATTAAATCTGTGAACAATAATAAGACAGATGTTATTTCATGGGTGGCAAAAGCATGACAAGATCTTTATTATATTTGGGAAAATGCCAAAATTAGATAATTTTAGACCATATAAAATTATATAATTGAGTATATATGTCACACTGTTAAACCAGAAAAAATTGAAATGTGTAATCTAGAGTGTCAAAATAAACAGAAGAATAATGAGAAATATAGAAGGAAAATGTTGTCAATCTATGTTGTAACTTCATGCAAAAAACACAGAGTGAGCATTTGGCCTCGCATATAAGATACAGGTTAAGATGCTTGCATTCCATATCAGGGTCTCTGGGTTCACGTTCCAGCTGTGTTCGAGATCCTTGCTTCCTACTAATGTCTACCCTATGATGCAGGTGATGAGGTGATGGCTCAATTAGTTGAGCTCCTGCCACCCCCGTAGGAGACCTGAATTATGTTTCCATATTGTGACTTCAGCCTGGCTGAGCCTCAACTGTTGTGGACATTTAAGAGATAAACCAGAAGATGGGAGCTTTCTTTCTGTCTTTGCTCCCTGAATGAATGAATGAATGAATGAAATGTGGGCTGAGTGTTTGGCTTAGCAGTTAAGACACCAGTTAAAATGCCTGCATCCAATATCCTGGATTTGATACCCAGCTGTGCTTCTGACTCCAGTTTCGTGCTAATGCAAATCCAGGAGGCAGCAATTATGAGTCAAGTGAATGGGTTGTCATGGGACACCTGGATTGAGTCCCCAGCTGCAAGCCTGGGTCCCAGGTCAGGGCTCTTGTGGGCACTGGTGTAGTGAACCAGCAGATAGCGGTCTCTCTGCCTCTCACATTAAAAAAATAATAATAAAATTATATTTTTAAAAAGATTTATTTATTTATTTGAAAGGCAGATTTACAGAAGGAGAGAGAGAGAGAGAGAGAGAGAGAGAGAGAGAGAGAGAGAGATCTCCCATCAGCTGGTTTACTCCACAAATAGTCACAACAGCCGGCCAGCCGGCACTGGGCCAGGTTGAAGCCAGGAGCCTGGAACTCCATCCTGGTTTCCTACGTGGGTTCAAGGGCCCCAGGACTTGGCTATCCATCCTCTGCTACTTTCTCAGGTGCATTAGCAAGGAGATGAATTGGAAATGGAGCAGCTGGGACTTGAACCAGCACCTCTATGGGATGCCGACATCTCAGGCAGCAGCTAACTCCACTGTGCCACAACATTGGCCCCAAAATTAAAACATGAATAAGTCTTTCCTGTATGTTTCATATATGATAAAAAGCTAAAAAGTAGAACAAGTTTAAAAATAAATGAGAGGGGCCAGCATTGTGACATAGTGTGTGAAGCCACTGCCTGCAACCCCTACATCCGATATGGGTGCCAGTTCCTGTCCTGGCTGCTCGACTTTCAATCCAACTCCCTGCTAATGGTCTGGGAAAAGCAGCAGAGATGGCCAAGTCCTGGGTCCCTGTCACCCATGCTGGAGACTCAGATGAGCTCTGGCTCCTTGCTTCAGCCTGGCCCAGCCCTGGTCATTGTGGCCATCAGGGCAGTGAACCACTGCATGGAAGATCACTCTGTGTGTCTGCCCTCTCTCTGAATTTCAAATAAAAATAAATAAACCTCTAAAAACAAATAAATGGGAAAAAACTATATCAAAAAATACAAATACAAGAAAGCTGGTGAAATCATTTTAATATTAAACACATCAAACAAATGAAAAGGATTGCTAAGGATAAATAGAAACAATGTATTAAAGAAAAAATCAGTTAAAAACATAATCAGGGTCATAAATCATGAGTTTAAATGCATCAAATAATAAAGCCTCAAAATATATAAAGCATAATCTATTACAAGGAAAAATTGAGAAATCCACTATTAGATGATCATTAAATATAATTCTATTATAACTTGATTGAGCAGGTAGATGAGATAAGAGTTTAAAGGATTTGAGTTTAAAGGATACATGCACATATGCGTGTGTGACTGTGTGCACACACACACACACAAGGGGCTTTCAAAACGTGTGTGGAAAAGAAATTAAAAGTTTATGTTGGGAAAAAATTTACCTTTTGTTTACTTACTTGTTTGAAAGGCAAAGAGACAGAGAGAGAGAGAGAGAGAGAGAGAGATCTACCATCTACTGTTTCACTCTCAAAATGCCTTCAATACCTGGGGCTTGGCCAGGCACAAGCCAGAAAACCAGAACTCAGTCTGCATCTTCCACAAGGGTAGCAGGGACCCCAACCACTTGAGTCTTCACCTACTGCCTGCCTCCCAAGGTTCACAGTAGCAGGCATCTGAAATGGAGAGCAGAGCCGGGCTACAAACCCATGTACTGTGATACAGGATGTGAATGTCCTACGGGGTGTCTTACTCTCTGCAAAATCTGCTCCATGGCACAAATTTTTTTAAAATCCATGCATTTTTAATGAGTTATTTATATTTTTTAAATACAGAGTTACGGAGAGATAAAGAGACAAAGAAAGATTTTCCATCTGCTGGCTCACTCCCCAAATGGCTGCTAGGGCCAGGGCTAGGACAAGTCAAAGCCAGAAACCAAGAGCTTTCTCTGGGCCACCCACGTGGGTACAGGTGCCTGGGCATTGGGATCATCCTCTGCTGCTCTTCTTAGGCCTTTAGTAGAGAGCTGTATCATGAGTGGGGCAGCTGGGATTCCAGTTGGTGCCCATATGGGATGCTGGTGCCTCAGGTGGCAGCTTTACCCATTACACCACAATGCCAGCCACCCCCATACATTTTTTTCATAATATGAATTTTCCATGAACTTTTTAAAGACTTCCCTTCATGTAAGAGTGCACACGCACACACACACATACATCATCAATATAAAAAATCAACAATATTCCTATGCATCATTAGTAACAGTACAATTGAAAAATGTTCTATTCAAAAGCAGCAATATTTATTACATACCTAGAAATAAATCTGGCAAACATATGCAAGACATCTGCAGAGAGACTAATTTCAACACAATTCTGATCAAAATCAAACCAAAATTTTACATAGAACTTGACAAAATAATCCCAAGGTTTATATGACGATAATAAAAAAAAGTGAAAATGACTAGGTATAGGGGAGGTGTTACTTGCTCAAAAATGTACTATAACTATTATAAAATTATAATAGTTCATGCTGTATGGTACTAGCATGTGGATAGTAAATATGACATTTCCATATATACGTAAGTCAATTTCCGGGCATTTTATTCTATTTCACTTGCCTGTGACAAGCATGTTATTACAGATCAGTAGAGAAAGTATGGATTATTCAAAAATGGTATAATAAAATAACTTCAGATTCCTAACCCTCATAATATGTGAAAATGTATTCTAGATAGAAGAATTTAATTCAAAATGTAAAACTTTAGCACTTTTGGGAAAAAATGCAAGGCAATACTTTCATCACAACATTACAGGCATTTCAATTTTCTGTTTCTTACCTAACAAGCCACATCAAATCTCAATGTTTTGAAACAACTTGTTATTGCTACTGATTCTGTGAGGCAGGAATTCAGGTAGGGCTCAGCTAGGACATTTTCTGTTTCATGTGGTATCAGGGGAAGCACACTCAGCTGCATTCAATTGGTGACTGAGCTAGCTGGAAGGTCTAAGAAATCTCGACTGACTTATCTGGTTCCTTCAAGCTCTTTCATGTGACCACTCTGTGTCCACATAGATAACTTGGGGTTACTCACAGTATGGTGATGTCAGATTTCTTATGTCATTTCTGTGGCATTCTGGTGTTTAAAGAAAGTCACAGAAGCAACTTAGACTCAAGAGGAGTCTGATAAGTAGAGCAATATGTGCATAACAAAGAGAGTATGGATGGCCACCATCTTTGAGGACAATAAACAAGAGCAAGGAAGGATATCTTAAACAGCTGTCAAAAATCAAACCCTAAAATGAAATTTTTATTCAGGTTTTTCTACCACAAAGGCTTGACAAAGTTAAGACAAACCAGACTGAAAGAATATGAGGGATCTTCAAAAAGTTCATGAAAAATGCGTATTATGGGTGTCTGCCTTGTAGCGTAGTGGGTAAAGCTGCAGCCTGCAACACCAGCATCCCATATTGGCACCAGTTCATGTCCCGGCTGCTCCACTTCCAATCCAGCTCTCTGCTAATTGCCTGGGAAAAGCAGCAGAAAATGGCCCAAGTGTTTGGGCCCCTGCCACACATGTGGGAGACCTAGATGAAGTTCCTAGTTCCTGGCTTCAGCCTGGCCCAGCCTTGGCCATTGTAGCCACTTGGGGGTCATGAACCAACATAAAGAAGATCTCTGTGTCTGTCTCTCCTTCTCTCTCTGTAACTCTGACTTTCAAATAAATAAATAAATAAATCTTAAAAAAAGAAAAATGCATATTATGAAAAACTATGCATAGATTTAAAAAATGTTTGCATCAAAATCAAATTACCTTTCAATTCCTTTTTTCCATGAACTTTTCAAAGTACCCCTGTGGGGAGCAACCCGGACTGGACTGAGTTACTGGAATTAAGACTTATTCTATGCATCTGCTCTCCCACAATATGGCGCTGGGAGAGGAGAAAACAGCTTCTACACAGCTGCCTCTTGCCAACTTGAGTGCTGACCTCCAGGAGCTGATCCTGCTCCTGATTGGAGGAGAGCAGCATACTCGGCGTGTGGGCAGCCGAGTTGGGATTGGCGGAGGAGGACTATAAAGGAGGAGAGAAACAACATGCACCGGGAACATCTGAAGGAACACCTGTGCAGCCCCCGAGAGAGCCGGCCGGCGGTGTGCTGCTCCCCCGCGGAAGTGGGGAAAGTGGCCAGGGGGAACCGCCCTTCCACGGAGGTGGAAGGGACGGTAGCCAACCCGGGAAGAACCAGCAGCAAACCCGGGAAGGGCCGAGCAGACAAAAGAACAGCGCAGGGTCTTGTGTTGTTCCTCCATGAAGAGGGGGAGCGACATACCCCCACATACACACTACAAATATAGGATTAGTATACCAATGAATAAATATATTCCCCCAAAAAATTGTTCTTAAGATTTAAACAACAAGCAAAATATGAGTTATGAATGGCTGAAATACATGTGAAAAGATACATTCATTAATAGGAGAAAGCAAATTAACAATATATCAGGGTAGGCATTTGTTGCATGGGTTAAAATGCTACTTGGGATGCCCATATCCCATATCAGAGTGGCTGGATTCAAGTCTTGGCTCCACTTCCTATCCCAGCTTCCTGTCAGTTTGTACCCTGAGAGGCAAAAGGTGATGGCACAAGTAGTTGGATCCTTGTCATCCATGAAGGGGACTCAGATTGTGTTTCTGGCTCCTGGCTTTGGCTTGGCCCAACCCCAGCTGTTGTGGGCATTTAAGGAGTGAACCAGTGGATGAAAGATCTCTCTCTACTTTTCAAATAAAAATAAATAGAATAGAAGAAAGATCTTGTATCCAGAATATATAAAGAATTCTTTAAAAAATAGAAAATAAAGCATCAACTGATGACTAGATAAAGAAATTCTGACATGTATACACTATGGAATACTACTCAGCCATAAAAAAGAATGAAATTCTGTCTTTTGCAACAAAATGGATGCAACTGGAAACCATTATACTTAGTGAAATAAGCCAGTCCCCAAAAGACAAATACCATATGTTTTCCCTGATCTGTGGTAACTAATAGAATACCAAAAATGTACTGTAGTGGAGTGAAATTTACATTTTGAAATCTGATGATTGTTTAAAGCCCTGTACTATTGAGGAACAGTGGTTTTTTTCTTGTTCTTACTATTTGTTGAACCCTTTACTTAGTAAAGGGTTAATCTTATGAGTATAAATTAAACTGAAAGTAGATTGTTGTAAAAATTAAGAGAGGGGATAAGAGAGGATGGAGGAGGAAATATAGGAGTGTGGGCTGGAGGGAGGGTAGGGTAGGAAATATCACTGTGTTCCTAAATCTGTATATATGAAATACCAAGTGTCAGTGAGATTATGGGAAGAGTGTAGTTCTCATACATTAATGGTAGGTTGTATATTGGTTGAACACTTTGGGGAGAAATTGGGCAATATTTAGAAAGATGAATGTGCATACAACCTACAATTCAGCAATTCTATGTGTATATACTGGAGAAACATTCTCATAATTAAGCAAGAGGCACATAATTTTCACTATGGAGTTTATTTGTTATTTTGAAAATTTTGGGGAAATAAGAAGATCTGGCCACAATATGATGGAGTTCATAATTTACATGATCATTTAGTCAATTACATATGATATAATGTAATTTTCTTAGAATATGACCACATTCAAAACCAGGACTTTTATCAAAATGATTAAGTTAAAATGAAGCTGTGCAGGTAGACCCTAATGCAAAATGACTTGTGTCTTTTTATTTAAAGGAGGAAATTTGGACACATAGAGAAACATCATGGATGTATTTAAAGAGGAAAGACCATGTGAGGACACAATGAGAAGGCAGCCATCTGCATGCCAAACAGAGAAGCCTTAGAAGAAACTAAACTTGTAGCTACCTTGATCCTGGACTTCTAGCTTCCAAAATTATGAGAAAATGAATTTCTGTAGTTTAATACACTTTTTCTATGGCATTTTATTACATCAGTTCTCCTGAATTGATACGGTATCAATACAACTAAGTCAGTAAGGAAACACGCACACACACACACACGAGAGAGAGAGCGAGCCTTGGTTAATCCTCCTCCTGCGGCGCGTTCTAGTCCTGGCTGCTCTTCTTCCAGGCCAGCTCTCTGCTGTGGCCAGGGAGTGCAGTGGAGGATGACCCAAGTCCTTGGGCCCTGTACCCCATGGGAGACCAGGAGAAGCACCTGGCTCCTACAATCAGATCGGCGCAGCGCGCCAGCTGTGGCGGCCATTTGGGGGGTGAACCAATGGAAAAGGAAGACTTTTCTCTCTGTCTCTCTCTCTCACTGTCTATAACTCTACCTGTCAAATAAATTAAAAAAAAATAGAGTTCATAGAAATATATATTATGAAAAAGATATGCATAGTTTTCACATTTGTGCACCTAAATAAGCTTATTTTTAATTAATTTTTTAGTTTTATTTAAGGTATACAGATTTCGTGTATTTCCTATATACAGATTCAGAAACATAATGATACTTCCCACCCTATCCTCCCTCCCGCCCACCCTCCCACCTTTCTTCTTCCCTCTCCCATTCCCACTTTTAATTTTTAAAAAGATCTATTTTCCTTTTTTAAGGTTTATTTATTTTATTTGAAAGTCAGAGTTACACAGAGAGAGGAGAGGCAGAGAGAGAGGTCTTCCATCCGTTGGTTCACTCCCCAATTGGCTGTAACATTCCAATCTACGCCGATCCAAAGCCAGGAGCCAGGAGCTTTTTCATGGTCTCCCACGCGGGTGCAGGGGCCCAAGGACTTGGGCCATTTTCTACTGCTTTCCCAGGCCATAGCAGAGAGCTGGATCGGAAGTGGAGCAGCCAGGTCTCAAACCAGCGCTTATATGTGATGCTGGTGCTTCAGGCCAGGATGTTAACCCGCTACGCCCCAGCACCGGCCTCAAAGATCTATTTATTTATTTTTTTTGGACAGGCAGAGTGGACAGTGAGAGAGAGAGAGAGACAGAGAGAAAGGTCTTCCTTTGCCGTTGGTTGAACCTCCAATGGCCACCGCGGCCAGCGCACCGTGCTGATCCGATGGCAGGAGCCAGGTACTTATCCTGGTCTCCCATGGGGTGCAGGGCCCAAGCACTTGGGCCATCCTCCACTGTACTCCCTGGCCACAGCAGAGAGCTGGCCTGGAAGAGGGGCAACCGGGACAGAATCCGGTGCCCCGACCGGGACTAGAACCCGGGTGTGCCAGTGCCGCAAGGCAGAGGATTAGCCTAGTGAGCCATGGCGCCGGCCCAAAGATCTATTTTCAATAAGCTTATTTTGAATGCCATTTTCCATGAACTTTTTGAAGTAGCTTCATATCTTCAAGTTCATTATTTATTTCTTCTGCCAATTCAAACTTACTCCTAGTCCTCATGGTATATTTCTATTTTAATTATTATTCTGTCAATGCCAGAATTTCCATTGTATATCTTTCACTGTTTCTATTTTTCTATTGATATTCTCCTTTATGTCACATTATTATCACACCTTTCTTCCTTCACTTCTTTAATTATAGTTTTAGTTTTTTTGAATATAATTATAATGATTGTTTTGCAGTCCTTAATCTGTCAGCTGCAACATCTGGTCTCTCAGTTCCTCTTGCCTGTTTTTTGTTTGGTTGTCTGTTACTGTTTTGCTGTATATGGATTATATTTTTCAAGATTTATTTATTTATTTGAAAGGCAGAGTTACAGAGAAGCAGAGGCAGAGAGAGAGAGAGAGAGGAGAGAGGTCTTAAATCCACTGGTTCATTCCCGAAATGGCCACAACGGCCAAAGCTAAGCCATTCTGAAGCCTGGAGCCAGGAGCCTCTTCTGGGTCTCCCATGCAGGTGCAGGGGCCCAAGGACTTGGGCCATCTTCCACTACTTTCCCAGGCCATAGCAGAGAGCTGGATTGGAAGTAGAAGCAGCCGGGTGTTAAACCGGCACCCATATGGGATGCTGGCACTGCAGGTTGTGGCTTCACCTACTATGCCACATCACTGGCCCCTATGGATGATATTTTATTGATTCTTTGTGTGTCTTTTTTTTTTTTTTTTTGACAGGCAGAGTGGATAGTGAGAGAGAGAGACAGGGAGAAAGGTCTTCCTTTTGCCGTTGGTTCACCCTCCAATGGCTGCCATGGCTGGCGTGCTGCGGCCGGCACACCGCACTGATCCAAAGGCAGGAGCCAGGTGCTTCTCCTGGTCTCCCATGGGGTGCAGGGCCCAAGGACTTGGGCCATCCTCCACTGCACTCCCGGGCCACAGCAGAGAGCTGGCCTGGAAGAGGGGCAACCGGGACAGAATCTGGCGCCCTGGTGTGCCGGCGCGGCAAGGTGGAGGATTAGCCTAGTGAGCCACGGCGCCGGCCTTTGCATGTCTTGTAATTGCTGAAAACAAATTCATTGCTTAAGATATTAAATAGATTTAAACTAAATTTAAACATTCAATGGAAAAGTTATGCGAATATATAATTAAGCCTAAAGAAAGTATAAAGAGAAAAAGAATACATATGAGACAAAATGCGTTGAAATAGAAAACAAAGAAAAGCTTACTGCCTTCCAGAACTTGTTATGTACTTGGGTTGGGGCTCAAAAATGACACATCAAAGCGAACCGCTAAGCAATAGCCTAAAAAGCAAAGTTTCTTTCTGACCTCCTGTCCTCGTTTCTTTCAACCCTCATTCTTCTTGCCCCCGCACCCCTGCCAGGTAAGCCCTAGAAACGGGAATCCCTCCTCCCTGAGATGACTCATAGAAACCAGAACCCTTTTTCCCCAAGGCCAGCCATAAAACATGAAAATCTGACTCTAACTGTGAGGAGTCAGATGGGTTGATAGGCAGTCCATGGAAATTGAGGGTGGAAAATGTTCCCCCCAAAAGTTATCCTTAGCAAGGTCAGAAGTGCCTGCCTGCCCACTCCTTGGGAGCTTCCAGTCTTATCATGAGAATAGCAAGGGAGTGGTGACTCCACCCTCTGAGCTCCCAGTTTTCTATAAAACAAATTAGGTGTCCTGCTCTCTTGAGGGCTCTTTTGTTTTATCAGGAGAAAGGCAGACCAGATAAAGGATTGCAAATCAGGTCTTTTGATGGGTTTTGACCCTTCCTTGTAACTGAATGTCAATCAAAATTGTGATAAAATTTGCCACTGCCCTGGACCACTTTTGGGGGGAGGGCTTTTTTTCTCTCTGGGATCCCCCCTCCATGCCACTCTGGCTGGAGGTCTTTGACTATAATAAATCTTGCTTTTTAAATCTCTCTGCTTTTCCACTTGGAAATTTTTCTTCCATGTGAGACAAAGAACCGAGGTAATAATTCCTCCACCACTGTTTCCTGTAACAGAACTGGTAGCTTTGGGATCCGCAAGGAGAGAAGGCCTATACTTCCGGGAATGGAGAGTCCCTACCCACACTTCCCAGGAAGAAAAGTCCTTGTCAAGGTCCCCGTGAGTGCATAAAGTTCAACCAATGAGAATCAGACCTGCCTCAACCGTTAACCCCCACGCCCTTTATAAAAGGAGCCCTCCCAACGTCTGAGAAGAATCTATCAGTCTCCTCCCAGTCGCCTTTCACCACAACTTCCCCTGCTTTTGACAGCTCCTTTAGATTTAAATTTCGAATTCTGTTACAAATAAAGCCATTTCCTTTGGGGAGGAATTAGAGCTCTCTATTCAATGGCTCCCTTCTTCCCATTGGCAAAATCTCTGAGCACGGTCTCTGGAGAAGGGTTCAAGGGCAATGGTTCACTCCTCCCTGAATGTCATCTTCACTTTAGGAACTGAGTTCTGGGTGAGGGGAGGCAGCAGCCCAGATTTACTCTACTTGCTTCTCACAGCATTGGGTCCCTGACCAAGGAGCCAAGTTAAAGGCAATTGGGGCCCTAGTATTCCTAGTGGCAACACCCCCAAGGTAGAGATTCCATCCCACAACTGGGCGCAAGGCAGAAGAGAGCCCCTACCTCCACCTGCACTTGCCCAGAACTTAGCCCCAGCAACAGGTAGCTAAGGGCAGCATGAAAAATGCTGATGTGCCTCTTCCCAAAAGATAGCCCTCAACTGGGAGCTGGCAGAATGGAAGCCCTATACCACTCTGGATTGGAATTTCCAAGTTACTGAGTTCGGAGAAAGGAGGCAGCCACAGACTTTGACAGTTTTTGTTGACTTTTCCTAGGTTCTCTTGACTAAATGTTTCTTCATTTGGATTGTCCCCTCAGGAGTATTTCCAGAGACTCTAAATGATTATTTGCTGTTTATAGTTTTCTGCAGTTTCACTGGGAGCAGATCCACAGAACTCACACATTGTAAATAAACAGGGTTTATCCCCAAAATGCAAGAAAGATCCAATATTTTTTAAAATGCATTAAAATAATGCTCCATATTGATATTACTCTATCTTGAAAATGTATTGTCTCTACAGGTGTTTAAAAATTGACAATAGTCAAAGCCCATTATTTTTTTAAGGATTTATTTTATTTACTTGAAAGCCAGAGTAAAAGAGAGAGAGGGAGAGTCAGATAGAGATCTTCTTTTTACTGGTTCACTCCCCAAATTGCCACAACAGCAGGGGCTGGGCCGGGCCGATGTCAGGAGCCTGGAACTCAAGCCAGATTTCCCATGTGAGTGGCAGGAACCCAAGTATTTGGGCCTTCTTCCACTGCCTTCTCAAGTGCATTAGCATAGAGCTGGATCAGAAGCAGTGCAGCTGGGACAAACCAGCACTGTGATATGGGAGGCCAGCATCATAGGTGGTGGCTTACTTAACCTACTGCTCAGCAATGCTGGCCCCAAAACTCATTCTTAAGAAGTTTTTATTTTATATAAAATAATACTAGTCATTTGTTACCATAATACAAAATTAAATAAAGTCAACATCTTACTAAATAGGGAATCATTAGTGGACTTCTACTACAGTTAGAAACTGCAAGGATCCTATTATTTCCATTATTGTGGAGATACTATTGTGACATTATTCTGGAGATGTTAGCCAATGTGATTACACAAAAGGAAACTACTGGAGGCCAAAGATTTTAGAAGGAGAAAATATGAAACTGTGTAAATAATAGAATAGATTTGGAATAAGCAAGTGAATTAATAAGATACTACTGGTGAGGTTTTGGACAATCAGGTGACAGACAGAATGTATAATCACTATGAGAAAAAATACGGAAATGTTATAGAAAATTAACAAATGCATTTATCTTTTGACCAAGCAATCCCACATCAAAGAACACACACACACACACACACTCACATACAATTATCCATTGCAGCTTTATTTGAGAGAGAAAAATTCGCATTTGGATTTGACCCAAATGTCCTTCAATAGGGGCCTATATGGAGCTGGCATTGTGGTTGTAGTTGGTAAAGCTACTGCCTGCAACATTGGCATCCAATATGGGCTCGAGTTCAGGTCCCAGCTGCTCCACTTCTGATCCAGCTTCCTGCTAATGTACCTGAGAAAGCAGTGGAAAATGGCCCAAGTGTTTGGACCCCTGCCTCCCATGTGGAAGACCTGGATGAAGCACCTGGCTTCAGCCTGCTTGAGCCTGGGCCACTGCAGCAATTTGGGAAGTGAACCAGCAGATGGAAAGATGGAAGACCTCTCTCTCTCTCTCTCTCTCTCTCTCCCCCCTCCCCACCCCATAACTCTTTCAAATAAATAAATAAATCTTTTTGAAAAAAGACGCTGTGTACACTATGTTACAGTCACAAAATGGGGTGCTATACAGTTTTAAAAGATAATGAGGAAGATGTCTATGAGTTGACATAATCTCCAGGATATACTGTTAGGAGAAAAATTCAAAGTATGTGACAGTATGTATAGTGGGCTACCATATAGGTAAGAAAATAAAGGGATCCCAGCTGCTCCACTTATAATCCAATTCCCTGCTAATGCACACAGAAAAACATCAAAAGGTGGCCCAAGTCCTTGGGCCCCTGCACCCATGTGAGAATCCTGAATGAAGCTCCCGGCTCCTGACTTTGGCCTGGCCCAACATTGGCTGTTGCAGCCATTTGGGGAGTGAACCAGAGGATGGAAGGTCTCTCTCTCTCTCTCTCTCTCTCTCTCTCCCCCTCTCCCTTTATGTAACTCTGACTTTCAAATAAATAAATAAAAATAAATAAAGGAAAAAAATACATGGAGAAAAATGAACACTAGAAAAGTAAACCAGGAAACTAAAAAGAGCAGATTTCTCTCTAAGTATTCCTTTCTATATGTTTTGCTATATGAGCTTTGTAAATGTTTTACTGTGTTCAAAAATAAAGAAAATTCTAAATTGAAAAGAAATTATTGTAACTGTATGGCAAAATGTCTAAAAAAAGACAAAAAGTGAGAGATAAAAGTATTTCAAGTGATCATAGAACATAGTACTCTGATTGTACATCTTTATTGGGATTTAGTAAGAACAAAAAGAACTCCAAAGAAATGGTGATAATCTTTACTCAATATAATAATATCAGTACAGTAATTTTGAACTCATATGTTATTACTATTTGGAAACATGTTTCAGTAAAAGAGAAAAGAAAGAAAAGGTAAACATCAAAGAAATTAAATAAAAATTCTTTATTGTTAAATTTGAATTGAAAATTTCAAGGTGAACTTGTAAAATTGGGCCACTCAAAGGGCAAAGAAGTAATCACACAGCCTGTAAAAATGATCACTTATAGCTCTCAGATCTTGGTTTCCTCCCTAAAATGAGGAAGAGCTCTAAGAGCTCCTTAGAGAGATGGGCAATTCCAGGTCTCAGGCAGGGAAGTTATAAAGGTAAAACTGGTTTATTTTGTGCCAGAAAGCAAGGAATACCCAATGCTAATGGAAGTGTGCCAAAGGAACCCAGGGCAAGCAGGCTTGAAATAGTTCCCAGTGGCCAAATTTGAGAGACTTTGAGTATCAAAAATACTGACTGGAAAGAGTAAGTAATCCACTGTTGGTGGGGATGTAAACTGGTGCAGCCACTGTGGAAGACAGTATGGAGACACCTCAGAAATCTCAATATAGACCTAGCATATGACCCAGCCATTCCACTCCTGGGAATTTACCCAAAGGAATAGAAATCAGCATATGAAAAAGTAATCTGTACGCCCATGCTGATTGCAGCTGAATTCACAATAGCTAAGATATGGAATCAACCCAGATGTCCATCAACTGAAGACTGAATAACGAAATTATGGGATGTGTACACTATGGAATACTACTCAACCATAAAAAAGAATGAAATTCTGTCTTTTGCAACAAAATGGATGCAACTGGAAACCATTATACTTCGTGAAATAAGCCAGTCCCCAAAAGACAAATACTATTTGTTCTCTCCGATCTGTGATAACTAATGGAGTACCAAAAATGAAATGTATAGAAGTGAAATTGACATTGTGAGATTCGATGATTGTTTACAGCCCTTATCTCTACTGGTGAGGAACAGTATCTTTTTCTTCTTACTATTTGTTGAACCTTTTACTTAGTGTAGGATTAATCTTATTAGTATAAAGTAAACTGAAAGTAGATCATTATCAAAATTAAGAGAGGGATTAAGAGAGGAAGGAGGAAGAAGTGTGGGAGTGTGGGTAGGCAGAAGGGTAGGGTGGGAATTATCACTATGTTCCTAAATCTGTATATGAAATGCATGAAATCTTTTACTTTAATAAATTTTTTTTTTTTAGAGATTATTTATTTGAAAGAGTTACACAGAGAGAGAAGGAGAGGCAGAAAGAGAGAGATCTCTTCCATCTGCTGGTTCAGTCCCCAATTAACCACAACAGCCAGAGCTGCGCTGATGCGAAGCCAGGAGCCAGGAGCTTCTTCTGGGTCTCCCATGCAGGTGCAGGGGCCCAAGGACTTGGACCACCTTCTACTGCTTTCCAAGGCCATAGCAAAGACCTAGATCGGAAGTGGAACAGTCGGGACTAAAACCGGTGCCCGTAGGGGATGCCGGCACTGCAGGCGGCAGCTTTACCTGCTATGCCACAGTGTCAGCCCCACCTTAAATAAAATAAAAAATAAATAAAAATTGGGGCTTGCACTGTGGCATAGCAGGTGGGGCTGCCACTTGCAATGCCAGCATCTCATATAGGCACCAGTTCAAGTTCCGGCTGCTCCTCTTCTGATCCAGCTCTCTATTATGGTTTGGGAAAACAATACAGGATGGCCCAAGTCCTTGGGCCCCTGCACCTGCATGGGAGACCCAGAAGAAGTTCCTGGCTCCTGGCTTCGGATCTGCACAGGTCCAGCCATTACAGCCACTCGGGAAGTGAACCAGCGGATGGAAGACCTCTCTCTCTCTCTCTCTCTCTCTCTGCCTCTCCTTCTCTCTCTGTGTAACTCTGACTTTCAAATAAATAATAAAAAAATAAAAATTTAAAACATAAAAAAAACCACAATAATGACTGGAAGTGATGGGAACACAACGAGTAGATAAAAGGTCAATGAATCTGTGTAACTGGCTTAAGCCCTACTTACACCCCTTCCTCAGTGGAGTTCCAGTCACTAGCACCTGTGTTTCTTTGCGTGAGTGCTTCTTCTGAATGTTGAAGCCTTTTTGCCAGCTTGCATGACTGGTTGATAATACCAGGGAATTAAGCCTCCCTAGAAGCAGTCTTCAAAGCATGACGGGCAGAAGTTTAAAGCAGTTATATCAAGAGGCAACTCTGTGACAAATGTGTTCCACTGGCTCTCTGGGTCCTGCAGTAGAACACAGATCCAGTTAATGCCAGTGGTAAACCACTAAGTACCACTCTTTGATTATTTTCCTTCTGCTCCTTGGCTCATTTACCTACTCCTCTAGCAGTGACTTGACAACAATCTCCCAAAAAAACTACCTGCACTTGGAGTTGTGTTCAGGGGTCTGTGTCTAGAGAAATCCATGTTACCCAGTCCATAATAAAATGGGGGAGAGGGGGACATTGGGAAGGAGGAAACTCACTCATTGACCATCATTAAAGATGCCTTATGTGGAAAATTGCTAATTAAAGGAAAAGAAGGAAGTAATCAGACTAGAGAAGGAACTGGAGTTTATTCCCAATTGATCTCTGAACGTTCATTGCAGCAGAACAACTAATACATGTAAAATAATTGACAAAATTAGAAAATTATTATTTTACAGCCACTAATGATATAATTGATTTAGGCATCAATGTATAAGATTACTTCAAAATGTTCATAGAAAAAAAGGAATGTAGGGGGTGGCACTGTGGCATAGTAGGTAAAAAGCTGCCGCCTGTGGTACCAGCCTTCTATATGGGCTGCTCCACTTCTGATCCAGCTCCATGCTAATGTGCCTGGGAAAGTAGTGGAGGATGGCCCAAGTCCCTGGGCCCCTGCACCCATATGGGAGACCTGGATGAAGCTCTTGACTCCTGGCTTCGGTCTGGCCCACCTCTGGCCATTATGGCCATTTGGGGAGTGAACCAGCAGATGGAAGATCTCTCTCTCTCTCTCTGAATCTCTCTCTCTTCTTCTGCCTTTCCAATAAATAAATAAATCTTTAAAAAAGAAAGAAAAAAAGGAATTAAAAGATACGTGTATATTTGTGCAAAAAAATTTGAAGTTCATGCCTGGTTTTGTCATAATATACATTTCCTTGACCTTTATTGAAGACCCCCTCTTATGTATGTATTTCAAAGGGTTTTTTTTTTTTTTTTTTTTTGCACGAAAAAAAATTCTCTTAGTTTCACTTTCCAAGAACTTTCTGAAGTACCCTCATGGGTTAAAATCATCATGTAAGATAGATAACAGGAAAGAGGAAAACTTCCAGTCTCCAGGAACTACATGTTAGAAAGATGGATGTTAAATGAAAACATGAGGAAAAAAAAAAACGAGAAATCCAGATTATGAGATATGCCACTAGTCAATTGGCCTGATAACTTCAAAAAGTCAATCACATCAATAACATAAAGAAAACTTACAGGGGTGGCTGTTTTGGAATTCAAGAGTTTAAGGAAAGAAAACCAAATGTAACAAGTGAGCCTTGACGCCTTGACTGGATCCTATGTAGAAAAACATGAGTTGTAACAAAGGAGCACACATTAGGCACAGAGGTTAAGGTGATGCTTGGGACATCCACACCGCATCAGGGTATCTGCTCCCAAGTCCAGCTTCTAGGAGGCAGCAGGTGATACTGCAGTAGTTAGATCCCTACCACCCACCCCTGGATTGTGTTTCAGGCTCCTGGCTTCAGCCTGCTCCAGCTCTGGGTATTGTTGGCATTTGGCGAGGGAATGAACCAGCATATGGAAGCTATTGCTCTCTCTCTCCTTCACTCTGCCTTTCCAATATAAGCACATAAATGAATAAAGTTTAAAATAGTTATAAAAAGATATTTTGGGGGAATAGGAGAAAATTCCCACTTTTATATTGACAGAATATTACATGAAGGAAGAGGATTACCATTAACTTTCTTAGGTGCTGCAGTGACATGGGGGTTATGTAGAAAAAAACACTTTATTACTTAAGAGTTGAAGATAGGGGCCGGCGCCATGGCTCACTAGGCTAATCCTCCACCTGTGGCGCCGGCACTCCGGGTTCTAGTCCAGGTTGGGGTGCTGGTTCTGTCCCGGTTGCTCCTCTTCCAGTCCAGCTCTCTGCTGTGGCCCGGGAGTGCAGTGGAGGATGGCCCAGGTCCTTGGGCCCTGCACCCACATGGGAGACCAGGAGGAAGCACCTGGCTCCTGGCTTCGGATCGTGGAAGCAGGCTGGCCGTAGCAGCCATCTGGGGGGTGAACCAACAGAAGGAAGACCTTTCTCTCTGTCTCTCTCTTTCTCACTGTCTAACTCTGCCTATCAAAAAAAAAAAAAAAAGAGTTGAAGATAGAAGTAGTTAGGGGTACGGTGTTATGATGTTTGCATTATACCTTAAATTGAAATGTTTTGTGTGTGTGTGTGTGTGTATGGAAAGAGGTAGTAATGAATGGAAGAAATTAGAGAGGCAGAAAAAATATGCCAAATATTGGAACTCAGTACCAGATATATGAGTGCATATGAGTGCTTATTGCACCATTCTATTAATTTTCTGTTTGAAAATATTACCATAAAAATTGAAAAAATAGGGGCCAACATTGTGGTGTAGCAGGTAAAGCCACTGCCTGCAATAAAAGCATCCCGTATGGGTGCTGGTTCCTGTTCCAGCCGCTCCACTTTTGATCCAGCTCTCTGCTGATGTGCCTGGGAAAGTTAGCAGAAGATGGCCCAAGTGCTTGGACCCCTGCCTTCCACGTGGGAGACCCACATAAAGTTCCTGACAATGGCCCTGGACGTTGTGGCCATCTGGGGAATGAACCAACAGATAGGAAGATCTCTCTCTCTCTCTCTCTCTCACTCTCTCGCTCTCTTGCTCTCTCTCTCTCTGTCTCCTTGACTTTCAAATAAGTAATTAAATCTTTAAAAATATACATCTGAGGTAAATATGGGAAGATATCAATATTTTTCAAACAGATGGCAGGGACATGCTTGTTTATTATGTTACTCTCTCTTTCACTTATGTTTGAAATGTTTTACAATACAAGTTATTAAATGTAAAAACCAAAGCAAAACAAAGCACTAAAGAAATGAGTTGGAGTTTCTGAGCTGAAGGGCAGAAGGTATTTCAGGTCATGTGCACAGAACTTGCAAAGGCCTCTGACATAGAACATCATATTTTCCTCTCAGTATGGCCGCCCTGTTTACTGTGAAGACTCTTGAGGAACTGGCTACCGGAGCCCATATAGCACCTTGGAGGACAGTAAAAAGACTCAGAATTAAAGGGGAGGGGAAACTATGCACCTGAGGAAGCAGTGGAAGATAGCCCAAATGCTTTGGCCCCTGACACCTAACACCTACATGGGAGACTCACATGAAGCTCCTGCTTCCTGGCTTTGCCCTGGCCCATCCCCGGCCATTGTGGCCATCTGGGGAGTGAACCAGTGGATGGAAGACCTCTCTCTCTCTCTCTCTCTCTCTCTCTCCCTCTCTCTCTCTTTCTCTCCCTCTATTTCTATATTTCTATCTCTTTTGCTATCTCTATCTCTCTGTAACTGGCTTTCAAGTAAATAAATAAATCAATCTTTTTAAAATGCATTACGTTGAAGACAAAGATGAGTCAGAGAAGCACAGACTATAGCAAGTTAGTAGTCTCCAGCAGCTGTCCAGGTGAGTGATGACTCAAGCCTAGTCCCTGCTTGAGCCAGTGGGAACAGAGAAGGTTTTGAAGAAGGATAAATTTATTTCCAATAATTTCCCATCTGACACACTACAGCTTGTAATATACTTTACTTAGAGGAAATCGGAGAAGCTGTGTAAACACTAATGAACAACCTATGATTGCTAAATTCACTAAGATGAACACATAACTTCATAACAGATGCATATTTATAGAACCTCGGTAGGAGATATTTTGTCTGATAGAAAAATTTGATGCAAGATGAGACATTTTCAGTTATGGAGGTTATTTATCGAGACCTCTCCTTTTGAAAACAAGCCACGTTCTAATAATCGTTATCCAAAGGGAATGAACACCTGTAAAACTACACCACCATTACATTCTCTCAGATTTTAGTCAGTTTCTATCAACTGATAGCGACATATCTGCCCCTTGATTTATCATTTTACCACTATTTTCACCAGAAAAAACACATCACTAAGATGGAAAAGTTGATTCTAACCTATATGGGACCTCTGTGTGAGAAAAAGTTTCCTCCTCAATCATCTTTTTTCAGCTTTATTGAGGTATAATTGTATAAAAATTATACATTCAATCCTTGACTTACAATGGTCACCTAATGATTCTTTTGACTTTATAATGCCTAAGCTGTCGTTAGATGTATTAAAAGCATTTTCAATTTTTTATCTTTACAACATATGATGGGTGTTTGGAGTTACAAATACCATTGAAGGTCAAGGAGCAACTATGTATTTATTATAATATATATTATATATCACTTATAATAATATATTTACATATAACATATAAATATATATATTTTTACTTTGTACAACTTGATGATTTGGTATATGTATACATTGTGAAAAATTACCACATCCAAGCTATTAACCTAGCCATCATGTCATGTCACATAGTTAACATTTTCTTTTTTGTATATATGTGTGCATCTGTATGAGAGAGAGAAGAGAGAAAGAGAGATGAGGACACTTAATATCTACTCTCTTAGCAACCTTCATAAATAGTCAGTACAGTTTAGTTAACTGTAATCTCCATGCTGTATGTCAGGTCTCCAGAATTTACATCTTGCAAAACTAAAACTCTGTACTCTTTAATCAAATCTCCCCACATGATTTCTTTTCTAAAAAAATTCCTTGAAAGGCAGAGAGAGAGAGAGAGAGAGAGAGAGAGAGAGCGCGAGATCATCCATCCCCAAATGGCTGCAGCAGTGGCAATCCAAAACCAGGAGCCTGGAACTCTATTCAGGGGCCCAAGTGCAGGGGCCCAAGTGCTTGTGTCATCTTCCCCTGTTTTCCCAGGCATATTAGCAAAGAGCTGGATCAGAAGTGGAGCATCCAGGACTCTAAATGTCACCCATGTGGGATGCCGGCATTGCAGATGGTGGCTTAACCTGCTGAGCCACAATGCCAGCACCCCACCCCCTTAATTCATATAATTTCTTGAATCAATACATTGTAGCAGATAGGCTTTCAGGTGGGTCCATGATCCCTGCTTCCTGGGAGTTCACTCTTTTATATTGTTCCGTCTGCCTGAGTGACTTGTTTCTAATCAACAGACAATTGCAGAGGTATTGAGATGCCCCTTTCATCATTACATTATATTATACAAGACTCCCATCTTGCTAGCAGACTTACTATCTTTCTTCCTTTCTGGCTTTGGGGAGACCACCTGCCATGTTGTGGGAGGACCTAAGGAAAGGACCACATGGCAAAGAACTCTGGAAGCATTTAAGAGCTGAGAAAACATCTAAAAGCCCTGAGTCTTATAATGCCAAGGGGATTAATTCTGCCAAAATTCACAAGAGTTGGGTGGCAATTCCATCATCAGTTGAGCCTCTGGATGAGAACCCAGCTCTGGCTGACCCTTGGATTGCAACCTGGAAGACATCTGATCCGTAAAAACTGTGAGACAGTAAATTCATGTTGCTGTAAGCCACTGTGTGTGATAATTTATCATGCCACAATAGAAAACTAGCACATGTATCAATGAGCAGTCTCAGCAATCATACGCAACAAGAATCTGTTGATCCCGCAGCCATATTAGGTGACTGTATCTGTCTCTAAACTCCCTCTGCCCCTCTCTTACAAGGAGACAAGGGGCTGCATTTAGGGCCCATTAGCATGATCAGAGATAAGCACAGTGTTTCAGGATTCTTATTCACATCTTTTGCCACATAGGGTAATATTCCTTCTTTTTTCTGAATAAGGTAACGTCCAAAGGTTTTGGGGATTAGGAAGTGACCATATCTTGGAGGAGGTATCATTTGCTCAGCCTATTACAGTGACCTAACAATAGCCTGTATGTAAAAGACATAAAGTACAAAGGGGGGCAAAAGAGAGAGAGAGAGAGAGAGAAAGGAAGCAAGGGAACACTATCTTTAGGGCTTAAGAAATAACATCCAATGATTCTATAAGTTAAACTTCATAAATTGGTAGCTAGAACATATTCATCCTACCAAAATTTGGAAAAAAGTCTGCTCACATGTACCCTGTTTGAGTCTGAATATCTTTCTAGAGCTGCTTCTGCACAGGCACACACCTGCCCTCCACTCCTGTGTACTTACCTGCTTCCTGGAACGAAAAAACATAAGAAGTACACACACTCCATCCCCAAGTGCAACGACCTATGACAATTTCAGAGTGAGGGGAACTGCTGGAATTCAGGTGTTCAAAGTATAATCATAAAGCACAGCCATTTGTATATGTACATGTCCAAGTAAATGTGAGAGTGAGAGTGCAGGTGTATGGAATAGAGGGTTCTCTCTTGATACTCCGGGACTCAGCCAAGAGGCTTGGAATGTCTACATTCACTTGCATATAAATTATTTGTGCATATGTCCCTAAAGTGAATGGAATGGCCTTAGATGCAGTCACTTTGTACAGTGCATACTCTGAGCAACCTTACTTGGAGATTGGGAGAAGGAAGATGTAAAGGGGTGCCATCCTCATTGGAGGATCCTAAAATCACACTGCAAAAATCAAATCTCAAGAGAAGATTTGGTTCAGGTGTCTGCTTCAAAGAAGATAAACATCTAAAAATGTAATTGTGATATGTGAGCACCTATCCTATTTTAAAGCATTCCATAATTGCTAGTAATACTCAACATATGGCTATGCTCGCATCTTTTCAGTGGTGTGCAGCTGATCTGTCATTGCCTACCCAAGAGCACCAAGCTTCAACACACTATGTGTTTGTGAGAAGTAAAAGGAATGTAAACACTGGCACTCCAGAACTTAGACATTCATTGCTCCTTTTTTAAAAAAAGATTTTTAAATTTATTTACTTGAAAGAGGGAGAGAAATAGAAATATCTTTCATCCTCTGGTTCACTCCCCAAATTGCTGCCAACAGTCAGGTCTGGGCCAGGCTGAAACCAGGAGCCAGGAACTCCATCCTGGTCTCTCGCATGGTTGGCAGGGGCCCAAGGACTTGGGCTATCATTTACTGCCTTCCCAGATGCATTAGCAAGAAGCTAGATTGGATGTGGAGTAGCCAGAACTTGAATCAGCACTCTGATTTGAGATGCTGGTGTTGCAGTTGGTGGCTTAATCCCCTGCACCACAACGCTGGCCCTTGCACCTCTATTTCTAACTGGTGGTGAGTCAGTCATCTACTTTGATTAAGCTTAAAGGTGCCCCATTGTTTTAAAATTGCATTTATGCAGCTCAACAACAGCCAAATAGGTGGAAAGAAACTGTCATGTTTAGTTGTGACCACTTAAGTCAGACTATAAAAGAGACAATGCTCATGCCAGCTGTGGAAACATTCTAAATTCGCATAGGGACCTATGAGCCCACTCCCAAGCGTAGTTAGGCTGACTTTAATAAGTCAAAATTTATCTTATAGTTTTCACCTACCCAGTGACTCCTTTGATGACCTATTTCTTCCTTTTATTCTCCCAATAGATACATAAGAATAGTAATCTTCCTCTCTTTTGGAGGAAAATATCTTTTTAATATAAACAAGTTGTACTTACATTTATGTGGGTTGCATCTAGTGGTTCCTTCCTCTTGCCATGGCTTGTCAGTCTGTCATGTAAAGGCCTTTATTGATTCTAGCACAATCATCCTTGCTGTTTGAACCTGTCTGGTAAAAGCAAGTCTTATAATAAGTTGTCTTATCATCCCAATTGTTGAAGCTAAGCTTATTCATCCATCAGCAACAGGATTAGACATTTTCATGTATGTTCAATAGGCAGATGACTGGGTCAACCAGTCCTCAAGTACCCAAATGGTACTCTGTTGATTTGGTTCTAAAAAGTAGCCCAAAGAATATGTCTTCTGTCGCTCCCCCTCTTCGTGGAGGAACGACACTAAACCCTGCCTAGGTTTCCTATCCGAGTCACGGCACCATTATGTCACTCCCCCTCTTCGTGGAGGAACGACACTAGACCCTGCGTTGTTCTTTTGTCTGCTCGGCTCTTCCCGGGTTTGCTGCTGGTCCTTCCTGGGTTGGCTGCCGATCCTTCCACCTCCGTGGAAGGGCGGTTCCCCCTGCCACTTTCCCCACTTCCTCGGGGGAGCGGCACACCACCAGCCAGCTCTCTCGGGGGCTGCTCAGATGTTCCTTCAGATAGATGTTCCCCTTAGATGTTCCTGGTGCATGTTGTCTCTCTCCTCCTTTATAGTCCTCTTCCACCAATCCCAACTCTGCTACCCACACGCCGAGCACGCTGCTCTCCTTCAATCAGGAGCAGGATCAGCTCCTGCAGGTTATTGGTCGAACTGGAGGCAGCTGTGTAGAAGCTGTTTCCTCCTCTCCCAGCGCCATATTGTGGGAGAGCAGATGCATAGAATAAGTCTTAATTCCAGTAACTTAGTCTAGTCCGAGTTGCTCCCCACAGTCTTCCAAAGTAATTTTCTTGTAGTATTCAGTCTTGTTCTCAGTCATCATAAAATCAAAAGAAGTTATCCTAGCCACACTGTCCTGGAAAGTGTGAATACAGGTTTTCATTGGGCCTTAGAAAGCCCCATCTGACTAAAGCAATGCTGATCTAAAATGTTTTCTCCCTTTGGAAGTCAATTCAAATGACTATTAACAATATTCTTATTTTTTCCCATTTCACCTGCATAGGGCTAACTTTGGGAGACAGAAAATGTAATGGAAAGACACCCCAAAACCATGAACAATGTAGTCTTAGCCACCCCTTCCCACAGTAAGCAAATGCATAGAGCTCAGTTCTTTTTATTCTTCTCTGTACTGTTCTGAGTTTCTTCTACTATGCTGCTGAGGTCCAACAATGAATGGAAGAGACATTAGCAGGCAAACTTGGCCTGTTCTCAGTCACAAAGCAAAATCTTCTGGCATTTCATGATTATGATCTTTGCTGTCAATTTTTTTCTGGAGATAATTGTATCAGTTTAAGAAAGTTTCCTGGGGCCAGCGCTGTGGCATAGCTGGTAAAGCTGCCGCCTACAGTGCCAGCATCCCATATGGGCGCTGGTTCATGTCCTGGCTGCTCCACTTTCGATCCAGCTCTCTGCTATGGCCTGGGAGAGCAGTGGAGGATGGCTCAAGTCCTTGGGCCCCTGCACCCATGCGGGAGACCTGGAAGAAGCTCCTGGCTCCTGGCTTCAGATCGGCGCAGCTCCGGCTCTTGCAGTCATCTGGGGAGTGAACCAGCGGATGGAAGACCTTTCTCTCTCTCTGTCTCACCTCTCTCTGTGTAACTCTGACTTTCAAATAAATAAATAAATCTTAAAAAAAAGAAAGTTTCCTTTTATTACTAGTTTGCCTAGTGGAGATTTATCCCCAAAAATGGCTATAGAATATTATCCAATACTTTTTGGTTATCTGTGAAGGTGATCATATGATATTTGTCCTTAATCTTGTTATTGTGGTGAATTATACTGCATAATTTTCTACGGTTAATCTAAGCTTGCTTTTCTAGAATAAACTCAACTTGGTTCAGATACATTATATTTTTTAAATATTACTAGACTTGAATAACTGTTATATAAACATTTAAAGATTTTATTTATTTGAGAGGTAGAGTTACAGCTAGAGAGAGGGAGAGACAGAGAAAGGTCTTCCATCTGCTGTTTCACTCCCCAAATGGCTGCAACGGCCGATGCTGGGCTGGTCCGAAGCCAGGAGCCAGGAGCTTCTTCCAGGTCTCCCACATGGGTGCAGGGGCCCAAGAACATGGGCCGTCTTCCACTGCTTTTCCAGGCCATAGCAGAGAGCTCGATAGGAAGAGGAGCAGCCGGAAGTAGAACCGGTGCCCATATGGGATGCTGGCACCACAGGTGACAGTGTTACCTGCTATACCATACTATACTGTTTGAGATTTTGCACATATGTTCTTTAGTGATATTGACTTGAAATAATGTTTTTTGTAATATTCCTTGTTAGATTTTTATTATTTCTGGTTATACTCCAAAATGCATTAGAGAATCTTGAGTGTTTTCCAATATTTTAGGTGACCTTTTAACAAATTGGCACTGTATTTTGTGAAATGTTTGTAGATTGACTATTGAAGTCATTTGGAAATAGTCTTTATTAAAAATGCTTATAAACAACATTTTTGAAAATGTTTTTATATTCTTCTACTTTTCTATTTCTCCATATACCAGGCTTATAAAGTTGTATCTTTCTGCATTCTTTTTTTTTTTATATTTTTTTTTATTTGAAAGGGAGACAGAGAGGGAGGAGGGGTTTCCATCCACTGATTTGCTCCCCAGATACCCACAACACCCAGGGCTGGGTCAAGCTGAAGCCAGGAGCCAAGAACTCAATCCAGCTCTCTCTTGTGCATGGGAAGGACCCAAGTGCTTGAGCCATCACTTGCTGCCTCCTAGTGTGTACATCAGCAGGATGTTGGATCAAAAACAGAGGAGGGGCCGGCGCTGTGGTACAGTGGGTTAACGCTCTGGCCTGAAGCGCCGGCATCCCATATGGGTGCCGGTTCAAGACCCTGCTGCTCCACTTCCTATTCAGCTCTCTGCTATGGCCTGGGAAAGCAATAGAAGATGGCGCAAGTCCTTGGGCCCCTGCACCCATGTGGGAGACCTGGTGGAAGCTCCTGGCTCCTGGCTTCGGATTGGTGCAGCTCTGGCCGTTGCGGGCAATTGGGGAGAGAACCATTGGATGGAAGACCTCTCTCTCTCTCTCTCTCTCTCTCTCTGCCTCTCCTCTCTTTGTGTAACTCTGACTTTCAAATAAATAAATAAATCTTAAAAAAAAAAAACAACAGAGGGGAAAAGATTTGAATCCAAGGTACTCCAAAATGATGTGGATGTCCCAAGGGGCATCTTAACCACTGCTCCAGACACCAGCCTCTTTATCTTTCCATCAATTTGTCTAGTTCATGTAAATTTTTCAAGTTTAGTGGCATGAAGTTATATATAAAATAGTCTTTTAAAACATTTTTATATCTGTAGTATACACAATGAGTCTTATGATTTGTCAATTTTATCAGTTGATTTAAAGAACCAATTTTTATCCTTGTTGATTCTTGCTATTGTACTTTTTCTATTTCATTAATTTCTACTTTCTATTATTTACTTCTTTCTACTTTTTTACTCTAATTTGGATTTCTGCTCCTAATTTCTTCAGATAAGTGGACGAGCTTATTGATTTTCAGGCATCCTCTTATAATACATGGATTTAAAGCCGCCAGCATCCAGCTGAAAGCCAGCAAGACACTGAGCCTGTCAGGAAATAAATGCTGCTAACAACCACATCAGCTTACATATTCTTCCCCAGCAGAATTACAGATAAGAGCCAAGTTTTGCCTAACATCTTGATTTCAGCCTTGCTAAGGACCCAGTTAACACATGCCCAGTATTTTTGATCCATATAGCTGTGAGATAATAAATATATATTATTTCAAGCCAATAAGTTTGTGGTTGATATATCACTGGAACAATGCGTTTGTGGCACCTTTATTATGAAAGAAAAGTGAGCTTGGAATTTTTAAATGGTTTCGTTTTCTTTGGGCATTTTTAAGATGTCATTCCAAGGTATTTGGACTTATAATTTTTCTGTTGAGAAGTTAGTTGTCATTCTGTGTTGCTTCTTTGAAAATGATTGATATCTTTATTCTGGCTGCTTTTAAGTTTCTCTTTTATTTCGGAGACTTTTACTATGATGTGCCTAGGGACTGATTTCACTTTATAAATCCGCTTGGAATCAATAGGCCTTCTTGATATCTTTTATCAGTTTTAAATGTTCTCAGTCATTTTTTTTTTTCAAATGTTGCTCTGCTCTAATCTCTCTCATTCTTCTTTTTCTCAGATCGCAATTACATATATGCTAGACTTTCTTACTTTATCTTTTATTTTTGCTTCTACTTGTTCTTTTTAACTTACCCAGCTTAATTCTACTTAATTTTCTTTGAAACTATCTTCTTATTCATTAATGATATCTTTAACTTTATTTAGTCTGATGTAACCAATCCAGTGAGTTCTTAATTTACATTTCTGGAAATTATTTTTGATTTTTTATATATGTATAAGTCTGTGCCAATATTCTCAAATTCAATTTCCTTATCAGAACACAATATAAAGTATGCATCTGGTTATTCCAGTAGCCACATCACCTATGGTCTCCTTGCGTTAACTATTGTTTCTGCTGGTTTTCTTTAGGTGATCTTATCTCCTTATGTCTGTTTAATTTTTGTTTGCTAGATACTGTGTTTGCAAAATATTTGTAGCAATTGTGATAATATTGTCTTCCTCCAGAATGAATTTTCATTCTCTTCTGCCAATACCAGAGCATTCAGGCAATCCAGGATCACTACAGTCCACGCAGAGATGGAAATGAGTTGAGCTGCAGTATCTTTGAGGGATTTTCTGTATCAGGTGCATCCATATTGCTAGGACATAGCCCTTCTATTGTCCCAGGGCCTCCGAGAGTCCTGAATGCCAAATCCTGTGTCACTACCCTTGTAAAGCTATCACAAGCAGCATTCAACCTTTTAGATTCTCAGGCACCTGCTACGGAAATGTCAAATGCCCCAGGGGAAAAGTGGCCCCAAACTCTGGCTTATTCCCTGGGTATCAATCTTCCTTTGGTTCCTGCCCAGTAATTCTTCACTCTATTTTTCTATTTTTAGCTGTCTGTTGTGACACTTGCCAGACTGTATTTTAATATTTATGAGCTCATATCTCCCAGCTTTTCTTAGTTGTCATGAGCAAGAGGGTTGGTCTGAACTAACTAGTCCACTTTTACCAGAAGAGGAAGCTCTATCCCCAAGATCATCGTAATCATCTCAGATCATCTGTGACCTCCCCGTTCTGATCCCTCAGCTCTTTCCTCTTAACCTGCATCACTACCCAGATGATGTCCCTTCTACTTCATTTTCATTCTCCTTCTGAACCTGCCAGAGCCTGTGTAAAATGCAGGAGAGCTGCAAGCATCGACCACAGCACAGGTCAGACATTTATTTACACTGAGGAATATCTCAATTCTCAACTCCAATGAAGAAACCTTAATTTTCTCTTGACTGACTCCACATACAGATTTTATCAATTATCCAATTTAGCTGGCACTCAGAGACAGAATTTAGGCAGAACTAATCTAGTTCTATTTTTTCCCCCTGTGAAATGGCAGGAATATATCCAGCTCTCTGACAAGTGAAGAACTGGATGTGAAAATGTCTTTAAAACTGGAGTGTTCTGTACAGATATAAGGTTATGTATGCAATTCTAGCCTTTTACATTGACCACCTTTGCTCCTTTATCTGCTATTACTCGAACAGTAGCACAGGGAAATTCAAAAGGTTAGTGGAAATTGGAATTAAAAGACAAGTTAATTTTTGTGCAAAAGTTTTGAAATCCATGCATAGATTTTTCGTAATATGAATCTCTGTGAACCTTTTGAAAGCCCCTTGTATGCAGCATCTGCTCTTTCCTTCTCTCAAAAGAACCATTTTTAAAGTAGCTAACCCCAACCAAATAACTTAGCATATTCCTTACTCTGCTCTTTTCCTTCCTAAATCATCTTACTCCCTTAACTTTAAAAAAAAATGGTACTTTTATTATTATAATCATCATTTTCTCTGGATTATTTTAATTATATTGAGGCATGGATAAGTGGACCAAATACAAGGTAAAGAGTTCATTTGGAGCCAGCACTGTGGTGTAAATAAATGAAAAAAAATTAATGTATCACAAGGGGACAGCATTGTGGTGCAGGGGGTTGGGCTGATACCTGCAATGCTGGCATCCCATATGGGTGCTGGTTTGAGTCCCAGCTGCTCCACTTCTGATCCAACTCAATGCTAATACCCCTGGAGAAGCAGCAGAAGATGGCCCAAGTGCTTGGGCCCCTGTACCCATGTGCGAGACCTGGAAGAAGCTCTTGACTCCTGGTTTCCACCTGGCCTAGGCCTGGCTGTTGTGGCCATTTGAGCAGTGAACCAGTGGATGGAAGATCTCTTTCTCTCTCTCTCTCTGTAACTCTACCTTTCAAATAAATAATCTTTTTTAAAAAAAGAGTTCATTAATCTGCCAGAGAACTTCAAAAAACTATAATTTCATAAATTTGCTATTAATTCACAAGAAAAATTCATATCTAGCTCATGTCACAAGTTAAAGACATTTCCAGGCCAGCACCACGGCTCAATAGGCTAATCCTCCACCTGCAGCACCGGCACCCTGGGTTCTAGTCCTGGTTGGGGTGCTGGATTCTGTCCTGGTTGCTCCTCTTCCAGTCCAGCTCTCTGCTGTGGTCCGGGAGTGCAGTGGAGGATGGCCCAAGTCCTTGAACCCTGCACCCGCATGGGAGACCAGGAGAAGCACCTGGCTCCTGGCTTCCGATCAGCGCAGTGCACCGGCCGCAGTGCGCTGGCCACAGCAACCATTGGAGGGTGAACCAACGGAAAAGGAAGACCTTTCTCTCTGTCTCTCTTTCTCACTGTCCACTCTGCCTATCAAAAAAAATTTTTTTAATTAAAAAAAGACATTTTCCAGTCTCTCAAGTATGATTTTGGAGACCCATAGGTATTGATTGAATGCATTTTTTTTTTTGGTGGATAGCATTTTATTTTATTTTTTTAACTTTTACTTAATAAATATAAATTTGCAAAGTACAGCTTTTGGATTACAGTGGCTTCCCTCCCCCCATAACCTCCCTCACACCCGCAACCCTCCCATCTCCCACTCCCTCTCCCATCCCATTCACATCAATATTCATTTTCAATTATCTTTATATACAGAAGGTCAATTTAGTATATACTAAGTAAAGATTTCAACAGCTTGCACCCACACAGAAACACAAAGTGTAAAGTACTGTTTGAGTTATACCATTAATTCACATAGTACAACACATTAAGGACAGAGATCCTACATGGGTAGTAAGTGCACAGTGACTCCTGTTGTTGATTTAACAATTGACACTCTTGTTTATGGCGTCAGTAATCACCCGAGGCTCTTGTCATGAGTTGCCAAGGCTATGGAAGCCTATTGAGCTCGCCAACTCTGATCTTATTTAGACAAGGTCATAGTCAAAGTGGAAGTTCTCTCCTCCCTTCAGAGAAAGGTACCTCCTTCTTTGATGGCCTGTTCTTTCCACTGGGATCTCATCACTCACAGAGATATTTCTCTTTTTTTTGCCACAGTGTGTGGGGAGCAACTCGGACTAGACTAAGTTACTCGAATTAAGACTTATTCTATGCATCTGCTCTCCCACAATATGGCGCTGGGAGAGGAGGAAACAGCTTCTACACAGCTGCCTCCAGTTCAACCAATAAACTGTAGGACCTGCTCCTGATTGGAGGAGAGCAGCGTACTCGGCGTGTGGGTAGCAGAGTTGGGATTGGTGGAAGAGGACTATAAAGGAGGAGAGAGACAACATGCACCAGGAACATCTAAGGGGAACACCTGAGCAGCCCCCGAGAGAGCCGGCCGGCAGTATGCCGCTCCCCCGCGGAAGTGGGGAAAGTGGCAGGGGGAACCACCCTTCCACGGAGGTGGAAGGGATGGTAGCCAACCCGGGAAGAACCAGCAGCAAACCCGGGAAGGGCCGAGCAGGCAAAAGAACAGCGCAGGGTCCTGTGTCGTTCCTCCACGAAGAGGGGGAGCGACAACAGTGTTTTGGCTTTCCATGCCTAAAATACTCTCATGGGCTTTTTAGCCAGATCCGAATGCCTTAAGGGCTGATTCTGAGGCCAGAGTGCTGTTTAGAACATCTGCCATTCTATGAATCTGCTGTGTATCTCGCTTCCCATGTTGGATCATTCTCTTGTTTTTAATTCTATCAGTTAGTATTAGCAGATACTAGTCTTGTTTATGTGATCCCTTTGACTCTTTATCCTATCCTATCAATTTGATCAATTATGAACTGAAACTGATCACTTGGACTAGTGAGATGGCATTGGTACATGCCACCTTGATGGGATTGTATTGGAATCTCCTGGCATGTTTCTAACTCTACCGTTTGGGGTAAGTCCGATTGAGCATGTGCCGAACTGCACATCTCCTCTCTCTCTTATTCCCACTCTTATATTTAACAGGGATCACTTTTAGTTAATTTTAAATGCCTAAGAATAATTGTGTGTTAAAGAGTTCAAGCAATAGTATTAAGTAGAAAAAAATACTAAAAGGGATAAAGTATTAAGTTGTTCCTCAACAGTCAAGATAAGGGCTGATCAAGTCACTGTTTCTCATAGTGTCCATTTCACTTCAGTAGGTTTCCTTTTTGGTGCTCTGTTAGTTATCACGATTGAATGCGGTTTTAATATATGTATATCATGAATATATTACAATTTCTTCAATAATTTCCCTATTGATGTATATTCAGATTGTTTATAGGATTTTTTGTCACTAAAAAGAGTGGTGCTACGAATATCATTTAATGTGTGCCCAATTAGTCAAAGAAGATCAATTTACAGATAGAATAGAGTGTTCTTTATTCAAAGGTATCAAGTTGTTAGCTTTCTCTTCTGGTAGACCTTCAAACACACACTCAATGTAGGTTTAAGTGAAATATTTAGTCCTGTCCCATGCTGGTCAAAGTCAAGGTCATGTCTGCAAACTCATCCACTGTATAATACTACTGCCCTTGCTTCTCCTAGATACTTATCTTTTTAAAACCATAAACGATGGAACCTACATTGTCTTACATCAAATGCTGTTAAGACAATTTCATGGAACAACAGCAGTAAAAACTCTAACCTTTCCTTTCACTCCCATCCAAGTTTCAACTTGGGTAGAAAATGTAGAGGGGTCCTAGCAACTGTGGTCATGGCCTTTTCCTGCACTACTAAGGTTTCATTTCTCCAAGCCTGCTGTTGATTTACAAGCCCTGTCAATTCCCTAGTGATTTGACACTATTACTGGCTTAAATATCCAACACCTGTTGGTTTTTCTCAAGTAGTGAGTTTATCCAGCCACAAGCTAGTTATTACTTGGCCTTGAATCTCCCACCTGGTACTTTCCATCCTTTTTCTACACTTCCCTGCTACTCTCAATTCCAATGCCTCTCTCTTATGGTAATGTTTTGATAGAAAGCGTTATAAATTTTTTTCCCAAAGATTGTTTATTTCCGTGATGTGTCAGCCCATTTTGTGTTGCTGTAACAAAATATCTGATGCTGCCTAGTGTATAGAGGAAAGAGGCTTATCTGGCTCACAGTTCTGGTAGCTTGAAGCTCTAAACAGCATAGCAGTGATGTCCAGGCAAGGACCTCTGGCTGTGTCACAACATCATGGAGAAGCAGAAAAGGAGCCAGGCACACACAGAAGGGGAAAGCACAGGGGGTGAAATCAATTTGTAACGGCCCACTCTCACTAGACATTATTATTATTTTTTTTTTTTTGACAGGCAGAGTGGACAGCGAGAGAGAGAGACAGAGAGAAAGGTCTTCCTTTTGCCGTTGGTTCACCCTCCAATGGCCGCTGCGGCCGGCGCACCGCGCTGATCCGATGGCAGGAGCCAGGAGCCAGGTGCTTTTCCTGGTCTCCCATGGGGTGCAGGGCCCAAGCACCTGGGCCATCCTCCACTGCACTCCCTGGCCACAGCAGAGGGCTGGCCTGGAAGAGGGGCAACCGGGACAGAATCCGGCGCCCTGACCGGGACTAGAACCCGGTGTGCCGGCGCCGCTATCACTAGACATTATTAATCCATTTATCAGCGTGGAGCCCCCATGGCCTAATTATCCTCTGCTAAGCCCTATCTCTTAAAAGTTCCACCACCTCAACACTGCTACCCCGGGAACCAAGCTTTCAGCATAGGAACCTTTGGAAGACAAACCACATCCAGATCATAGCACATGACCGATGCCATTGATAATTGCCACTGGGAGTCTCCTCTGTCTTCTGCTTCCCAGCACCATTAAATTGTTTTTAGTGTGCAAACACTGGAGTACTGAGAAAATACCAGTAGTTTTACATGGCCGTACCTGCTACTTCTTATCTGAGTCCTCATAGTGTGTGGCAAACCAATATTTCAACATCCACGTAACATATGCCATTGTGGCATAAAAAAATATTTTGAACAGAAGATCTATCTTCCTAAAAGCAGAGCTTCCCTGAGGAGCTCGAAAGTACTGAATTGTCATAAATCTGTTCCCTGGGAGCAGAGAGGGGGGATTGACTCTTAGCACCAGAGATTGAGAAGTCTCCCTGCCAAACCTCAACAGACATTGTCACAAATATATCTCCTATCTGCATGTTCTCCTAAAAGTCTGTTGGTAGTTCCAAAAAGTCCTTTGTTTTTCCACAAGTGTCTTTTATGCACGTTCCCTCCCACCATGAAGATTTCATATGAGTTCTGGATTCTAGCATTCTTTGTGAACTCTCAAATGCACATACATGTAGGTGCTTAAAATCTCTTTTCTCTTGCTAGTCTATCTTTTGTCAGTTTAAGTCTCAAGCCCCAGTCACTGAACCTAAGGTAGTAAAAGAAAATATGTTCTTCTTTGACATCATGGAGAAAGAAAAATGGTTTCATAGTAGGGGAAATGGGAGCAAGAAGTGCATTTGCTATAGCCCTCGAATCTGTCTCTGCTATGATTCTTCTGAGATATCAATGAAACAGAAAATTTAAATAAATTTGAGTAGTGAAAGAGGTAGGAAGAGAATCCAGAGTGAATTGTTGAAACTTTATAACTTAAGATGTCACTTAAGAATATGCAGGTGTTCCCCCATTTACTTATGGGAAGGAGATTTAAGATTTTTCTTCCTTTAAGGAATCAAACAGGACAAAGAACATCTTTTCCAAATGGAAACCTTTAAGTTGATTTTTTGTAAGATCATATTTGTTCAAACACCTCGATTATTCTCCACACATACTCTTTGTAGTATCTGTTTGCCTAGAAAATTCTATTCAATTTCATGTTTAGAAAGGGTCTCTTATGAGAGCTTGGCCCAGACTAAGAAGTAATAGGAACAACAATGATTCTGTCTGGGATTCAGCCTCAGTTAGCCCCTTGTGATGACTGGGGAGGTGTAGCATTCAAATCTCCCTTCCAGAGACCCTGCCCCTGGGAGCACAGTTCCCTGACAGCCTCCAGCTGTAGTATTCACTGCCTACCCCAGGAAATAGCTGAGCACAGCTGGGGACCTTTCTTATGGGCAAGTTTTGCTCTAGGGCTTCGCATTTGTTGGCCTTCCCTACCCATCCCTTCTTTCTTCCTATTTCCTTTCGCTAGGATCAAACCTGCAAGCTGGTCTCTTCCTGCTTCCTCCCCCTTTCCCCATCAGAGGGTTCTCTCCAAATGAATGTGTCTTCTTGCATCTAATTTCTTTTTCTAGGAAGACCTGAACTGACTCAGCCCATGGATACCTCAAATCCTGTGGTACAGTGGCTCATTTTTGCACAGAATCAGATATATAATGGGCCAAACATATCTCCCCAGATACTATAAAAATTCTGCAGAGTAATAACAGCTATCATTCTCTCATCAATTCCCATGTGCCAGATACTGCCTTCAATTCTTCTTGTAATCTCAGTGAGGCTTCACAGCAGCCACACAAGATAACTAACACCTCAATTTTGTAGTGGTATGCCCAAGGACACATTGCTATTCATGTTTTTTTTTTTAAAAAACTTAGACTTGAACTCAATTCCATGAAATTTAAAAAATATTCTTCTCTACACTATATACAGTCAGCTGTCAGTATCCCCAAGAGATTGATATCGGACTCCCATTCAGATATCAGTTGGCAGATGTTCAAGTCTCTTCTATAAAATGGCTTAGTATTTGCTTAGAACCTGTGCATATCTTCCCAGATACTTTAAGTCATCTCTAGATTACTTGGAACATCGAACACATTGCAAATTCTGTGTGTAAATAGTTACTAAACTGTATTGTTTAGGGAATAATGACCAGAAAAAAAAAGTCTGTAGATGTTCAGTACATACTCAATCATTGTAGGCCTACCTACATGGTACACATCCGCAGCAACATAACATTTTTGAATGGAAATATTTTCAGTCTATGGTTGATTGAATCTGAAGATGCAGAACCCTTAGATAGGTGGGACGACTTATGTAGTAATAATAATCATGGCTCTAATATGTAGCTAGTATTATGTGCCAAGCTTTAGGCTATACACTTTACATTTGTAACCTCATATAATCCTCAAAACAATCTCACTAAGGAGTACTATTATTGTTTCTCATTTCACTGATCAGAAAACTGAAGAGATTAAGAAATGAAGAAGTATGTGATTAGCAATGTGACACAGCTGGTTAAGCCATCACCTGCAATGCCGGACTCCTGTGTCAGAGTACAAGTTCAAGTCCCAGCTCTTCTGCATCTGATCCAACTTCCTGTTAATGTGCCTGGGAAGACAGGATGATGACTCAAGTGCTTGGGCCCCTGACACCCACTGAGAGACCCAGATGGAAGTCCAGGTTTCTGGCTTCAGTCTGCCTCAGCACCAGTCATTGCAGCCATTTGAGGAATGAACCAGTGGATTGAAAATTCTCTCTCTCTTTCTCTCTTTCTCCCTCCCTCTCTCCCTCCCTCTCTGTGACTCTGCCTTTCAAATAAATAAATCTTAAAAAAAATAAACAAGTCGGGAGGTAGCCTGTCACAGAGTATTATTTTCTAGGACAGTCAATCTCCAAAGATGGTTCCACTATAGTAAGTGATGTGGTAGATACAAATTGAAAACATGTTAGGGAACTGTGATTTGGTTGGTGAAGGTGTCGTGCAGATATTTTTTCCCAGATTCTGGCCTCATTACTTGTATTCTAAACATCTCAAGGCCCTTTCTTAGCTCTTTCCAGCCTTCTATGTAGAGCCTTCAACTTGTAGGTCAAGAGAACTTCTGATCGGTTGTTTAGCCAATGTTACTTTCTAGCCTCTGGGAACGGTACCAGCAAATGAATCTGGTTCACTAGAGAACACAGTTCAGAGTTTGCTAACACAGGGTATCGGTCTACTCAGTCAATTTGCTTTTTTGCATAGTCTGGAAGCTATTCTTGTGTGTTCTTTCCCAAGCTGCATATTAACTACAAAGAATACACTACCATATAATGGTTAATACATATTTTTCCTTCAGAAATATGCTTGAATTTCTTTTTCTTCCCTCTGATGTGATCGCCACCCACAACCACCCACAAGTAAGATTAAATATTCTTTAACAAGAAAATAATAAAAGCTGAATAAATGCCCTCCAGCATCAAAAATTGCAGCAGAAGCAGTAGGAAAAAATTCTCTGAGTTCAGCTTTTGTGGTTAGGCTTAACACACAGAAGGAGGGCCGCCCTTGTTCCTTCCAGAGGTTTCTGGATGCTTTCTATAAAGCCAATGTCCTGACCAAAGAGTGGCCGTGGGTGAAGGGGTGGGGTAAAGGATGAAATCATTATTGAAAGGTTGGGAGGGAGTGGAGATCTAGTTGAGGGTTCCTGAGTCTCTGTTTGTGAGCTTCCATATTGCTGGCAGCTACAGAGCACTTCACGTGCTGATAGCTCAGTACATCTCGAAATTGTTTATAGACTATAGAGTTTCAAAGACACCATAGGATCCAGCCAACCCACAAAATCACAAGCTACAGAAATGACTGCCAAGGCACATAATATTTTATTTGGGGTAGGGGATGATTATTACTTAACGCTAAATAAACAAAGTCAGATGAGGCATGATGGGATGGAGTTTGGGGTCCTTCCAAGTTGAAAAGAATTGAAAGCCATGAAACAGCAGAAACAGTCTTAGATGTGCTGAGAATGTGGTAAAATGATCTCTCTGCCGTCCACCAACTTCTACGTGAATCTTTGGGCAAATTGTATCACATAGTTCCAAACAAATTAACCTAGAACTGTAGATGTTTTTGTCATACTATTTAAGGAGATTATAATCATTCTAAAAACATCTGTTTTGGGTGTGATTTCCTTTATAATGCTTTAAAACTCAGATTAATGTATGTCTAAAGATATTCGCATACTTTATTTCCAATATGTACTCATTATATTTTGTATTAGTTTTTAGAGACCACTGTGAACATGAAGGGAGGGCAAGCAACTAAACAGTTGGGTATCCATGGTGAAATGGTTCCAGGACCTCTGATATTACCAAAAATTCTGCAGATCCTCAAGTCCCTTATCTAAAATGTTGCTGTACTTGCACATAACCTATATATATCCCCTTGTATACTTTAAATCATCTCTGCATGACTTATAATACAACGTAAATGCCATGGAAATAATTGTCCCACTATATCGTTTAGGGAAAAATGACAAGAAAAACAGGCTGTACATGTTCAGTACCAATGCAATAAGTTTTTGCATTTTTCAGTCACGGGTTGTTGAATCTACATGTATGAAATCCAAAGATATGGAGGGCCAATTTTACATAATTCATTAAAATGTGAGTGCATATGGCTTTCTCCCTTACTCAAACACCACTGCTTCCATCAATCCCTATTCATCATGCTACAATTTAATATGATTTTCTCTTATGCTGTCTTCACTGAAAACTGAGGTTTAGTTTCCTTTACTGTGTTTTTAAAGGTATTTTAAAATTTCCCCTTGATCTTTCTTCTGGTTAACTAAGAAGCTCAGAATTCCCAGCATGTTATCATGTTGTACATGTAACCTTTTAATCACCCTTTGCCTCTCTGGGAACTCTCTCCAAGTTCTCTTGTCTCTCATTTGCTTGTCTGTAGCTACCTAGAAAACAGACTCAACCGAAGTGGCATTAAAACAACAACAACAACAACAACAACAACAACTGCTTATGAACATTATTTCTCATAGATCTAGTGGTTGACTGAGCTCAGTTGGCTCTATTCTCTCGGGGGTCTCCTAAAGGTTATATTAAGACAGTGGCTGGGCCTGGAGTATCATGGAAATGTCCTTATTCTCATATCTGGGAACTAATGCTGCTTGTCAGCTAGGACCTCAGCTAGGGCTGTCCCTGGGACCTACTGGCTTGGCTTCCAAGAGTGACCCTCCCAAGGGAGGCAGAGAGCCAACCCAACACCCTCTCACCTTTGATAATGGTATGGCCATGGAATATCACTTTGGTCATATTTTGTTTGTCAGAAGCAAATGATTATGGCCATCCCTTGTTCAAGGGTAGGTGAATTAAATTCCACCTCTTGATGGAAGAGTGATTGAAACTTTGCAGCTGTGTGTTAAGAACATGATCCCTCTCTAGTTGGGAAACCCATTTTCTTTTTTTCTTTTTTGACAGGCAGAGTTAGACAGTGAGAGCGAGAGACAGAGAGAAAGGTCTTCCTTCCATTGGTTCACTCCCCAAATGGCCGCCACGGCCGGCGTGCTGCGCCCATCTGAAGCCAGGAGCCAGGTGCTTCTCCTGGTCTCCCATGGGGTGCAGGTCCCAAGCACTTGGGTCATCCTCCACTGCCTTCCCAGGCCACAGCAGAGAGCTGGACTGGAAAAGGAGCAAATGGGACAGAATCTGGTGCCTGGATCTGGACTAGAACAGGGGTGCCGGCACCGCAGATGGAGGATTAGCCCAGTGAGCTGCAGCGCCGGCCGGGAAACCCATTTTCCTTTAAGGATGTAAGAAGCAAGTGCAGCCAGCTGTAAGGGGTTACAAGCAGAGCTTAGGGGATCTGTCAAGAATCTCAGGGCTGCTTGTGGCCATGAGAAAAGGTAAGAAGGACAGTATCCAAAGCAAAGAGGGTTATTATAAGCTACCCGAGCCAAATAGTGACACCAAAGGGGTCCCAGATATGAGGATAGAGGCTGCTTAATGTATGAGTGACAACTACATGATAGGGAGGAGCCCAGGATAGCAGTGGTCAAAATCAAACAACACTCAGAAAGCCACCCCTGATGGCATGAGTGTTATTTTCAGGCCTATAATCTTGAGATCACCCAGATCTGGCTCTGGCCCTGGGCACACAATAGGCTTCCTTCACAGCGCCCTCTGCTGACCACCACTGTCTCACTGATTTACTGAAAGAAAGTGCAAAACCAGCCAGGAGGGATAAGGCTGCTCTTGACCCCTTGAGTATCTGGGAAGTTGCCATAAGCAGCAGTGGGGTTATCGCATATGACAGTTCCCTGGTTGCTGTATGGGGATAATCTGGAGTTCTACTTGTATCCTTCTATTTATTCGGGTAAAGAGAGAATGAGGTCAGGCAGGAGGTGGAGATGAGTTCTTTTATTTTATTGTTTTATTTAGTTTTAAATTTATTTACTTGAAAGAGAGAGAGAGAGAGAGAGAGAGAGAGAGAGAGAGAGAAAGTTCCATGTACTACTTCAAATGCCCACGATAACCAGGGCTGGGGTGGGAGCTGAAGCTGGGAATCCGGAACTCACTCCAGGTCTTCCATGTGGGTGGCAGAAACCATCCCTTGGGCCATTACTGCTGCCCCCTAGGGACCACATTAGCAGGAAACTAGAATCAGGAATCAGAGCCAGGAATTGAACCCAGGCACTCCAATACAGTGCATAGGCATCTTAACCCATGTCCTAACTACTAGACCAAATGTCCACTCCAAGAGATAGTGAGTTCTAACTCAAGATGCAAAGAGACTGATGAGACCCAGGGATATTTATGTCTGGAACCCCGGCATCTGCAGGCAAAACTCTGAGATATCGTTCAGCAGCAAGGTCTGGCGCACAGAATATGCTCAGCAAATGCTTGTGAGGTTCAACAGAATTGAGAGGATTTTGACCCAGACAAGCCAGTGGCTGGCTACATAATTATGCTATGTGCAATGACGAGGGGGAAAAAGAAGATTTAAAAATATGAAGTGCACACTGTATCTCTCAATTTCGCATTTCCACTAATAGAAATGACACTTCATTGTCAATTCATGCTTATATTGTAATCTTATGTGTGCACACACACACACACACACGCACAACCATTCTGCCAGTTCATTTTCCTTTAATGGCAGCTCCCTCTGTGAAGTGTATGCAGCCTCTGTAGGAACTGGTGCCATGGTTACCTCCACTGTGAATGAGTTGTCACACTGATTGAACATGGTGACACCATTCCCTTATTGTTCATTCAGGCAGTGTTTATGAACCTCAGGCCAGGCAGGGCACTAGACATAGTGGAGCTGGCAAAGATGCATAAGGTACTGTCCTGTCCCCTAGGAGTGACAACTGAGCAACAGGATTTGAAAAATCAAAAAATCATTCACACCACAACCTGCAAATGTAGAGGAAGTTTAGTTTCTTTGCTTGTGAGTATAAGTAATCTGACACCCTCCCATGAGTGACCAGGAAAGGCCATTTGTGAAGGGCTCAATATGGTACAAATGTAACCTTTCGCACCTCCTCCCATCACCCTCCCTAAGGTAGTGGAGCAGTCAGTGTCCAAGGAAGGATGTTGTCTAGATCAGAATCTATTGAGAGTAACAGAATACTTTGATAATTGCACTGGATCAACTGGAATGGACTGGGACTGCCTGGAGCAAATAGGGACAGAAAGGCATTCTACCCAGCAAGAAATCACACTCAAAAGCAGTTTTATTGATTAAGAGACTATTTTTCAAAGATGTAGATAGGATTAAGAGAAGCAACAAAGGATGGGGAAGCATTAGAGGCTCACAACAGAGGGTGCTGTTCCCCTAAATCTAAAATGGTAAAATGCGGGGGGAGGGTGCCATACCCTGTGAGATCTATAGCTATGGAACAGAGCTATAATTTTAGTAGGGTAATACGTCCCTTCTAGCTCACTTCCAGGTAGGGAGGGAGGGAGCAGGAGGAAAATAAGTCTGATCTCTCTTTGGATCCATACTTTAGCTTTCCTACTGGTGCCTTCCGTTGGCCAAAGGCAGCCAAAATCCAGAGCTTAAGGGAGCTGAATAGAAAAGGGTGGACATGGATTTTTTTTTGGTCAGAATAGGCCAGTTTCCACCATTCACTGAGAGCTGTGAGTAGTCTAACCACAGTCTGCTAGCCTTCCTAGTGTGTTTCAAATTCAGTGGTAACTTGTCCTCATTTCAACTCCCAGTAGCTACCGACTGGTCCCTGGGTCTCTTTCAAGTATTACATCCTGTCTGCTTGCCCAACTATCTACCTCTAGACTCAAGTCAAGAGTTTCTAGCTCAGTCAGAGAATGCCTGGTAATAGGCTACAATGCCCAACTCAAGTCTATGCTACACAGGAATTGAGGGCTGGTAGCACCACAAAAATTAAACCCAAGGTTTTCCTCTGACTATGCTGTGCCTCATTCACTCTCAGTGTTACCATCATTTCCTTAACCCCCTCCTCATCTCCTTGCTGAAGCCTGAAGAGAAAAGAATAAGGGACCCACAGTGGCTTGGTTTGTTCTCCTTTTTCTCTCTTCTCTCTCCTCCCTTCTTCCTTCCAGGAGGGAAAGGGGCTCAGCGTTCTATTACTTCCCCTGCATCATATTCTCCTCCTAGCACTGAGCATCAAGTCTCATGACTATGCTGGGTGAACTCAGTATGTTTAAGTTCTGTTCTGGGTCCTTGAAGCTGGATATGGTAGGTTGCAAAAGGCGATTGAACTTTAGCAATTGAGCAAATACTTTCTTAAGACCATAGGCTGCTTGACAAGGCTGTTGTGCTGCACAGTCATATTCTGGGAACACAACTGTAGTCTTTCTGTATTCCCTCTTTAACAGTTTTTTTATCACTAGCATGTGCGCACGCGCACACACACACACACACACAGACACTCATATAACTTCAAAAATTTTCTAGGCAGTTGGGTAGCATGAGTCAACTAGGTAGGATAAGATCACATGCTCAGGAAGGCAGAATAGAAAATCACATCAATATTTGTAAAATATTAATCGCCCTTAAAATTTTAATTTTCCTATTCCCAGCTATATTCTGGAAGCCTGAGCTTTAAAGTGAAGGAAACTATACCAGGGGCTAGGGCAGCAGTACATGAAGTGGTGTATAAACCTGGACTTGAACCCTGTTTTAGTTCTTTATTAGCCATGTAACCTTGAGCAAGTTACTTCATCTCTCTGAGTTTCACTTTCCTCCTGTGTGAAATGAGGATGTTAACACTTGTCCTTCAGTGTTATAGGGAGGGTAACATGAGTTGGCAGAGAGCCTGGTTCATTGTAGGTTTTAGTTACGTTCATTTTTCCTGCCCTCAGAACTAGTCCTGAGTGAGAGCAAAAGTATGGTCCTTAGTTCCATTTACAAATGAGAAGACTCAAATTTCTGGGCCTAGGGATTGTTGGTCTCATAGTACTTAGCAAGGTGCAGTGGGAACTAGAATTGATTCTCTCCTGTGGGTGAGACACAGGAGCAGAGCTCTATTAGCCCTGACAAATGATCTCATTTCCAATCTACAGGGCAAAATGGGGCACAGAGAGATGAAATAATGTGCCTGAGTCATTTGCCTCTTGTTAGTAGACTTCAAAGCTCTTTTCACTAGAAATATATATCATTCTTGAAACAAATTGTCTGTTCCTAGTGGACATTGTGGTGCTCCATCCGGATCCACTTCTCAGGGCCAATGCTTACACCCCCAGCTGCTGGGACTATCGACTGCAGATGGCTCAGAGCTGTGTCCCTTAGCATGGAATGCCTTTGGCTACAGGAAACAGGTCTGCCCAAGTTTACAATCCCTTCAGGGACTGTAGTCTCAGTGTTTGATGTGTACATACAAATGCCCAGCCCAGTCAGCCTCAATTTGGGACAACTTGAAGGACCTTCTCTGCTCCAGCTCTCTCCATAGGATCAGCTGAGGCCTCTGCAGCGATCACATTGTGTGTCAACTCCTGCTTTCCTCATTTCCTTATGGGTGCATCTCCCTGGACCACTCCCCAGTAAACCTTCCACACACAGCTCTGTCTCACAATCAGCTTCCAGCTGACTCAATCTAAAGTGTACATTCAAACCTGAGTGATAGGAAAATCAAAAATCAAAAACTCACAAGGCCCCAGAGCTCAAACGTTTTCTCAAATATGTTGATCAAACAACAGTGTGAAAAGTGATTGGTGAAAGTGGGATGGGAGTGGGCAGCTCCTGGGAAGAGGTGGAACTGGAAAGGGAATGCTGGGGCAGAGGGGGGTGCAAAAGTTAAGGAACAAGAGAGGAAAAGAAGACCTTCGAAGAGCTCCCTGTTCTAAAGGCATGCTTGAGACTTTCACAAGTAATCAGAGTTTTCCTGGACTTGGCAGACTTGTTCTTCCCAATATGCACCCATAACAAATATGATTCTAGGCAGGGTGCTCAGCTATGAGACAATATGGAAAGAAAAGTATCAGTAACTGTTGGCAATGTTAAGAATAATTAAAATAGCTAATGCTTATATAAAACTTTCTGTGTTGCAGGCATTGTTCTTAGTGCTGTGTACATATTAACTTAAGTAACCTTAAAAGTCACTAATATTACCACCATGATGAGGAAACAGAAGCATAGAAAGGTCTGGTGACTTGGCTTTGACCCAAATATTTTGGCTTCATAGTTGGTTTTTGCAAACATTGTGCTCTAAGCAAGAGAGGCCACTGCCCTCATGTATTAGGGGCATCATCCCAGAACTTCAGTCCTGATACCTAGTCCCAGAAATCATAATGGCAACACAAAGACATCACTATCAATTCTCATTTCCCAAGTCCATTGAAGATTGACTATTTGACTCCATTGTATATCCTGGACTGTGTTAGCTAGAGATTTACCTGTTTGGGATGTAAACATTTATTTTATATATAGCATAATGCCATTTTGAAGAAAATGCCCCAAGTTCCAAGTCTCAGGCCACTGGACAGTGTTGGGGGGGGCAGGCAATATTGAATGAACATCACATGGCATGAAATAAATGAAGAGAAAGCCTTCCATGTGGTTTGGGGACCTGCCCATAATTGACAATCATCTGGAGAAAGTCTTGCAAAGAGTCATCATTAATCATAGAACTTATAGTCCAATGGAGAATGGTTGGCCCATTTGTCACTACATCAGTTAATTTAACCAAAGCTTTCTCCATTAACCTCTGCTGAGAAGCCCAGGAGGAGTGCTACTCAGCCAGCATTTGATAACTTAATGGCATCCTCTCACTACTGCTATTGTTCCTGTTATAAATTTGGGGTAAGCATTGACTTGTCAAAGGTCTGGAGCTAATTTTACACATACCACAATATTGTAGTGGATGAAAGGTCTGAGACACTGTGAAGTAAAAAACAAAAAAGGTGTATATCAATTATCTCTTGTTCTCTAACAAATCACTCCAAAGCCTCGTGGTTTAAAGTAATAACAATCATTTGTTTTACTCTTGAATCTGCAATTTGAGAGGGGTAGGGATTTTTTGCAGCATCAGCTGAGTAAGCTCAATTGGAGGCTGAAAGATTTTATTAAATTTTTATAATTCTTAAAAAATTTTATTAATATAAAGACCACAGATTTCATGTAATTCATAGAGTTCTAAGGATACCATGATACTCCCCTCTCTCCTTCCTTCCCTCCTCCTTCCTTTCTTTTCATTTTTTAAAATTAGTTAATTTATTTAGTTTTTAAGGTGAACAAATTTTATGTATGCCATATATACAGATTCAGGAGCATGTTACTTCCCACCCTACTCTCCCTCCTGCCCATGCTGCCACCCTCCGCCTTCCTCTCTTATTCTTTCTTTTATTTTTTACAATGATCTACTTTCAGTTTAATTTATACTCAAAATATTAATCCTACACTAAATTAAGAATTCAACAAATAATAAGCAGAAAATAACTTTGTTCCTCAACAGCAGAGACAAGGGCTGTAAACAATCAGTGAAACTCAACCTGTCAGTTTTGCTCATTGGTTGTCCAGGGGCCAGCACTATAGCATAGCAGGTTAAGCCACAGCCTGAGATACTGGTATCCCATGTTGGAGCACCAGTTAGAGTCCCAGCTGCTCCAGTTCAAATCCAACTCCTTGCTAATGCACCTGGGAAGGCAGCAGAAGATGGCCCAAGTACTTGTGTGCCAGCCACTCATGTAGGAGATCCGGATGGAGTTCCAGGCTTCTGGCTTCTGGCTGGCCCAGCCCCGGCTGTTGCAGCTAATTGGGGAGTAAAATAGTGGTTGGAAGATCTCAGTCGCTCCCTCTTTCTATGTAACTCTGCCTTTCCAATAAATTATTTTTAAAAATAGCTGCCCAATTCTTAGTCTGGACCTAGAAACTAGCTCAGTGTCACTTTCATTATGTTCTATTGAATGATTAGTCCCAGAGCCCATATTCAAGAGGACGAAAGTCAAAGAATGTTTGGATGATGTTTTAAAATCACTACACAGTGCTAGTGACAGAATGTCAGATGTGACATTTCTTATTCTACATTCTTTTTGTAACAGATGAAGAAAACAGCTCAGAGAGGTGCAGTTAATTCCCAAGAGCTCACAGCAAGATCATTACAGTGCCAAAATGAAAATACAACTCTTGATTCCTGGCTTTGTTTAGCTCATTGAAAAACCAGAGCGTTCTACTCCAATTGCTCTGATGGAGCAGTCCATAGAAGTTCTGAAGATAGCTCTTCAAAAATTGCTGCTGGCTTCAAGTGGCTAAATCCCTCAAAGGTACACAGACATTTAATACTGTTATAGGGCCTTGTCGTGGTAATACTTTGTAATAGTACATCATACAGTAGTCATAAATAGATAATGACATATTAATCAACTTTCATCAGGCATCACAACAGTGCAGGAGATACAGAAATAAGCAAGAAACAGTGCTTGCCCTCCCAGGGTGTATAGGCTAATAGACGATACAGACAATTAAACCAGATAGTGCAATAGAGTTTGTGCTATGATGAGGGAAGTTTATTATTACTTTTTTAAATATGAGAGGTAGAGAGTGAGAATGAGAGAGAGAGAGCGAGCTCCCACTGCTGGTCCATTCCCCCAATTAACCCTAATGTCTGGAGCTGGAATGAGGCTTAACCCAGGAGCCATGCCTACAATCCAGTTCCACACATATGTGGCAGAAACCCGAACACTTAAGCTGTCACTGCTGCCTCCCAGGGTCTGCATTAATGAATTAGTCAGGAGCCAGAGCTGGAAATCTAACCCAGGCATCCAGGTAAGGGACGTGAGTATCTTAACCACTCCACTAAATGCCTGTTCCATGGAAGTTTATGTGTTAGGAAAGTGCATAGAAAAGGAAATTAAACTTTCACTTGGAGGTCTAGAAAGTCTACGCAAGTGACATAATGTCTAAATTAAAGCCAGACAGCTATTTAGGGGAAATATATCAGAATATTTCAGGCAGAGGAAAAACCATGTATAATGATATATTGAGGGTGAGCTTCTAAATTGTTTGAAAGACTGAGAAGACTCAAACTGTCAGTGTCTGGCAGATAGTAAATTCTCAGTAACTATTAGTGGAGTTAAAAATATACAGGTGGTTCCTTAGCATCTCAAGCCACTGGGGAAGAATTGAGCCGCCTTGTTTCTTTCTCAAATCTGACTAATCACTGAGATTGTTGGTGAAGAAAAGGACGATTAGAGACAGTTAATCCACCTATACGGTGACCATATCATGCCTCATGTTACTGTCTGGTATTTATGGATTGGTGACAGCCTAAGAACACCTGTTTTCTGGGGCAGGCATTGAGGCACAGCAGGCACAGTCACCACTTGGGACACTCATGATATATATCAGAGTGCTGGTTTGAGTACTTGCTACTCCACTTCAATCCGACTTCCTACTAATGCACCCCCTGAAAGGCAGCAGGTTATGGCCCAAGTGCTTAGGCTTCTGCCACCCACGTAGGAGACCAGGATGGAGTTGCAGGCTCCTGGCTTCAGCCTGGCCCAGCCCCCAGATATTGAGGACATTGGGAGAGTGAAGCAGCAGATGGAAGATATCTCTCTCTCTCTCTTTATCTCTCCCACTTTCTCTGCTTTTCATGTAAATAAACAATATTTTCAGAAACTTAGAGAACAACTTGTTTTCTTGCTGTTCATATCAATGCTGACTCTATTTGTTTATATTCATAAATGCTTAATGTATCCTGGGAAGGGTATGGGAATACTCTTGGTGCAATTATGCAACCTCTGTTGTTACAGTGGAATGAATGTTTCTCCTTCCTGCAGTAATTGCTAATTATAAACTAGCTGATACATTTCTCTGATGGCTTTAATTTCCTCTAACAGCCTCTGTCCTTTTTGAACCCCACAAGAGTGGGTCTCAGGAGTCTCAGCTAACATCCAGTTTCCCCAGAGAGTTTCCTATGATTGCCATCAAGACCTTCCAGAAAACATATATCCAACGTCAAGAGGAGAAATTTGTCCATTTTGTAATAGCCATTTTCCTCCGCCTCACTCACACATACTGTTCACTTCTTATCTCAGATCTGGAATCTGTCTCTACAAATATTTGAATTGATTATGTGCAAGACACTAGAGTGGCTTGAAGGTCCTAAGGATGCAAAAAAACACAGATTATAAACTTTTGGAAGGTAAGAACTCTCAAGAAAGAAAATATGCATATAGGTTGAAAGTATCTATGCATACAGATCCCAAATGATTAGAACCAGAGGTGTTTCAGATTTTTTTCAGATTTTGGAATATTTGCATGGACATAATGAGTTATTTTGGGAAGGGGACCCAAGTTCAAACACAAAATTCATTTATGTTCCACATACACTTTTTGCACATAAGGTATAAGAAGTACTTTAATACAATCTTTTTGGTGCACTTGCATTTTGAGAGGGACCTGTCATATGCAGTCAGGTGTGGAATTGTTGACTTGTGTCACATTGGTATCTCAGAAAGTTTCAGATTTTGCAGCATTTTAGATTTGGATTTTCAGATTAGGGTTGTGCATACACTAAAACACATGGTAGAATGTGCTGCAAGCTCTAAGAAGCAAAATGCATTTCCACAGTTGAAAGGTTTTAGTTTCTAGGGCCAGTGCTGTGGCGCAGTAGGTTAATCCTCCGCCTGTGGCACCGGCATCCCATATGGGTGCCGGGTTCTAGTCCTGGCTGCTCCTCTTCTGATCCAGCTCTCTGCTATGGCCTGGGAAAGCAGTAGAAGATGGCCCAAGTCCTTGGGCCCCTGCACCCACATGGGAGACCAGGAAGAAGCTCCTGGCTCCTGGCTTTGGATCAGCGCAGCTCCGGCCGTTGCAGCCATTTGGGGAGTGAACCAATGGACAGAAGACCTCTCTCTGTTTCTCCCTCTCACTGTCTGTAACTTTACCTCTCAAATAAATAAAATCTTAAAAAAAAGAAAGCCTTTAGTTTCTAACCAGGAGAGTCCCAAGAAGACTATGGTGGAAGCAACATGTGAGTTCAAATTCAAAGTCTGAATAGGTATGATTATATAAAATGCTTTCAAATGAATAGATAATCCTGTGATCAGATACTCTCTCTTTATGTCTAGAGTTCAGGGAGATGAAACTGGGAAATAAGTGCCTGGGTTTATCTATCCTGTGATAAACTTCTGTTCTTCACAAATACTTGTTGTTTACCCATGTGGAAGAAGTATGCATCTCCACTCAGTTGAATCTATGTATAGTCAAGTCATTTGCCTTGATCGACAGTTGTGAGCAAAAGTGACTTGTGTCAGTTCTGGGTGCAGGTGTTGAGGGCCAGCCCCTCCCTCACCATGTTTTCTGTTCCCTTTGCCACAGCTGCTGAAAATGTAGGAAACTAATCTTTGTTGTTGTAAGACACTGAGAATTTAAGACTGTTTGTTATAACAGCATATTCTGGTCCATCCTAAGACAAATATTAAACTTGTCCCAGCTGGTTCAATGCCTGAAAAGTGATATAGTATTCAAAATTGCAGTAGCAATGCATTACTTGGCTGTTCACTAATGTTCCAGGAATTTTATGCAGCATTTTTATACTCCAATTGATGTAAGTCTCACAACTTCACAATGTATAAATCATTACTTCCTTTGTACAGGCATAGAAGCTCAGAGAGTTTAAGAAACTTGTCCAAGGTTGCATAGTAGGTAAGAATCATTGCTGAGATTCTAACTGCGTGTTGTGTGACAGACAGTCTGCTCCCTTTGGGATGACAGTGCCTAGCAAGTCACAAAGATAGCACATTCTTAATTTACCTAGCAAACTATGTTCATTATTCTAAATTTAATAACCATGTTACTGCAGCCTAGGCTTTGGAAACAAGTGGATGAGAACCTTGGTTTGATATGTGTGGGAAACATGTACCCCTGGCCAATACTACGTGATTTAACTAAAGTAAAGAGCTTAACCTCAGAAACTATTTCAATTGGTTGTACCCCATCAAACCCGGATGTGAGTTTCTCATTTTTGATTCTAGGTATGTTTCTTTCCTTGTGGCTCCTGTTAAAGTCACAGTTAGGTTTCCCTTGGATACCATGGGGCTACAAAAGTGGATTACATTTGTTATAATTTGGATATGACTCAAGCATGACCACTAAGGGCTCATGTACTGGAGGCCCGGTCCCCAGGATGCAGAGTTTGAGGCTTGGTGGAACCATTTAGAGGTGGGGCCCAGTACAATGTGATTAGGCCATCAGAGGTATCACCCTCAGAAGAGATTAGTTAATTGTCATAAAAACTGAGTTAGTTCTTATGAGAACAGCCCACATGTTTGGCCCTCTCTATGCATGGCTATTTCCCTTTGTGGTTCTCTGCCATATTGTGACACACTCAGAGTGCTCTCGTTTTATGCTGTTTGGACCCCCAGTCACCAGAATTGTGAACACAATAAATCTCTTTACTTTATAAGTTACCTCCTGTTTCAGAAAAACCTGGTGTATGAGAACTGGCTACCAAAGATGTAAAGGGCCAAGAGATGAAAGAAATCAGACAATCCAAGATTACACAGAATTTAATTTACTAGGACTTATGGACTGGGTGGTGGCAAGACAATGGATTCCTGCATTCTCAGTTGTATGCTAGGCTAGACAAAAGGGCCTGTGTGCAATCTAAGTGCATCTGAACTTTCCAAGAAAAATTGACATTACAGTCACTAGATAGGAGCATTGCATGATCTGACCCAGCAAGATGAGCCTGAAAGGTTAACTTAATGACTGACAATGACCATCAGGGTTACTGTGGGGAGCAACTGGGAGCAACTCGGACTAGACTAAGTTACTGGAATTAAGACTTATTCTATGCATCTGCTTTCCCACAATATGGCGCTGAGAAGGGAAACAGCTTCTACACAGTTGCCTCCAGTTCAACCAATAAACTGTGGGACCTGCTCCTGATTGGAGGAGAGCAGTGTACTCGGCGTGTGGGTAGCAGAGTTGGGATTGGTGGAAGAGGACTATAAAGGAGGAGAGAGACGGCATGCACCAGGAACATCTAAAGGAACACCTGTGCAGCCCCCGAGAGAGCCGGCTGGCGGTGTGCCGCTCCCCCGCGGAAGTGGGGAATGTGGCAGGGGGAACCGCCCTTCCACGGAGGTGGAAGGGTCGGTAGCCAACCCGGGAAGAACCAGCAGCAAACCCGGGGAGGGCCGAGCAGACAAAAGAACAGCGCAGGGTCCTGTGTCGTTCCTCCACGAAGAGGGGGAGCGACAGGTTACCTAATGGCAAATCTGTGGTTACATCCAAAACGGCTGTGCTCATGTCAAACTGAATCACTGCACCCACCTTCAGGCATTTTGTTATAGCAACACAAAACAGGATAAGCAATATAGTACAACAGAAACAACATTATCCACGATTTGTTTTGATCTCTGTGTATTTGCAGGGGACATGGGGCTGCAAGTCTCTTAATCACCCACCTTTTACAGGCTGGAAATTTTGTTATGAAAGCCAGAAATTCACACAATCAATGAAAAGTATTACAGTCAAGAAGCATATTAAACAAGTATGCAGTAGACTCGAGGAAATGTATCACCAGGGAAAGAGGTGGGTGCCAGTGGGAGTCATGGACTGACACGGCAGTGGAGGAAGAGACTTCAACAGATATTCTTTGAGAAATTGGCTTGGTGACCTGATACCTTCTTGCTCTTATTATATATCTCTTTTTTCCCCTTCTGTTTCACCTCCTCCTTTTGGCTCTCTGCTGTCATGGATGTAGCTACCTGAAGTTGGTGGTCACTGATAGAGAAATTTGTTTTTCTCTTTTTCAAGCACATAGTACATTTTTGGTGTTGAATTGAATTTTTCTTTTAAATTTTACATCGTATCTTATCCTATACAGTTATCGCAATCACAATGATAGGGTTTTCAAACTGATATTTGGAGATACTTCCTATTTTTTATAGTTTAGTTGGCTGCTTTTATGTTTCTGTACATTTATTTCTATACTACACAAAAATCACAGAGATGAAGAAGAGAAAAGGAGACACAGGAGAAATAATACACAGACCATGGAGATTTGGGCATAGCAGCTGAGTAGTAGATTGTGGGAAGGTGAAGCAAATGTAAGCAAGAGATGGCTGGAGAAATCACTCATAGAGCAAGCAGCTAAGATAAACTGAGCAAGTGATGAAGTGGAAATAAAAGCCTATGTGAACCAGTACTGATGAGTAGCATTATGGTTGTGCTGACACTTCCCTGTCATCAATTTAAATGTAATGGCTTCTTTGCACATTCATAAACTTGGTATTGAGATGTCTTGTCTTGAAAAAGATATTAAACAAAGCTAGTCAATTGGTAGAAATGAAGGAAGGAAGAGAGAGTGGACCTTGATTTAAACATGTTTACACCTTGATCTGATTCTTAGTTTTGATGAAACTTGTCAAAAGAATTGAATGCCCTCAATGCCATGCATCACAAATGTGAGAGGATACATCTATGGCTAACAACAGGCAAAGATCAATTGTGAGACTGAGTTTGAATATCAGTGGAGATCAAACTATGGTATTACTTTTATTAGAATCACTACAATTTTTGATTATACTCTTCTTAGAAATTCCCAGATTTTGCGTGGCCTGCCCTTTTTATAGTGTGTGACTTTGAAATAGTCTATTTTTCCCCAGAAATATGTATTTCATATATGTATGTATTTATTCCTGTTATGACAGGAGCCTGAATATATACATACATATAAAAATTCAGTCTTAGGGGCCAGAGTTCTGGTGGAGCAGGTTAAGTTTCCACCTGCAACACCAGCATCTCATATGGGCACCAGTTCCTGTCTCAGCTGCTCCACTTCCGATCTAGCTCCCTGCTAATGTACCTGAGAAAAGCAATAGAAGAGGGTCCAAGTGCTTGGGACCCTGCCACCCACGTGGGAGATATAGATGAAGCTCCTGGCTCCTGGCTTCTCTCTGGTCCAGTGCTGGCCATTACAGTCATCTGGGGAGAGAACCAGTGGATAGAAGATCTCTGTATAACTCTCACATTCAAAAATAAGCAAATAAATCTTCAAACCATTCACTCCCTGTATAATGATTAAAACTCAAAACTAAATTATAAGTTACAATTTCCAAGCCAGCTGGGGCCTCTGCAGGGAAGACTATGTTGTGGAAATAGACCCTTCTACTTTCTCCTGCCATCTAACCCCTCCAACTCCTTGTTCCCACCTTCCTCCCCAGCTTTATGATTGTAGAAGAGCTAAAGAAGGAAGAGAGAGTGAGGGTGAGTGCAAACCCACTTTACACTCACTGAGACCAGCAGAGACTGATTTCTTTTCTCTGAGGTTTTCTAGAGCTTTCCCCAGAGGCATTGATGTGAACTTTCTGTGAGCCAGGCCGACCCATTTTCTCTTCTGGCTGCCGCCTTCTCTGTTGGCCCTTGTTTGTTAGTTTATATTTTGAGGGGGTTCCCACTCATAGATCCCTCTCCTTAGATACACTTTTGCCTTTGCTGGTGGCTGTATGGGATAGAGCTGTGTAAAGCTGCAGGCTTGCTGTCCCTTTTGCACATGGTCCCATCTCATCCGCAAGAATCATTTTGTCATCCTTAGTGTCAGGCAATTCTAGGACTAGAGGCCAATCTTAATACAGGGACACCTTGTTCCACAAATCAAAGCAGCCCCCACAACTCTCACACATACACAAGCTCTAGGCTTATTGTGTCTCAATAACTGTGGAACTTAAATCCCAACTTCTCATAGTCCCTTTCTTCCCTTGGACTTGAGGGAAAGGGAGAGCCTCCCTAACTTGTCTGTCTTGGAAGGGGTTTTAGGTGAGGCAGCCAACAATTGACAAAGACATTTTCTTCCCAGATCCCCCTACAATTCTTCACTGCTATGAATATTCTCTTTTAAAGGGAAGGACTTTAAAAGCTGAACTCACAATTCTCATGGTTTGACTTTAAAATATTTGCACGGTGGTGTCTTTGGCGTATAGGATTTGTTGTCTTCAGGCTTCAGTGAAAACTGAGACAAGAAGAGTTCTATTTTAAACAGTGGCACACACTCATGCACTTCAACACACATATGCAAAAGCGCACTCACATAAAAGTATGTGTAGTAATTTTTCTATGCCTGGAGCAACACTATACTGTTTTAATTAATGTAATATTGCGATATGTATAACAGGCAATGCTTGCTCTTTTATCTTCCTTTATTTATTTGATTTTTAAAATTAAAAAACAAAACTTTGTTTTGTTGGCTTTTTACCATCCTGTTTGAATTTTAAGGTCTTTTGATCAAATTACACAAAGACACACACAAATCTTCTGAGAATTTTATTGACATTATATCCATAATTTTTAGCACTCTCCACCTGGTTTTCTGCATTAAGTTGTATTTTTTATTAGATTTAGGCATAAATAAGGGTTTCTTGCTCTTGTGACTAGGGTTCTTAAAATTACATTTTCAAATTGGTTGTTGTTGTATTGGAACAGTGGTGATTTAAAATTTTTATTTTTATCCACTAACCTTGTTGAAATTTCTTATTAGTTTTAATAGCTTGTTTGGCCTCTTGAATTTCAATTTATCTTCTTCCTTCCAACTCTTGAAACTGTATTAGTCTGCTCACAACCTCTCATACCATGAGATACCCAAACAGTGAAAACAGGCAACTTTATCACGTTACTAAATCTTAAAGAAATACATCCATCACTATGTAGTATGATATTCACTGTAGGTTTGTTCTCTATTGGCCCTTGTTTGTTCGTTTGTTTTCTGAGGGGGTTCCCACTCCATAGCATTACATATATCCAGATTGTTCATTGGCCTTCAAAATAAATGGCCAGAGACTACTCAGCCTCAAAGTTATCCATGGACCACTGCTGTGGGAGCAGATATGGGCAGTCAGGGAGCTTCCTTCAGGTCCTTGCAAGTGTCCAACAGAAGCAGTGTTTGGTCATTTTTTATTGCACTTGTCTTACCATCTACATCTGAAATGCATTCTTTATTCATTTCTCCCCTTTTTGCATTGCTTTGTGACTTTAATTTAGAGTATTTACTTTGTCTTTCCATATAGATTTTAAGATCCTTAAGGAAAAGGACTAAATATTCCCTTTCCTCCATATCACATAAACTCTAATATATAATCTCTATGAGGGAAGGGATATTGCCTGTTTTGTTACTGCTGTTTCCTAGTGTCTAGCACAGTATCAGGCACAGTAGATGCTAAATATTTTGTAACAAATGTATCAACCTCATATTCCTCTAACCCTTCACAGAATGCAGCCCAAGTCTGGCAAATGGCTGTGTGCACTGAATACATTCAAAACGTGTTAGTAGGATGAATGAGTGATTCCAGTCCCTAGTCTTTCATTTTGATTCCACCATTGTTTCACCTGGACATCTCTATTCCTAGACAATTTAAGTAAAGCTTGATGTTGATGTTTTTGTCAATGCTAGAAAAAATTGTTTGACAAGTATGCAATCTAACTTCATGAATTTCAAAACAGATGACACCCACTTTGATAAATGCATATGATTCTGCAGCTGATGAAAAAGAAAAATGAAAATGGGGCCAAATTACACTTTGGTACCCAAGACAATAATCAATCTTTCATCATGCTAATGGTCTGTCATGAGACTATAAAACCACATGAAGACAGGAAACAGGAAAGTCCTCACACCAGCTTTCCAAGGGAGTCAACATAATTTGGTTAACAAGACATGCTTATCTGTGAATGAATTATAGCTAAGTGTGAACCTGGCAGTTCAATTATAAAACATGTCAAAGCTTTCCAGAAGCGATTACCACCACAACATTGAATAAAGTTACCATGGACAGAACAGAGTAATTGGCAGAGTTAGATCTATTTTTAAATGTCAAACAACATCTTGCTCCTCTTACGGTACTGCTCTCTGCCCCTTAACTGGGAATATTAACTACCTACAGATTTTTTACTCTTACCATAATGGTATTTCCAAATTTCAAAAAAAATAGTTGAGGAAATATATATGGTAATCTGTGTCAACTTCTAGCTTTGCCTGTTATGGATAGAGATAATGTAGGGAAGCGGAGGGGAACAATATAAAAGAACTGATGGGTAGCAGACATATTGGTATCTCAAAAGCTCTGGCTGCCACTGTGCTGCCACAAGCAACTCAATTCTCTTCCTTCAACTAGGAGCTTTGGTTCCCATACACTCATGTCATTCTCAACTTCAAGGTCTTTTTCTGTCCCTAAATTTATTTCTGTCTCTGTCTCTGTCTCTCTCCCACATGAACTCAGTTGCTCAGTCACCTGCTCTCTCCTTAAAAGGCAGAAAGCTTTCTCCCTAATTTCATCATAGCTCTTGTAAAGAGTTGTAGAATATGAATCCATAAGGTCACTCATCATCCTCTATGATCTCTTTATTAACTAAAGCTGTCAACCTCCCTCTGTAAAAAGCTATCCTAGCTTGGATTACCTTAAACACAAACCTAGAGTCGAGGATTTGCGTGCAAGTGATTCTTTGGGAGGGGATATCAGAAACCACCTGTAAGGGAGCAGCAAAGTGAGACAGGGAAGGGAAGGAGGTCAATAAAAGGGGCATTGCTATGAAGTTACCAGTGGGGGCAATGTAAGCTCAATCCTACTGAGGTCCTTTGGAAAGTAGCCTAGAATAGATACTTTGATGTTCTACATTCAAGGGGCAAAAGGGGCTAAGGGATATTCAGCCATTTCCACAAGTCATTGAGTGAAGATTACTCCCAAGTAGCATTAAGTTCCTGGCACTTATGGCCTACCATGGGCAAAGGCAAAGTTGGCTCAAGGAACCAGAGAAAGCCCTCAGCCAAAAATGAAATTGCTGGCATTTGGAGTGGAGCTAGCATGCAACAACGTAGTTAAGGAGATGTAAGTGGGGCCTTCAAAGTATTGGCTACCCCAATCAATGGGGGGTGGTGATTTGGTAACTCTGTTATTGGTGTATCTATGTTGAAGCACTTCCAACAACCTTTACAAAAGAAAAGAAGCTTAGATGCAAAATCCTCACTATTCCGTCTACTTGCTGGTTATTCTATCCCCAAACACTTAATCCTACTACTCTTTCCACTGTAGTGACTTCTTGTATTCACTGTAATGATCTCTGTAGTTTGCAGTACAGATTAAATCCAGCGTGAAAATGTTCAGCATTCCAGCATACTTTTTTCTCCAGAAAAAAAAGTCTATGTAGATAATATTTTATTAGAGCTAGGCAAATAGTTTTGTGTGGGCAAAAGTTCTTATTTTAGGAACAGGAGAACTATAAATCCTAAGGCAATTATCTTTAGGAAAGCAGTGAAGTAATAGAAGAAGGAGTATTATCCTACCTTTAACGACTTTTTGTAATATCAAAATAAATCATTACTGACTGAGCTGAGAGGCAATTTCGATATTATAAACAAATCAGTACAACAATTAAGTTATCAGGAATGAAATCAGACTAAACAAAGAAACTGTTCTCCAATAACTAATGATGACTTTGTTCCTTCAAAAGGGAACTACTGAGTTCCAATGATGAAATTTTCAAAAGGGTCTTAGATCTCTCAGAATCATGGGTGCCATTTTGCCCCAAGTATTCATTCATGGTGGAGGACAGGAGGATGGGATCTAGTACTTATGAGGCTAGAAGTGAATACTGCATACTGGATTCTAAACTATGATGGAAGTACAACCAGTTCAACCAGAAGTTTTCATCAAATCACTTAGAAGAAATGATGCCAGAAGCCCAATGGCAACATTCTAAAAGGGGAAACCCTCGTTGTTTGCATTTGGTTGAGTTGCCCTTCTGAGAAGAAAACTCTCTTACATTTGTTTTGTTCTGATTTCTTCTTCAAAGTGCTTTCCCATACAAAGTCATATTGAATTCCTGAAAGGTTTTATAGGATAAAGCCAGACATATTATCTTTTTATAGGTAAGGAAACTGAGGCACAGGAAATTTCAAGTGCCATCAATGAGATTTCACTGCTAGCAACAGAGCATGAAAGTCACTTCACACAGCCTCTCTCTGAGGCTTCTTTTAGAAAAAATATGAAATTTAGGTCTGAAAACAGGCACAGAAATACTCTGTTAATCAACAATAGGTCATTGTCTTTCAAAATACAACCTCAAGGCAAGGACTCTTAAATTATAAGGATTGCTTAAGTGAGGACAGCAGAGAAAGCATTAAAAATGTGCCAGAAATGAAGTTTGCTGAATATTAGATTTAGGGTTAATGCAAATACATTCAAACTGTTTAATATTAGTCCTTGACAATTTCCTTTTAGCTTTCATAATTGGTAGAAATAAATACACATCATCTCTAATGCTCAACCTTCAAAAGAAATACCTGGTGCTGATAAACAAGTTCTATAATTTCATGTGCTCTCTAAAAAGTAATGACTCTCAGGAACTTTAGAACATTCCAAGAAAAGAACATTCCAAAAAAAAACATTCCAAAGAAAAGAAATGCCAATTTATTTAGTGACTTTAATAACATGTGAAGATGCAGAAGCAAACAAGTATAATGCAATGGGAAATTTTCGATAAATAATATCCATTTGTAGTTGTCATCTGATCTGCCTAGAACTGACGACACCACTAGATTTGTCATTGATTTGGTTAAGTAGGATATTCCTCCATTCTAGAGACAATAGAATACTGGTAAATTTGTTTTTGTCCCAAGTATCTATTACAGACAATGTTAAGACTGCCTTTACTCATTAGTGTTTATGTGAAAGAGTCTCGCAGGCATTATTCAATGCTGCACTGTTTTATATATGACTAGATGCACAGAGATGCTTGGTCTTCTGTTCAGCCTATTTATAGAATACCTACTTTAAGGCAGTCACTACTGGCATTTGCTTTGAAATACAAGAGCTTCTTTCATTGCTATATTGTAACAATGCAATGGGGTAACACTGGGAGTGTTAAAAAATGTGGACTAAATGATACTAGGTCAAGACTTAGCTGGAGAAGAATGCCGTAATCCAATTTGGAATATGACTAAAATCAGCCATATACCAAAACTAATACTAATTATTTTTAACAAATCTTCAGCTTTTTATTTTTATTTTTTGGGATGCAGAGAGAAATAAAATGTGATAATCCAACATGGAATATGGCCAAAATCAACCATGTCTCCAAAACAGCAGTGGTAATTTTTTAAACATAACTTCTGCCTTTTAAATATCTTTAATTTGTTTTTGAGAGAGAGAAGGAGGAAGGGAGGGAGAGAGAGACAGAAAGAGACAGAGAGAGATAGAGAGATAGAGAGAGAGAGAGAGAGAGAGCGAGCTCCCATCCATTGGTTCATTCCTCAAATTCTCACGCAGCCACACTAGGCTGTGTCAAAACCAGGAGCTGGGAACACAATCCAGGTTTCTTAAAGGAGCAGTAGGAACCCAACTACTTCAGCCATTATGGCTGCCTCCCAGAGTCTGCATTAATAGTGGAAGAGGAGTAGCCAGAGCCAGATAGCAAACCCGAGCATTCCAGTGTGGGACGTGGTCATCTAAACTAGGCTAAACACCCACTCCTCTGCATTTTTATAAAAACAGCTGGCATTTCTAATTTATATTCCAACTAACAATTTTGTCTCCAATAATAAATCATCCCTTACCTACCTAGTATCGTAACTCTTTGCTTGCTTACTTACCTTCTCTTTTATATCAGCCCCACAACTCATTTTTCTTTTTCTGCCCCTAGTCTACTGACAAAATGTAACAACAACAAAAAGTGGACAAATAGGGACCACTTCAAATAGTAGTCTTCCATTCCTATGTAGCTCTTAATGAAGGTGTATGTTTCTCTTACTATCAGCTTAACCCCTTCCCCCATACACACAGCCACACACACAGTACTAGACTTGTTTTGTTAGATCTTAATCATCTGATACACAAGACTTGGAAATCTTGAGCATTCTTTCATTTTTTAAAAGATTTATTTTATTTATTTGAAAGACAGAGTCACAGAGAGAGGTAGATCCAGAGAGAGAGAGAGAGAGAGAGAGAGAGAGAGAGAGAGGTAGATCCAGAGAAAGAGAGAGAGAGAGAAGTCCTCCATCCACTGGTTCACTTCCCAAATTGCTGCAAGTCCAGAGCTGAGCCGATCTAAAGCCAGGATCCAGGAGCTTCCTCTAGGTCTCCCATGTGGGTGCAGGGCTCCAAGGACTTGGGCCATCTTCCCTGCTTTCCCAGGCCACAGCAGAGAGCTGGATTGGAAGTGAAGCAGCCAGGACTAGAACCGGTGCCCACATGGGATGCCAGCACTGCAGGCTGCGGCTTTAACACACTGCGCCACAGCGCCTGCCCCTTGAGCATTCTTTACTAAGAATTTCTCTTTCTTTGATTTCTACAAGGCAGAATCTCCTGAACTACCACTCTCCCAATCAACCACCATCCCTGTCACTGACTTTTCTTCCAGGTTTTTCTACTCATGAAAGTAACACATGCACATTTTAAGAAATTTTGAAATCACATTCAGAAGAGTAAAAGGAAATTTGCTAAATACAAATAATCTGAGCTTTGTGGCATAGTTCTTTTCCAGGCCATATGTTTTCATAATAAAATCCCAATCATGCTATATTCATTATCTTGATTGTGGTGATGGTTTTACAGGCAGATGAATATGTCAAAACGTATCAGATTACACTCTTTAATATGTGCAGTTTATCGTATGTCAATTATACCTCAATTTAGCTGTTTTTAAAATGTAAACAATGTAAGACTAAATAGTTGTTATATAGATATTAGTTAAGAAAATAGAAATTGAGTATTTGAATCTGCTGTAATTAAATACAAACTTTTGACGACAGATGAATTGAGAAAGAAGAGGAAAGAGGGTGGGGGTGACCATTGTAGCTGTAATGCATCATTGAATCCCTTCTGCTTCCTTTTGGACTGAAACCGCCATGCCTCAGGAAGGTTGTCTCTTTCTGTCTGTCTGGAAAAAGCACAATCTAAGAGGCATAAGCACTAACGTGATCAGAGTCATGTTTATAAAAAAATTTTAAATCATGCTATAAATACTTCTGTAGTTAGTCAGCTTTTTCTTTTTAACATAAGCACTTCATCATGTCAGTTAAAATTCTCCAAGACATGGGATATTTGGCATATCCCACAGATACTAAAACTATCCAATGGAGAGATCTTGATTTCTCTCAAATAGGAGAGTAGTTTATTTCCAACTTTTGATGATTAGAAATATACATTCAATATTCTTGTGCATAAATTGTGTTGTACATCCATACATTGTGTTGCACATCATCCCTTGGGATAGATTCCTAGGAGTGGAGTAGCTGAGTGGAAGAGGTCCAGCAGTTCCAAGATTGTTTATGTAATACTCAGTTGTTCACCTAAAAGGCTAAGCCAATTTACCGACTCTTCCTTTGTGGATCAAAACAGTCATCTTATTACATTGTCATCATCTTTGTACATTTTTAAAACCTTTTGTTATAAGTGCAAAGGTATCTCACTGCTTTGGGGATTGTCATTATTCAATTGCTAAGATTGTCGACTCTGCTTCTGATATAATTTGGGGTCATGTGTACATGTTTCATTTCTATTCATATGTTGGCATATTTTTCTATGGAGACATTAATGCTTTGGTTGCTGTATTTTATATTAAGTATAGTAACCTATTGTCTCTCTTATTATTCAGATTTTATTCAACATATCGCATTCGTCTCTAATTTTGATGGAGTTTTCAATATACTTATAAAATATTTGCATGCTTATTTGTTTACTTAACATAAAATAATTAATCATTTGTCTTTATGTCTTCTTGCAATGCTTTTAGATTAAGAAATATTTCCTCAATACAAGAAAACTATGTGTTTTATCTTTTAGGGCTTTGTGGCTATATTTTTAATTCTAAATACATCTGAAATTTATTTTGGTGTATAATATGAGTTGAGGATATAATACAATATTTTTCCCAAACAATTTTCTCAACACTTATTGAATATGTCACCACTTCCCATTAGTCTGTGATATCTCCTTTAGCATATACTAAAGTCTTCCAAATGCTAGAATCTGTTTGAGGGCTCTCTGTTCTATTATACTTATCATTCAATATTTCTGGTCAAAATTATGTTATAATTTTATAATTTGTTTGATAGCTGGCAAAGCAAGTAATTTCAGCTGCCCACATGTTCACATCTCATACCATTATTCATCAGTGTGTTCTTCACAAAGAACTTCCTATAATAGTCTAAGAAAAAAATCCACTTGGATCTTAACAATTCCATCACATTCAGTTTATCAGAGGGGCTTGGAAGCGTGAGGTGGGCCAGAGAGTCCTTTCCTTCCCCAACCACCCTGAAATGAGATGCAGTGTTTCCCTTCAACAAAGCTGAACAGAGCACTTGGAAAGTCAAGGGCTCCAAGGGCATCTCCAGTAGACACATTGGGGGTTCCTGGAAGAGGTGGATATTGGGACCTTGCTGACACACTTCTGACCCTTTCTAAACCTAGGAGAGCAGAGGAGGAGACAGCAGAGCTAACTGGAAGCAGTTGAGCAAGGCTGGAGAGGAGGAGGGGGTTAGAAGAGCTCAAAAAAGAGGCAGATGGTAAACATCTCATTGTCCCTGGGGAAAGTGGGCATTTAGACCTGTCACACAGAGGTTACCAAGGACCCATCAAGGAAGCAGCAATAACCTAGAGCAAAATACCAGTCAAGTAATTGGCTGTTTTCCTGATTCCCTCCTCTTTGCCCCCTTGCCCACACCAGACCAGTGTCAGGAAGAGTGAGGGGCTGAGAAGAGGCCTCCCAGGAGTCCCTTACACACCATGTTCATACTGCTCAAGCCACAAACCTGGCATGCTCTAGGGACAGCAAAAAGCTCTGAAGGGCAAATAAAACAGATTCTTTTTTTTTTTTAACTTGTATTTAATACATATAAATTTCCAAAGTACAACTTTTGGATTATAGCGCCCCCCTCATAACCGCCCTCCCACCCGCAACCATCCCATCTCCCACTCCCTCTCCTATCCCATTCAGATTCTTAACATCTGGGAGTGAAGTTAAAGAATCATCCCCAGTTGTCCTTAAGGAGTCTATGACCCAGCATGCAGGAACTTTTCGTAAGGCACAGTTGTGGGCGTGAGTGCTGAGAATGGAGAAAGAGAAAACCATTTCCTCTTTGTACCCCACAGGGATCAGACAGCTCAATAAAACACTTACATATGAATAAGCAAAGAGGAGAAAATAAAAATCATCTGTTATCCCACAAGGCAGCTATAACTAATATTAACCGATGTTTGCCAGAGATTTTTATGAGAATTTCTTTTCAAAAATGCAATTACAATGAATTCATTGTTTTTTAACCAATCTTCTATTCTTGGGAACGTATCCTGAACATTTTTACTTTCAAAAAGTGTATGACAATATAATTTTTAATAGCTTAGAACAGTTTATCCTATGAGTTGATCATTTACTTCAGCAAATGTTTAAAGTTACTTACCATGTGTTACCATTATATCAAGTCCTACAACAAACATCCTTAGAACTTGATCTTTGCACTTCTCCTTCATTGTTTCCTTCTAGTAAATCCTAGTAGTGGAGTTTTTCCATCCAAAGGGACCCAGCCAGCCCTCAGTATCTGCACAAAAGTTTCACATCCAGGAATTCAGTCCACTGTGCATCAAAAATACACACACACACACACACACACACACATTATTGCTTCTGTACTGAACACAAAGACTTTATTTCCTTGTCAGCATTCCCTAAACAATACAGGTTAACGATTTACAAAGCATTTACATTACATTAGGTATTGTAAATGATTTAAAGTACACGGAAGGATGTGCACAGGTTCTATGCAAATACTATGCTATTTTATGTAAGGGACTTGAGCATTTGCAGATTTTGCTATCCTAGGGAGTAGGGGTCCTAGAACCAATTCCCCATTGCTACTTGGGGATGACCGTGAAAATGTTTAAAGCTTTTCCTATTTGCTGCCAATTCCCCTGCAGTTTTCACACCCGCCCATAAGAGTCTGTTTTTCCAACTTTTGGCCCATGAGGAGTATTTTCCTTCTTTTGGTTTGCTTAATATCTATTTGCAGTATTTTAAAAAATGCATTTCCGAAGTGGGCATTCAGTACAGTAGTTAAACTGCTGCTTGAGATTCCCACATTCCATATCAGAGTGCCTGGGTTCAAGTTCCACCTCCACTTCTGATGGCATCCTGCTAACGCACACCCTGGAAAGCAGCAGATGATGGCTGAAGTGCTTGAGTCCTTGCCGCCCATGTAGGAGACCCAGATAGAGTTCGAGGCTCCTGGCTTCAGCCTGGCCCAGCCCTGCCTGTAGTGGGCATTTGAGGTGTGAACCAGTGGATGGAAGATCTCTTTGTTTCTCTGCCTTTCAAATAGTTTTTTTTTTTTAAAAAGAACTTTTTAAAATTCATTTCTTTTAAAACTACTGTTTTTTGTTTTTCATTGATACATTGGCTATTTATGGTGCTTGAGCTGTGCATTGCCTGTTTCTGTCTTTTTCTACTAGTGTACCACTTTTCTGATTGTTTGGTATAACATATAGGTGTATATATATGATATCATATATTACAACCATGTTATGCCATATGTTACAAATATTCTTCAAGTTCTTTATTATTTATGAAGCTACCTTCTGTGCCAAAGTTTTTATATTTGACCACATAAAATTACTTTATGGCTTTATGTTTTATGTTAAGGGTCAGCATTTTTTATTACTCTTTAAAGATTTACTTATTTGAGAGGCAGAAAGACACACACATACATACACACACAAGAGAGAGAGAGAGAGAGAGAGAGAGAGAGAGAGAGAGAGAGAGAATTCTTTTCCATTGCTTTACTCCTCAAATGCCTGTGATGACTGGGGCTGTGCTAGACTGAAGTTGGGAGCCGGGAACTCAATCAAACTCTCCTATGTTGGTGGCAGGGACCCAGTTATTTGAGCTATCACCTGTTGCCTCCCAGGTTCTACCATTGGCAGGAAACTGGAATCAGGAGCCAGAGATGGGACTGGAACCCAGGTACTTGGATATAAGACTCTGGTGTCTTAACCAGTGTTTTAACTGCTAGACTAAATGCCCGTCAGGAGTTGGCAAACATTTTATGTTTAAAGTCAGTCAAATGACCTCTGTGGGACCTACTCAACTGTGTCTTTGTAGAGCAAAGACAGCTCTAGACAATGTGTCAATGAATGAGTTTGGCCACATTCTAAATTCAGCACTGTTCCTCAGGTTTAAGCCGTTAGAGTCGTGTTTGTAAAGTGATTCTCCACCACAAGGATTTATTATTTTATATATTCTGTTCTATTCTTTATTCTATTCTTATGTTTGTGACATAACTTTTAAAATTTCAATCTTTAATACCTTTGTAATTAATTTTGTTGATCTATTTCGCAAATGGCTAGCCATCTGGCTTAACATCATTTACTGAACAATCAATACTTTCCCAACTGAGTTGAATTGAAATCTTTTCCAAATTAAAATAATATAAACACATACACACATACTTGATTTTCTAAAATTTTATTAATATTCTAGGACTTTAATTATTAGAGTTTATTAGTACACCTTAGTATCTGGTATAGTAGCTCTACATTTCTCAAGCTCTTTACATCTTTGTTGTTGATCTCTTCTTTTTTCTAAAACATTCTTTTCTAAAATTTTCATCAATATGAAGAGAAAAAAGAGAACAGATTTCATGTATTTCAAACATTCAATTCTTAGAAATAACCATAGTTGCTTTCCCTCCTCCCTCCTTCACTCCCATACTCCTTCTTCCTTGACTTCTTACTTTTCTTTTAATTTTTGACAATGAAAAATGTTCTTAACACTCATTTTCTCAAGTTAAAATGATAATTGCATTGTGCTTTGATTAGAATTGCATTCAACTAAAGAGTAAGTTTCAGGAAAACCTAAAATTCAAGATGCTGGTATACACCCACAATGATTGCTACATTTAATTAACTTTGATCTCATTAATTAAATTAGAATATTTTAATTTATTTAATTAAATTGGCAAGGAGACACACAGAGAGAGATAGAGAGAGAGGAACAGAGAGTGCTCCCTTCCACTGGTTTACTACCCAGGATTTTACATCAATCTTGTTGGGCTTAGCCAAAATGAAGAGCTAGAATCTCAATCAAGATTTCTCGTGTAGGTGGCAGGAACACAGTCCCCTGAGCCATTATTTGCTGCCTCCATAGATGTGTATTAGCACAAAGTTGGAATCAGAAGTGCAACCAAAACTCAAACTGAGGTACCTGGGTGTGAGATGCAGGCATCATTTTTTAAGATTTATTTATTTGAAAGGCAAAGCAACAGAGAGAAAGGGACACACACATACACACACGGGGGCGGGGGATCTTCTATCTGCTATTCATCCCACCTCCCCAAATATGGCTGCAGCAGCAGGGATTGGGCCAAAACAAAGCCAGGAGCCTAGAACTCAGCCTACATCTCCCATGTGAGTAGCAGGGGCCCGAGTACTTGGGTTTTGCTCGACTACTTTCTCAGGCACATTAGCAGGAAGCTGGATCAGAAGCAGAGCAGCTAGAGCTTGAACCAGGACTCCAATATGGGATGCTGACATCACAGATGGTGTTGGCTTAACTTACTGCACCACAACGCAGGCCCTGGTATGGAGACATCTTACCTGCTAAACAGCCACTCCCTCATTGGTTGACTTTACAGTCGACAAATGCAACTGAAAAAGTACAGCTTCATAATTTAGGATTAGACATATTTCATTTAAAAATAAGATTTAGGTACTTAAGATTTTGAAGTTCACTAGTTCAACCTACTTAAGTGTATTATTATTTCTAATATGACCTCTATCATCTTATTCTATACTGTTATAGTTTAAACTCTTTCTGGTTTCCTTTTTTGCTTCATTGTTAATAATTTCTGTTAATTCTACTATTAGTCCTTTCGAAGTTATTTTTATAAATAACTTACACTCTAATCCGTATTAAAATCTCAATGAGGGGGCCAGTGATGCGGCTCAATAGGCTAATCCTCCACCTGCAGTGCCGACAACTCAGGTTCTAGTCCTGGTCGGGGCACCGGATTCTGTCCCGGTTGCCTCTCTTCCAGGCCAGCTCTCTGCTGTGGCCCAGGAGTGCAGTGGAGGATGGCCCAAGTGCTTGGGCCCTGCACCCCATGGGAGACCAGGAGAAGCACCTGGCTCCTGGCTTCTGATCAGCACGGTGTGCTGGCCACAGCAGCCATTGGAGGGTGAACCAACGGAAAAGGAAGACCTTTCTCTCTGTCTCTCTCTCTCACTGTCCACTCTGCCTGTCAAAATAAATAAATAAATATAAAAAAAACCTCAATGAGGGATGAAATAATGTCATTTAGGTCTCCTGTGCTTGTTGACTCCCTACTAATAGTTCCCATCAACCATCTCATTTTTTTTTTTTTGACAGGCAGAGTGGACAGTGAGAGAGAGAGACAGAGAGAAAGGTCTTCCTTTACCGTTGGTTCACCCTCCAATGGCCGCCGCAGCCGGCACACTGCAGCCGGCGCACCACACTGATCCGATGGCAGGAGCCAGGTACTTATCCTGGTCTCCCATGGGGTGCAGCGCCCAAGCACTTGGGCCATCCTCCACTGCACTCCCTGGCCACAGCAGAGAGATGGCCTGGAAGAGGGGCAACCGGGACAGAATCTGGCGCCCCGACCAGGACTAGAACCCGGTGTGCCGGCACCTCAAGGCGGAGGATTAGCCTAGTGAGCCGCGGCACCGGCCCATCTCAGTTTTTACTAAAAGCATAATAAAGAATTTTAAAGCCCTCAACTTTAAAAAATCATATTGCTTCTCATTTTGGAATATTTTTGACTTTTATCTTATAATCATATTTTTTTAAAAAAATATATTGTCCTTAGATTGTTAAAATCCACATGAAGTCTGTGCCTTCCTATGCTCTGTTGCAAGAGTTGACCTTGAAGAGAAATTCATAAAGGTTGTGAGAAATTGAATTAAAAGGTAATTTTATTATGATGCAAAAAAGCTTGAAACTAATTTTTTCATAATATACGTTTTCCATGAACTTTTTGAAAGCCTCTCCTAGTTTCCTGAAGTTTTTCTCTGGGCTCACTTAATTATCAGAATTTGGTATTCTGAGTTTTCTAGATACTGTTTCTGTCCCCTTGTTCTACAGTTTTCACAGCTTCCATTGTTGATTTTTTTTCTTTATTTATCTTAGTTAGTCCTTGGTCCTGCACACTGCTCAGGGCTAGCTGTAGAATATCCTTCCTCCAATTACAACAAGATGACAGCTTGATATGGAATTTAGGCAAAATTTCACTTTGTATACCTTTGTACCTTGTGAGGATGTGGCTTCTTCCTATGGCATGGTCTGGTCCTTTGGTACTCAGAGCTTTGTCACATGAAAAACTACCATTTCCAGCATCCACTGTTTGCTTGGGTCTTCCTACAATGTCACCATGTAAATAAGTCCTACCCCTCTGTTGCCGGTGGCCATGCTGTCTCTTCTCATACTCAGGAGAAAGAGAGATGCCCCAAGTTCTGGCTGGTTCCAGTCCCAAATCTCTGGGTAACTGAAACTCTAGTGACTGAAGCACAAAATATTTTTTTCTGTCTTTCATGAAGTTGCTTTTATGCCCAAATTCAGCTTCTGTGGTCCTGTAGTTAGTTCCAGTTTCTTTAAGGTTCTGGTATTACATTACACACCAGTCTTATTTTCTGCGTTGAGAGCTTTGCCTTTTCCCTGTAGGCTTTCATTAGCATTTTTGTTAGATATTAAGAAAAGCTTTCCTGAGGACTGCTAGCCAGATGCCACTTTGAATAACAACAACAGCAGCAGCTATCATTTGTTGAGCACTTACCATGTACCATCCATCCATTTTCTCATTTAATCACCACAACCACCCTCATTTGACCTCTCTAAGACTAATTGTCCCAAGGACATATTCTGCTAAGGACACAAACTGCCATGTAAATGCATTTCACTTAAAAGAACTTTTAAACTCCCAAGCTGTTTGGTATTCTAACAAATATGGTATGCCACCTTTTTTATACTTTTCTATATTTCTTGACCTTTCTGACCCTGAATTAACCCCACAGTGCCAGTATTTCCTTCTTCTTCCCTTGAATACTGATAGGATACATAAAGTCACAGATCACTATAATTAATCTCTCACTTGTTATACATCTCATGTCATTCATTTTTAAGTACTAAGTATTTAGTAATCAAAGATCCAATAAAATTATTTTACTTGCAGAAATTATATGTTTTAAGTGTTGGAGTTCTCTGTGTCCTTTTTAAACTTCATAGAAGACAAGTTTTTTGTAAGTAGTACATTGATCATTCACCCTTTCAGATAGATACAGGACATAAATGCTAGCAATCATAAATAAGTACTTTACATGAGCATCACATTCATTGATAGAAGGTAACAGGAATGCTAATTGTTGCAGGTTAGATTTTCTGGACACCAGACTGTGGGATGGAGCTTAACAGCCACAATGATGACTAAGGAATGATTAGTGAATGATCTTAGGACTAACACCTGTGGAAAGGAGATGACAGCAGGACTGAGTACAGGAAGAAGATGGGGTAAGCAGAAGTAAAAACCACTTCATGTAGACATACACATGTGTTTCTTGTCTCTAGCCATGTCTCTCCCTTTCAAGAAACTGTGGAGCCTCAGGATTCTCCCAAATGAGACCATGAATGTCAAAAGTGGACCATCCGGGAGAGGAGTGGCCCTGATGAAACTACTTTTTAATACATGAAAAGGAAGAGACAGAAAGCTGACTGTAAAAAAGCCCTTACAATGGTTGGGGCAACCCATCATTCATTGAAGGAGGATCGGGGTGGAAGAGCATCCTGGTACACAGCACAATAATTTTCTCTGAGTAGTCATTTCAGAGATGGTCAAATGCTTTACTACATTTTCAAGTTCTTTAAGCTTTGATATAATATTTTAGTACTTCTATGGTTTGAATATTTGTCTCTTCAAACTGAGGAGCTTAGTCCCCAAAGTCTTACTTTAATGGTGCTAAGATAGTGGTTATAATCTAATTATGATGTCTAGAAGTAAAGCCTCAGAAATGCCAGATTACCTCCAGAGGGTCTCCCATTGAACTGACAGCTGATTTCTCATCAGAAACCCTACAGGCTAGCAGAGAAGAGAGAGACATTGACCATGTCCAAAAGAAAAGAACTGTCAACACAGAGTACTGTACCCTGAAATTCTCTCAATTTTAAATGAAGGTGAAATAAACACCTTCCAAAGCAAAAAGAAATTGAAGGAATTTGAAACCACTCGTCCAGCCTTACAAATGATACTTAAGGATGTGCTACAAACAGAAACAGAGAAAGTCATCATTATGAAAGAATGTGAAAGCAGAAAATCTCCTAGTAAAAGTACAAAGGAAATCAAAAGAAAACAATAGGGAAAAAGGCAGGACCCAGTGATTACTTTTCAATAATAACCTTAAATCAAATGGCCTAAATTCTCCAATTAAAAGATATAGACTAGTTGAATGATTAAAAAAAAAGACCCATCTATTTGCTGCCTGCAAAAAACACACCTCAGGGCTGATGGTGTGGTGTAGTAGGTTATGCCTCTTCCTGTGGTACTAGTATCCCATATGTGATCTGGTTCAAGTCCTGGTGCTCCACTTCTGATCCATCTCCCTGCTGATGGCCTGGGAAGGCAGTGGAGGATGGCCCAAGTGCTTGGGCCCCTGCACCTCTGTGGGAGACCTGGAGGAGGCTCCTTGTTCCCGGCTTCAGATGGGCCCAGCTGTGACCATTGCAGCTACCTGGGGAGTGAATATGAGGAGTGAACCAGCAGATGAAAGACCTCTCTCTCTCTCCTTCTCTCTCAAACTCTGCTTCTCAAGTAAATAAATAAATTTTTGAAAAAAAAAAAAAAAAACAAGCACACCTCACCAAGAACGATATACACAGAATGAAACTGGAAGGATGGAAAAAGTTATTCCATACTAATGGAAAACAAAACAGAGCAGGAGAAGCCATCATAATATCAGATAATATAGGGTTTAACACAGAAACTGTTAAAAGAGGCAAAGAAGGGCAATACATAATGATTAAGAGATCAATTCAACAGGAAAATGTGAGTATAGTAAATGTATGTGCACCCAGTGCCAGGACACCTGGCTATTTTTTTAAAGATTTATTTGTTTATTTCAAAGTCATAGTTACACATAGAGAGAAGGAGAGGCAGAAAGAGAGAGAGAGAGAGAGAGAGAGAGAGAGAGAGAGAGAGAGAGGTCTTTCATCTGCTGGTTCACTCCCCAGTTGGCTGCAATGGCCAGAGCTGCGCCGATCCGAAGCCAGGAGTCAGGAGCTCCCTCCAGGTCTCCCACATGGGCGCAGGGGCCCATGGACTTGGGCCATCTTCTACTACTTTCCCAGGCCATGGCAGAGAGCTGGATCATAAGTAGAGCAGTCAGGTCTTCAGCTGGCACCCATATGGGATGCTGGTACTGCAGGTGACGGCTTTACCCACTACACCACAACACTGGCCCCAGGACACCTGGCTATTTAAAACAAATGTTAGTGGATCTAAAGGGAAACATAGACTCCAATACAATTCTAATGAGGGACTTTAACACCCACTTTCATCAATGGACAAATCAACTAGACAGAAAATCAACAAAGAAACAACAGAGCTTATCTACACTATGGACCAATTCAACCTAACTGATAACTACAGAACATTTCATCCCACATCTGGAAAATTCACATTCTTTTCATCAATGCATGAAACTTTCTCTAGGATACTATATGCTAGTATATATGCTAGGCCGTAAGCAAGCCTCAACAAATTTTAAAAAATGAAACCTTACTATGTATGATACCATGTACCTTTTCTGACCACAGTGGAATGAAGCTGTAAATTAACAACTCAAGAAACTCCAGAAAATTTGCAAACACATAGAGACTAAACAACATCCTCCTGAATGAATAGTGGGTCACAGAACAAATAAAAAGATAAATAAAAATTGATATTCTGTATATAAAGATAATTGAAAATGAATCTTGATGAAGAGTGGGATGGGAGAGGGAGTGGGAGATAGGATGGCTGCGGGTGGGAGGGAGGTAATGGGGGAAAACAACAATGCAAAAGTTGCACTTTGTAAATTTACATTTATTAAATAAAAAAATAAGAAAAAAGTGCAATATAAAAAAATAAAAAATACCTGAAAATGAATGAAGATGACAACACAATATATCAAAACTTATGGGATACAACAAAAACAGATTTAAAAGGGAAGTTTATAGCAATTAATGCCTACATCAAGAAATTGAAAGGGCATCAAATAAATGATTTAACAGTGAATCTCAGGTACCCAGAAAAACAAGAACAAAGCAAGCCTAAAAGTAGTAGGAGGAAAAAAATAATTAAAATTATAGAAGTAAACAAAATTGAAACCAAAAATGATACAAAAGATCAGTGAAATGAAGAGATGATTTTTGTGAAAAACTAAAAAAAAAAAAAAACTGATACACCATTGACACAACTAACCCCTCTCCAAAAAGGGAGAAAGCCCAAATTAATAAAAATCAGACATGAAAAGGAGATGTTACAATGGATAGATACCAGAGAAATAGAATGAATCATCAGGAATTACTACAAACAGCTGAATGTCAATGAACTGGGAAATTGAGAAGAACTGAATAGATTTCTGGACACATACAACCTACCAAACTTGAATCATGAAGACGTAGAATATCTAAATAGGTCAATAACCAAGGCAGAGATTGAATCAGTAATAAAGACCCTCCCAAAAAGTAAAGCCCAGAACCAGATGGCTTCATTGCTAAATTCTACCAAATTTTTAAAGAAGAACTATTTACAATTCTTCTCAAACTATTCAAAACAATAGAAGGCAACGATCCTCCCAAACTCCTTCTGTGAGGCAAGCATCATCTTAATTCTAAAACTAGAAAAAGATATGAGAAAGAAAACTATAGATAAATATCCCTAATGAACATAGATGCAAAAATCCTCAACAAAATACTAGCTAATAGAATCCAGTAACACATCAGAAAGATCATTCCTCTGGCTCAAGTGGAATTTATCTCGGTTATGCATATCAATATGCAAATCAATAAATGTGATATATCACGTTAACAAATTAAAGAATAAAAACCATATGATTAGCTCAATAGGTGCAGAGAAAACATTTGATAAAATACAAAATCCTTTCATGATAAAAAAAATTTAAACCAACTGGGTATAGAAGGAATATTCCTCAACACAATCAAGACAATATACGACAGACCCAGAGCCAGCATCTTACTGAATGGTGAAAAGTTAGAAGCATTTCCACTAAGATCCAGAACCAGACAAGGATGCTCATTTTCACCATTGTTATTCAATATATTGATTTATATAATCAATATAAGCTTGGGGGATATAATCAATATAGTTCTGGAAGTATATAATCAATATAGTCCTAGAAGCTTGAGCCAGAGCCATTAGGCAAGAAAAAAGAAATCAAAAAGATACAAATTGGACAGGAGGAAGTCAAATTATGCCTGTTTGCAGATAACATGATCCTATATATAGGGAAACTTAGACTCTACCAAGAGACTATTGGAACTCACAAGAGAGTTTGGTAAAGTTGCAGGATAGAAAATCAACACGCAAAAATCAATAACCAATGTATACATAGTCAATGGCATGGCTGAGAAAGAACTTGTAAAATCAGTACCATTCACAATAGCTACAAAAAACTGAAATAACTTGTAATAAATTTAACCTAGGATAGCAAAGATCTCTGCAAGTAAAATTACAAAACATTAAAGAGGAAATGAAAGAAATACAAAAAATGGAAGAATCTTCCATGTTCTTGGATTGGAATGATTAATATCATAAAAATGTCCATACTACCCCAAGCAATTTACAGATTCAATGTGATCCCAATCAAAATACCAATGTCATTAATCTCAGATCTTGAAAAAAAATGATGTTAGAATTCATATGGAAACACAAGAGAATCCAAATAGCTAAAGCAAACTTAAAGAACAAAAACAAAGCTGAAGGCATTATAATACTAGATTTCAAGACTTACAACAGGGCATTGATAATAAAAATAGACTTGCACTAGCAAAAAATTGAACAGAATAAAAATCTCAGAAATTAATCCACACATCTACAACCAACTAATTTTTGATGAATGAGCTAAAGTCAATATTTGGAGGAAGGACTGTTTCTTCAACAAATGGTGATGGGAAAAATGAGTCTATGCATGCAGAAGTATGAAACAGGACCCATACCTTAAACTTTATACAAAAGTCAACTCAATGGATCAAGTATCTCTATATGACCTGACATAATTAAATTACTATAGAGAAACTCTGCAAAAAATTTGCATAGACAAAGACTTCTTGGAAGACTCCAAAGCAAAGGCAATAAAAGCAAAAATAGACAAATGAGGTTACATCAAGCTACGAAGTTTCTGTACTGCAAAGGAAACACTCAACCAAGTGAAGAGGCAAATGACAGAATGGGAACGAATAATTGCAAACTATCCAACTGATAAAGGATTATTTATCCAGAATCTATAAAGAGCTCAAGAAACCCAACAACAACAAAGCAAACAATCCAGTTAAGAAATGGGGAAAGGACATGAAGAAGCAATTTTCAAAGGATGAAATATAAATGGCCATAAGACACATGAAAAATGCTCAGGATCACTAGCCATTAGGGAAATGCAAATCGAAACCACAATGAGATTTCATCTCCAGTTAGAATGATTATCACCCCCCAAAAAAACAATAAATGCTGGTAAGGATCTGGGGAAAAGTGTACCCTAATGCATGGTTGGTGGGAATGTAAACTATTACAATTATTTTAGAAGACATTGTGTAGATTTCTCATAAATTTGAAAATAGATCTACCACATGACTTAACCATCCCACTTCTGAGAATTTACCCAAAGGAAATTAAATCAGCATATGAAAGAATTATCTGTACCTCCATGTTTATTGAAACTCAATTCATAATACCAAAGATATGGAATCAACTGAGATGTCCAACAACTGATCAAAAAAGGGTCATATATACATTATGGAACACTACTAAGCCATAAGAAAGAATGAAAGCCTGACTTTTGCAACAAAATGTATGCAACTGGAAACCACTATACTTAGTGAAATAAACCAGTCTCCAGAAGACAATTATCATATGTTTTCCCTGACTTGTGGTAGAGTACAAAAAAAGTAACATCTATGAGCAAAATTGACAGTTTGAGATTTGATTATTGTTTACAGCCTTTGTCTATACTCTTGAAAAACAGTGGTTTTTCTATGTACTATTTGTTGAGTTCTTTACATAGTGGAGGGTTGAGCTTCTGAGTGTAAAATAAACTGAAAATATGTCATTGTAAAAATTAAAAGAAAAAAGGAAGAAAGAGGGAAGGTATGAGTGTGTTTGGGAGAAAGGGTAGGGTGGGAAATATCATTATGCTCTTAAATCTGTACATATGAAATGAAATACATGAAATCTGTTTACTTCATATAAACACAAAATTAAAAATAAATAAAGTCAGATAGGTGCTAAAAAAGATATGTATCCTTTGGGAGGTTATTAGATTGGATTTATTGGGGTGTAGTCCCCATGAATCCTGGTGGCTTGACAAAAGACCACAGAGAGATATAGACAGACACATTTGTTCCCTGCCCAGAGCCACCTTGGAATTCTTCTAGCAAAAATTCCATCACCAGATGCTGAACCCAAGGAGCCTACCCAACCTTGGACTTTAAATATCTGGAACTGTGAAACAAAATAAATCTGTTTTCCTTATAAAGTTACTTTGTCTAGCTATTTCAGTATAGTAATGAAAATCTGACTAATGTAGTAGTTTTAAATTCCTAATAAAATTAAGATTCTGAGTGAATCCCTGCTTTCAATGGGACTTGACCTTAATCATTAAACACAAGAGCATTTGGAAAAGAAAGAGCACTCTATGGCCCAGGCAGAGTACTAGGTCTTTAATATCCATAATTTTATTTCACCAGTCCAACAATTCTTTGAGTTTACAGGAGAGCAAACAGAGACAGAAAAGCTTTCCTACAGCTAGTCAGTTGTGTATTTGGAAGTGATCACCATAAAACTCTTAATCCACCATGATGGTTCATCCCAACAAAGGGGTTCTGGTGTCAGAGACATCTCATTCCTGGCTAGTGGGGCATTTTGGCTAGTAATGGGAGAGTCTTTGGACAGGGACCCTGAGCCAGAGCAGATGGTCTGGATGACACCCAGAACCACCCCATGAGAGAACAAAGAGCTGCCATGCTGATCCTGGACAAAAGTGTTAAACAATGGCTTTGGGGAATCTGACTGTTAAAGAGGATTTACTAACTATATCTCCTCACAAGTGTCTTTAATGATTCCAGCATGTTCATGAGTCTTTCATGCCTTGAAGGAACTTTAGTGACAAGAACCCATCAATCAATCAATATATTGCGAGAGCATCTGCCATGTGTTTGGGCAGCAGAGAAGACACAAAGAGACTTAAAGACAGCATGTTCTCATCATGGAAGCACTGGCCTCCACTTCTTGTGGAAGAAAATCCAAGTCCTTTGCCACAGCTTATTATTCTTGCCCTTATCTTTCTATTTGCCAGATCCTATCGCCTCCAATCCCCACTCTATCCCTTTGCTCTAGCTACAATCGTTGGTTCCACTGGCTATTCCATTTACCTGGAACAATCTTCCCCAAATTGCTGTGCAATTAAATTATTCTCTTCCTTCTGATTTCAGGTCATTGTTTTCAATTTCAGACTGGTTTTCTCTGATTCTGTGGTTAAAGTTGTCCTCTATCACTTTTTTATTTTCTTCACGTCATTTTTCACTTTCTGAAGGTACTCCCTTTCTTCATTTACTTGTTTATCATCTGTATCCCTGAAACAGGCAAGCTACATGGGAGCAGGAACCTCCCTGACGCCTACCACTGAGAACAGTTCTTAACATGGAGTAGGTTGTCAATATTTATTGATAATAAACATTTTAAAATAAATATTTATTGACAATGCAGCAAGCAGGAGGCTTAGTTTCCATGCCATTTCTACAAGCTACATGAAGTAGGGAGTGTTACCAGCACAGCCAGAACAGAGGTCCTTGTCTCCCCATAAGAAAAGAATTCAGATGAAAAATAGATATTGGCTTGTAAGCAAGCCAACGAAGTTTAATAAAGGTGTATACCTTGTCAGGTAGGCAGCTCAACAGAAAAACTGAGTACCCGCCTGTGGGGAGCAATCCGGACTGGACTGAGTTACTGGAATTAAGACTTATTCTATGCATCTGCTCTCCCACAATATGGCGCTGGGAGAGAAGTAAACAGCTTCCGCACAGCTGCCTCCAGTTCAACTAATAAACTGTAGGACCTGCTCCTGATTGGAGGAGAGCAGCGTACTCGGCGTGTGGGCAGCCGAGTTAGGATTGGCGGAGGAGGACTATAAAGGAGGAGAGAGACGGCATGTACCAGGAACATCTATGGGGAACATCTAGCTGAAGGAACACCTGTGCAACCCCCGAGAAGAGCCGGCCGGCGGTGTGCCGCTCCCCTGCGGAAGTGGGGAATGCGGCCAGGGGGAACTGCCCTTCCACGGAGGTGGAAGGGATAGTAGCCAACCCGGGAAGAACCAGCAGCAAACCCGGGGAGGGCCGAGCAGACGAAAGAACAGCGCAGGGTCCTGTGTCGTTCCTCCACGAAGAGGGGGAGCGACATAATGGTGCCGTGACTCGGATATGAAGCCTAGGCAGGGCTTAGTGTCGTTCCTCCACGAAGAGGGGGAGCGACATAATGGTGCCGTGACTCGGATAGGAAACCTAGCTCGGATAGGAAACCTAGGACGGATATGAAACTTAGGAGGGAAGAAACGGGAAGAACTGGGAAAATTTCGGAGAGAGAGACTAGCAAACAGCCTAGGGAAAAGCCGGACAAAAAGGGTGCCGGAAGAAGCTATTGAAAGCCTAGGCATAGACTCAGATACGGACTACGGACTACGGGGGGCAGGCCGAGGCGGATACGAAAGCCACTTTGGGATTCTCAAGTTAGCCCGGGAATAGGGGGCGAAAAGTTGAAACCAGAAGCTGAAACGTAAGCCAGATTGGGATCCGTCTGATTAGCCCGGGGAGCAAAGGACGGGAAGCCAAATCGTGGGGCGGAGACGTATGCTGGGTTGAATTCGCCAGGCTAGCCCGGGGAACTTAGATTGAATGCTAGTGGCGGACACGTAAGCTACGCTGTGTTACTCGCGGAAGCCGCCGCGTGCAGAGAGAGCACGGGGCGTGAATAGATAGGGAACGGGGCTGGCGTGAGGCCGTGGTGCAGACGCGAAGGGCGTGGAGACCGTGGAGCGCGCGAAGCCAAGCCGCGCAAAGCCGGGAAGCTGCGCAGATGAGAGAGGCGCGGGCTGAAGCGGCTCAGCTGGGAAGCCGCCGAGAAGTAGCCTCGGGGCGGGCAGCGGGAAGCTGCGGGGAGAAACAGAAGTTTGGAAGTGGAGTGAGAGAAATGGGAATGTTGGCAGACAGAAGTAAAATGGGAGAAATAGGAATGCCCGGAGATAGAGAAATAGAGAAATAGAAAGGCCTCCCTACAATACAACAATTAGAAGGCTTGGATTCGGTCTGCCCGATTAGTGAGGCGATGAGCACCTGGGCGGCTAGCAGCTTATGCGCCGCAGGTCACCGAAGACAGGCACGAATTAACATCAGTAAGGCCTCCCCACAAAAAGGCAATGAGAAGGCTTGGATTCGGTTTGCCTGATAGGGCTTGTAAGCCCCTGCAGGCTCGACCAGAGCATGCGCTGCAGGGCACCGAACACAGGCACGCATCAGCGCCTAAAAACCTCCTCACAACATGGCGAAGAGAGGCCCGGATTCGGTTTGCCTGATTGATAGGACTTGTAAGAGCCTGTGGCAACTCTAGCAAGTAGAGCAGAGTGTGTGCCGTGGGACACCGAAGACAGGCGCGTATCAACGCCAAAAAATAAAAAGAAAGGGGGATCTGTGGGGAGCAATCCGGACTGGACTGAGTTACTGGAATTAAGACTTATTCTATGCATCTGCTCTCCCACAATATGGCGCTGGGAGAGAAGTAGACAGCTTCCGCACAGCTGCCTCCAGTTCAACTAATAAACTGTAGGACCTGCTCCTGATTGGAGGAGAGCAGCGTACTCGGCGTGTGGGCAGCCGAGTTAGGATTGGCGGAGGAGGACTATAAAGGAGGAGAGAGACGGCATGCACCAGGAACATCTATGGGGAACATCTAGCTGAAGGAACACCTGTGCAGCCCCCGAGAAGAGCCGGCCGGCGGTGTGCCGCTCCCCTGCGGAAGTGGGGAATGCGGCCAGGGGGAACTGCCCTTCCACGGAGGTGGAAGGGATAGTAGCCAACCCGGGAAGAACCAGCAGCAAACCCGGGGAGGGCCGAGCAGACGAAAGAACAGCGCAGGGTCCTGTGTCGTTCCTCCACGAAGAGGGGGAGCGACACCCGCCTGCACAATGACTGGGGTTTTTATGGATAGGGGGTGCACTTTTTCCTACTGTTCCCCCATTTCTTCTGGAATATTGCCAAGTCGAAGGCTTCTCAGGCCTGAGATTCTACCCTTGGGTATTATCCTCCAATATTATTGGACTGGATGGGCCCCTAGCGCCAGGTTATGAAGATTCCTCTGGGATGTCTTGCTTTCAAGACATGCTTCTAAGGTTTCTTCCCTCATTTAACAGCAGGAACTTCTGGCTTTTCTGTTTTTTCTCACACACATTTACACACATACTCTCTCTCTCTCTCTCTCTCTCTCACACACACACACACACACACACACACACTCATGTCTGTCTTTGTGCCTAACAGGAGGATCATTTAACTACCTTTGATGGAAACTTGTTAATCTTGGTTGGCAAACTATGGCCCCCAGATCAAATATAGCCAATCATCTATTTGTAAATAAAGTCTTGTTAGAATTCACTGTGCTAAATCAATTCTGTATTGGCTATGGCTGTTTTCATGCTATAGCAGTAAGTCTGAGGGGTGCCACGTACACCATATGGCTCCCAAGACATAAAATTTTTTATGATCTTGTCCTTTAAGGCAAAAGTCTGCTGATCTTTGGACTAAAAGGTGGTGATCATAATATCCAGCTTGCATGCCCTGTAGCATTTTTGTAAAGAGCAAATAGAAAGATGCATAGGAAAGATTCTGTGAATTGAGTGAAAAGTGCTACTCCTTTAAGGAATTAACTTTATTAGCTAGGAACATGTTTATCGTGAAGCCTTTGCAATCAACCCATCAGTCAAGCGATGATTATATAAAAGAAAGGCACTGAATTATATGATCCAAATGATTTGTGAAATCATCCCTGTAGGTTTATGCCAGTCTGCACTACCTGATTATCAGCATAGCCTTGAGGTAGCAACTGCTTCACCAAGCAAGGTGAAGAGAAGCCAGGCACACCTGGGATCAAATTTCAAAGCTACCATTTATCAGGTGTGTGTCTTTGGGAGGTCACTAACTTTGGGTGTCAGGTTTCTCATCTGAATAATGGGGATAGTAATACAGTAGTACCTATACCACAGGGCTATTGTGAGTGTCGAATAAGGTAACCACTCCTTGTTCTTTGTCAACATCATTCATGTTAATTCTAATTATTATCATCATCTAGCTACGTCTTCTACATTCTGAATGAATTCTATGGCTAAGGAAACAAGTTTGCCTGCCTGTCCCTTTTCATCCTGGGGAATCTATGAAGAATACTGAGGTCTTATTTTCCTTCATGTTTCTCCTGTATCCACCTGCTCTTTCCAAGGCTACAGTACCCTCTTCCAAGGTGGCCTTGGAATACTGGCTTCACCATAGCCTCTCCTCCCCTTATTCTCTACATGAAATAGGCTGCAATATTGGCCTTATAGAATGACTCTCCAGTGTCTTTACTCTGGGCGCCATCCTTATGGCCAAAGACCCATTTCACAGATTCCCCAGTTCTTTTATCGGCTCCTATGAAGCCTTACAGGTGGGCACCTAAGCCCAGCCTTTTCTCCATGTTATCAGTTAAAATTGGGCCCTGAGGGGCTGGTGCTGTGGTGTAGTGGGTAAAGCTGCTGCCTGCAGTGCCAGCATCCCATGTATGTGCTGGAACGAGCTTTTGTTAATCAGAATATAAAAAGGGAAAGAAGGTATATTTTTTTACAATTGCAAATGTGCAGCTAGTCCTAAGGTTAGAATGTAAAAAGAAAAAAAGTAGACTGTAGCCCGGTTACATCCATACTTGCATGGTATCCTCTAAAACAAAACCATGACAGTTACTTAAAAACTCTGGGGTTCCCCATTATCTGCTTGCTGGATGAGGCCCTTGTAAACCTGCCACCCACCCAGCGCTGGGACCTCATCTTCCACCTGTTCCTTGTTAGTACCCACCCCTTGTCGGTGTTAAAATTGTATGCACCTACTTGCTGCCGTCCCCACCAACCTGCAGACACAAAAGTGGGGAAAATGTCTGTTATAAACTGCTGAGATTTTAGGTGTTGGTTTTTAGATAACATTATATCAGCAGAAATCTAATGGGTGACAGAACTTATAACTGAACAACCAGGTATTGAACTAAAGCTTTCTTCCCTCTTAATATAGCATCTATAGCATAATTTCACTCTAAAATAAAGTTGTGGTTTTAAAAAACCACAATAAGAAATGTATATAGAGAGGAAAATCCTATGTGCTGTCTTTAGGAAACATTCGCTAAATGTGTGTCTTACATCCCTGCAATTTAATCTCCATTAGCAGGGTAATTTTCTTTTTCAAAAAAAATTCCCTAGTAGAGTTGTAAAGGATAGGAAGTATAACTGAAGAATAATCAAAGAGGCAGAAAAATGTGCAGGAAATGGCATTCAATAAGCAGCCCAAGAAAAGGTAATACAAAATGGGGACAGTTAAGGCTGATTGAAAGATTCAGGATGGGGGGAAGGAAACTCAGCAAGAATAGGCCAATAATCACAAGCATGTGTGAACAGGAGGCCCTCCAAATGGCAGGATGTGGGAAGAGGACAAAGCTGAGCCAGGTGAGTCACCTGGGGGGCCAACACTGTGGCTGGGTAAGGAGGCCCCCAGGTCAGGGGAGCACACTGTTTCCAAGTAGAGGCAGCCAGTGAATTCATTCCCATGGGCACTTACATGAGAGTCCTCACGGATGCCTTAAGATCATTTTGCCCACATTGTCTACTAGGAAGACATGACCCGTGGGGAGTGGCATCATTGGGTAGATGAATTATCTTGTTAATGGCCTGACGTCTTTAATTGTCACATATAAGTTCTTTTCCCTGATTGGCCCATGATAATTGCATATTTTTTTGTATCCTTGCTGGGAAGGAAGGAAAGAAGGGAGACAGAAATGGATGGAGGGAAAAAGGAAGGAGGTGGACAGGAGACAGAAAGAATAAACTGTAATTCATTCTTGGAAAGAACTAGAGCCCCTGTATAAAGGCAGGGGAATTACTCAGCAAGGTAGATACGTCCTGTTTAGTTTCCAGGTCTGTGTATGCGTACTTTGAATCACCTTGGATCTTCAGGCTGAACTAAGGAACTACAAATAATCTAGTAAAAACTCCTCGGATTCTTGCTGGGGAAAAACAGGTGATGGGGGGGGGGGTTTAAAATCCATCAGTTATGATTAGTCATCAAAGGAAAAGAATTGCTTCATCCAGCCTTTCCAGACAATTAACATGATAAGGTCATCTAAGAGTACAGTAGGAAATGGGTACTTCATACTGTAGAGAACTGGCCCCAGATCTGGAAGTGCTTCATTTCAACATAGACTGATAATCAGAAGAAAGGAAAGCAAATAGGGTCTCTTTTGTTATTTGGAGACTTCAAAACTTTCCATCTGGCAATGATTTCTGAGAGCAATAGCACAGCAATGTCTGGTGAAAATATCCAGTTTGGGTGATTTTCAAGTTTTAATAGACTTTAAACTGCTTAATCCTTGGAGACAAGTTTGTATATCTGGTTTGAGAATCTCTTTGTATTCGGAACATGTACTAAATAAACAAACAAATCAATCTCGCCACAACAACATGAGTATACTGGGTAATTTGGTAAATGGGTCTTCTTTGATTTTGGTGACTTGTACTAGCACAAGGACTTTATATAACTTCTATTAATATGGAGTAAACTGTAACCTGCAATGCTACATTATAGAAAGGGCTCCCTTATTATTTGTCCTAGAAAAAAATTCTAACAGTAAAAATACAATAAGATATTTTAAAAGAAAAAAAATGCTGTAACATTCTTGTAATCCCTAACATAAGGTAATAAGCAAAATAAGTTTGGGGTAGGGTGTGGGGGTATAGCTCAGGGATAGAGCATTTGACTGCAAAATAAGTTTGGGGAGTGAATGAATCACTTTCTTCCACAGGCCTTAATTGCCCATATTTAAGATGAGGGGTTTGGACCAGCAGAGGTTTATCTGAATCTGGCATCTCACTGCTAACTCCTACCTCACTTCATTTTGCTTTAATTCATACCACTCACCAGGATCCCATCAACTTACCTAGACTAATGTTCTCCTTGGGACATCCTTGGAAAGGCAAGGCTCCAACTCATTTGTGGACTATTGCCAGACTGCATCCCTCATTTGGAATTTCTATCCCTCAGTTACCCTACCTTTCCTTCAAGACCCAGCTCCCTGTCCCACTCTTCTGTGAAGTTTTCCCTCACTAAACCAGTTTTGGCTCTTTCATTTCTCTGAGCTGTTGTTTGTACAATTTGCAATGTGATTCTATAAGGCCCATATGTATTATGGGTGTTTCATTTAGTTTAAGAACATGGAACATAGAACTAGGCTGCCTATGGCTTAATTTCATCTATACCACTTATTTACTCTATGACCTTAGTAGCTTGTTAACCTCAATTAACTTATCTATGCCTAGGTTTTATCATTTGTAAATGAAGGACAATAACAATATATACTTCAGGAGTTCTGTGTCTTGGAATCATTTCTAGCCATGGTAACTCCATTGAGAACAGGAAATTGAGAACACATTTCAGGAAATGTGTTCAGTGCTATAGAACTTCAGCCTTATACCATTTGGGGAGTTCCCATCTAAAATTTTTTATTATTTTAATATATTGCCTGTGTAAAAAATTTTCAAATGCAGATAAATGAATAACTCATAATCTCACCACTCACAGATATTCATTGTTTAAAATGTTGCATTTATGAAGTACACGAGTGGTTAAACCACCACTTGGGACTCCCATATCCCATTTTGAGTCCCATCTCTCCTTCCATTTCCAACTTCCTGCTAATGTGGAGCCTGGTTGACAAAATGCAATGGCTCAAGTACTTGGGTTCCTGCCACCTATGTGGGAGACTTGGCTTTGTCCCGACCCAGCCTCAACTGTTGTGGGCATTTGGGGAGTGAACCAGCATGTGAATGAACTCTATCTCTGCCTCTTTCTTTCTCTCTGTCTCTCAAAGTCACTTCTCTGTTGCTCTGTCTTTCAAGTATATTTAAAAAAAAATAAAAACAACCAAAAACTAAGGAAAATGTTTCATTTACTGTTACTGATGCCTTTCCTCAAATTAAGGTAGTTTCTACGTATGTCCATAAAGTTTTGGCATGCTTCTCTTCAAATGGTAGTTCCTAATCCCCATCCCATTGAGAGTAAGAATTAATGACTGTATTCTAGTTAACAGATGTGATGGTGTGTAATTTCTGAAACTAGGTCATAAAATGTATTGCAGTTCTCACCCTCTCTCCTTTATCTCCTCTCTCCCTCTTTTTCTCATCACCCTGTCTCTGGTGTAAGCCAACTGCCATATGGGGGCATTCAAGCAGCCCAATGGAGTGTTCCATATGGTGAAGAACTGAGGCCTCCTGCCAACAGCCATGTGAGTGAGAAATCCTGGAAGCAGATCCTGCAGACCCCATCAACTGTTCAGACTGCAGACCCAGCCAACATCATGAGAGACACAGAAATAGTTTTAAGCCACTTTGTTAAGCAGCAATAAATAACTAATACACACACTGATTCTAACATACACTATACATACACACATATACATATACACATAATATAGTGTGTGTGTATTGTGTGTGTGTATTAGTCTCTTTTCCATTACTCTAGCAAAATACCTGCGGCAGCCTCACTTTATAAAGAAAAGAGATTTATTTGGCTCACAGTTCTGGAGGTTCAAGGACATGACACCTGCATTGGCTCTGGTGAGGCCCTCATGGCAGATGACAACAAATTGATGAGAGCATGTTCAAGAGGAAGAGATCACAGCATTAAACAAAAGCCAGAGGATCAGCTCACTCATATAACAATCCACTCATGAGAGTTCAGGGATCAAACAAGAATAACCCCAGTCCCTTCAAGGAATACATTGCAAGTGACCTAAGGACATCTCGTCAGGCATTCCACCTTCCCAACACCACCACACTGAGGAGCAAATTCCAACACATGACTCCTTGGGAAGTACTCAAGCTATATTCAAATCTTGTAGATCCATATACACACAAGAGTTATTCAAAAAGCTTGTGGGAACTGGAATTGAAAGATAAATTTATTTTGGTGCAAAAAAATTTGAAATTCATGCATTTTTGTTTCATAATACACATTTTCATGTATACTGTGTATACTTTTTTATAAATAGGAAGACATTGCACAAACTTTTTTGTAGCCTTCTTATTTTTTTTTAACTTTTATTTAATGAATATAAATTTCCAAAGTACGACTCATGGGTTACAATGGCTTCCCCCCCATACCGTCCCTCCCACCCACAACCCTCCCCTTTCCCACTCCCTCTCCCCTTCTATTCACATCAAGATTCATTTTCGATTATCTTAATATACAGAAGATCAGCTTAGTATACCTTAAGTAAGGATTTCAACAGTTTGCTCCCACACAGAAACATAAAGTGAAAAATAATAGATGATTTTTTTTAAATGATGATGAAATCAGATCAGACCTATTGTCATGTTTAATCCCAGCGAGAGTCAAGTTGGGAATTGATAATTTCTTTTTTTTTATTTTTTTTTTATAGAGGATCAGTTTAGTATACATTAAGTAAAGATTTCAACAGTTTGCACCCCCATAGAAACACAAAGTGAAATATATTGTTTGAGTACTCGTTATAGCATTAAATCTCAATACACAGCACATTAAGGACAGAGATCCTACATGAGGAGTAAGTGCACAGTGACTCCTGTTGTTGACTTTACCAATTGACACTCCTGTCTATGGCATCAGTAATCTCCCTATGCTCCAGTCATGAGTTTCCAAGGCTATGGAAGCCCTCTGAGTTCTCCGATTCTTATCTTGTTTAGACAAGGTCATAGTCAAAGTGGAGGTTCTCTCCTCCCTTCAGAGAAAGGTACCTCCTTCTTTGAAGACCTGTTCTTTCCACTGGGATCTCACTCACAGAGATCTTTTGCCAGAGTGTCTTGGCTTTCCATGCCTGAAATACTCTCATGGGCTTTTGAGCCAGATCCGAATGCCTTTAGGGCTGATTCTGAGGCCAGAGTGCTATTTAGGACATCTGCCATTCTATGAGTCTGCTGAGTATCTCACTTCCCATGTTGGATCACTCTCCCCTTTATTTATTCCATCGGTTAGTGTTAGCAGGTACTAGACTTGTTTATGTGCTCCCTTTGACTCTTAGTCCTTTCATTATGATCAATTGTGAACTGAAATTGATCACTTGGAATAGTGAGATGGCATTGGTACATGCCACCCTGATGGGATTGAATTGGAATCCCCTGGTTTGTTTTCAACTCAAATGGTAGAGCCTTCTTATTTTTTAATCGACCATAATACATAAAAACTTTTTTCATACATGACTTCAGTGATATTATTTTAGGAAGCTAAAGAAACTCACCAGCAACACCAAATTTTTAAAAAAAATGACTTCATATGGCTTATGGGATATGAAATTCTAACTAAGAATACAATCTATATTCTGCAGTTTGCAATGAAGCTTAAAATGAAACCACTGCTACCATTACTAGAAGGAGAAAACAAATTCTGACTGAAGAGTTAATGCCTGATATTCGTTCTCTTCCTGGTGGTGGGTCTTGCTACAGGAGAAGGACCATGATAAAAGTGAGGTAGACATGAAGACCGAGAATGGGCTCTGGCACAGGTAGTTTGAAGTATGATACAGGAGATTTAAATGTGAGAATTTTTAGACCAGACAGGGATTTGAGGGTCTTGCACATTGATGAACTTTCCCACATAGAGAAGAAAATTCTAAGGGCCACGGGCTGAGTCTTGGGTGAGTTTCCATACACAAAAAGAGGGACAAGAAAATGAGATCTGGAAAAGAAGCATAAAAAAGATGTCAACAAAGATACGGAGAACCAGGAGAAGATGAGGAAATGGAGGCCAGGAGAATGAGTATCAGGAAAATGGTTATGGTCAAATAGGAAAATGGTTATTGTTAAAAGGCTTAAATGAGGCTGGCGCCGCAGCTCAATAGGCTAATCCTCCATCTGTGGCGCTGGCACCCCGGGTTCTAGTCCCAGTCGGGGCGCCGGATTCTGTCCTGGTTGCTCCTCTTCCAGGCCAGCTCTCTGCTGTAGCCCGGGAAGGCAGTGGAGGATGGCCCAAGTGCTTGGGTCCTGCACCTGCATGGGAGACCAGGAGAAGCACCTGGCTCCTGCCTTCGGATCAGCGCTGTGCCACATTTCATGATTCCCACAGCACCCTGTACTCTCCTCTTCGCTGCATAAATTGCACACTATCATAATAATCCAATGTGTATTCATCTTTCCACCTCTATAAATAGAGACTGCTTGAGATAAGGCGATGTTTTGTTCTCAGTTGTATCTCTTGGACCTAGCATGCTACCTGCCACATTGTCCAAGCTCAGGGAAACTTGGATGCGTGAATATGAGTGACTGAGTCATGTAGAAATGGAAAGACAGGGAGAAGACCTTTGTTGAGAAACCATGAAAGATGGGAAGTAGTACAACTGCAGTTAGCCAGAAGTTTAAGGTCAAGTAGAAGGAATGGCCCGTCAGAGGAGGGCTGGTTTGAACCCTCTCCTAAAAACCATAGAAGCTGGAAACTAAGGACGCACCTAACATTAGGTTTTAGTCTCAGTATTAAGGCAAATCTGCATCAGTCTTGGCCCTTGGAATTCCAAAATAACCAAACACCAGTATCATTTCTGGTATCTTTATATTTATGAATAGTCAATGATCATATAATGATGTAGCTTCCTCTCATACTTAGTCAACCTAACATCTGTGAAATGAACAAGACATGTCATTCTGATTAATTGTTAATATCAGAATGCTCACATTCAAATTCTAGTTGTAACGTGGAGTAGGCATTCCAAATGTAACCTGAAGTTTAAAAAAAATCCCCTCATGTGCTTTATACATTGAAATTCTTTCAAACTGTTGAAGTATAAATGCATATTAATCTTCACAAAAGTTAAACATTAGTATAATTAATGATGATATGAAAGCTGTTAATTTTATATTCAAAAACAGTTATTAAGAACTTTCAAGTAGTTAAATAAATTGGAATGTAGATTGACAGTTTAAACCATATTAAGTATTAGTTGATAAGTTTGAGAAGAACATTAATTCCTTTCTAGACCAACTGCTTACCAACAGAGAGAAAGGAAGCCATCCTTGCCCCCAGTAAAATCCCGTATTGACACAACAAGCTTCAAAATATCTCACTTATCCACCAAACTTATTTGAAAGTTAGCATCCATTTGGTATCACAAATGTACATAATGGTGACCACAGAAGCAATCTAGCAGCTGACAGTACCTGAGAAGATACACGTATTTATAATATCAATCCTGTAATAGTTGGCATTATTTTAAAATTGACTGGACATTGCTGAAATGGTCATTTGTCCATTCAATTATTACTTGTAACAATTGCCTATAGTCCCACTAAACTAGGGTCTTCTTGCTTTTATACTTGTTAATCTTCTTATTTGGTGCTGCATTAAGCCTTTTTACTGGAATATAAATTTAAAATATGTTATTTCAAAAACTACAAAAAGAAAGAAGAGGTGAAGGAAGGAGAGTGAGAGTGAAAGAGGAGGAGGAAGGTGTGAAGGAGGAAGGGGATATGGTTATATTCTTAGAACTGTATCTACAAACTATATTGACTGTTAAAAACAAATTAAAAATCTTAAAAATAGGTTTTTGATAATAAATATTTTCATACATTTTCAGATGCATATTTATGACCTAGGAGTTCATGTTATAATGATGATTTTCAGCTTTGGTTTCACTTTTGACCAAGTATAATTTTTAATACTGACCTTTTAGCATTTGGCCAGAATGTGTACGTGGTGCATTACAACAAAGACCAGGTGTCCTGTGGGGAAATAATCTTTGCAATGTCTAGAAGAGACCTGTGACTCCAAGTCTGAATGGGAGGAATTCTTGAAAGGGTTTGATGCTCCCAGAGGAGACCTGGGGTTGATAGGCAAATGGACTTGTCTCTTGTACCCCAATTAAGGGAGCAGCAAAAGGAAGATGAAGCCACCCTGACAGATGGCATTATGATGGAGAGGCATATTTTGGCGTTTCAAAGGGGCAAGGAGGTGGTGAGAAAAGGCAGAAAAGAGAGCCCTCTAGAACCTCAGTAACAAAATTAGATCTTCTGAGATAGGCCTCCAGGAAGTTCCTCCTCATTGTACATTTCTCTTCAGAGCAAATTCCCAGCAGCATGAAGATTGGAAATGAGTAGGTAGCTGCTGACAGATGCAGAAGTATCAAACATAGGAATGGGAGTGCTATAGAAACACAAGGATCAGAATCCCTGGGACCACCAAGTCATCAGACAGAGCTGGCACTGAATGCCTGGGTCCCTCCTTCGTGGCCACTGGCCAGCCTGTCTTGCTCAGTGTGGGGCTCAGCTGTACAGACCCCTAATTGCTTACCAGATGCTTCATCCTTCCCGTTGTTCACAGATATTTGAAGCAGAATAAAATGCACTTTCTAATTACGTAGCAAATCTAAATCATGCCCCACAACTCCTGAATTTATCTGGGTTTTTATTGAGTACCTAACAGACAAAAAAAAAAAAAAAGTCCAAAAGAGTCTCACAGTGCCATGAAACAAGGTAGTAAGAGATGTGAAATATGGATTCTAACAGGGTTTGAATGCCTGGACTTTCCAACTCCTTGACTTTGAGCAAGTTAATAAATCTTTCTAAGTTCTAGTGCTCCTCATTTTTAAAATGAAACTAAAACTGGCAAGACAGGTGGGCATCGTGACACAGTGGTTAAGCTGCCGCTTGAGAAAATGGCATCGCGTGTCAAAATTCTTGGTTCAAGTCCCAGCTACTCCAAGCTTCAGATCCAGCTCCCTGCCAATGTGCCTGGGAAGATGCAGATGATGGCTCAAAGTACTTGGGTTTCTGCCACCTACAGGGGGAGACTTGAATGAATTTCCTTGCTCTTGGCTTTGGCTAGGGTCTTTGATGTTCTAGGCATTTGGGGAGTGAACCAACAGATGGAAGATTGATTCTTTCTCTCTCCCTCACTCTCTGTCATTCTGCTTTTCAAATAAATAAGTAAATATTTTTTAAAAACTGACAAGACCAATGAGTTCACCATACTCATTGTTTTCGCAGCTGGAGTTTTCAAGTATCCTCAATCTCCTGGCTATTTATCTGGCCTCATCAATTTTGTTCAGGTTTTTATATTGTTCTCCTGGTAGAAAAGATGCAAGTTTGAGAATGGATGTCATTTTAGACAGAAGCTTTGTCCATCCTGGATTCAGTGATCAGGCAAATCTGGAAGTCCTCTGAGGCCTGTCTACAGGGCAGGCCATGGGACTAACAGGAAAGACCATCTCCCAAGAAAAAACAATGGCCAACCAGTTGGACTGAAGACTGATGATACAGCAGATTTATAGAATCACCCAAAATCTAATCATAAACATTTCAGTTCCATTTTAGTGTATTCAATGATGGAAAGCGTATACCAATGTAGTATTGGCAAATTAGGAGATTTGCGAGGGTTTAAGGGAAGTATCGCTCTCAAATATCGAAGGCTTAATGTGTTATCTTGTAGATACTTTCTGTCCTTTTAAGAAATATTTAAGATGGTTTCCAAACTCTGGGGTATCAACATATATTTATAAGCTACTAAAGGCAATTGAAGTCCATAGCAAATAATTAGTTATTTGCTTAGGCTTTCTGGGCAGGAACTGTTTCCCTTAGATTATATTAGAATAGCATCTACCTGAGCAGGGGAATTTCTTTATGTATTCAATAAATATTTATTGAGGGCTTCCTTTCAGTATAAGCACTAAATAAGCAGTGTTAAGAGGCAGTGTGTGGGGTGAGGGTGGGGGGGGTGAGAAAGGCAGCAAGATATAAACCTTGTTTTCTGTTTATTCTTTGGTTTGACTGAAAATAGAAATCATGATTTCTATCTCCATGATACTTTACAATTTCCGAAGAGTTTAACATCTATTCTCATTTCACCCTGAAAGATTCCTCTAAGATACGTACTATTAACTCCATTTTAAAGATGAGGATGCTGAGATTCCAAACAGTAAAGACATTTTTCAAAGGCAATGAACTTAGTACATAATCACAATTCAAACCTAGGTTTTCTGACTGCAGATTCATTATTCTCATTAACCACAGTTGCACTTGAAAGAAGAGATTCTATGCCATTATTAAGTTGAGGTGGGAGGGAATGAGCAGAACACTTTCTTGACTGGTTTTACTATGAAGTCCTTAAAGTCCATCTGGCCCTAGAAAAAAACATCATGGAGGAGTGAGTGGGAAAGGAAGACTAGTCCCTGATATTCCAAAGGCTTCTAAATTAACTGAATGCCAAGAAGCATGTGAAAAAATAGATAAAAAAAAAAAAGAAATGAGGAAATGATAAGAAGACTTGAGTGAGAATCAACGTGGTGCTAACACTTACAATGACATGGTTCTTGTCCTTCCGGGACTTACAGCATCTTGTGTAGCATTATGTGTCCCAGTGCCTGCAACAGAGTCTGAGACCTGGTAGTTACAGATACTCAACAAAAGTGTGTTGCACAAATAAAAGACAGATTGATGGGACCAAATAGATAACCACAAAACCCATCTTAACATATATTGTAATAAAAAAAGGTATCATAAACCAAGAAGAGCTATATATTTTGGAGTGGGCATTCGACTGGGTTAGTATATTTGCTTCCCACATTTGAGTGCCTGGGATCAGCTCCAGACTATTGCTCCTGATTCCAGCTTCCTGCTAATGCAGACTATGGGAGGCAGCAGTGATGGCTCAGGTGGTTGGGTTCCTGCCACTCATGTGGGAGACCTGGATTGAGCTGCCAACTTCCTGGCTTCAGTTCAGCTCTGGCCATTGTGGGCATTTAGGGAGAGAAACCAGCAGGTGGAAACTTGCTCTCTCTCTCTCAAATAAGTCCATTAACATTTTTTTCAAAGAAAGTAGTAGATGTTTTATTTAATTCGGGGGTTTTGGAAAATTGCCTATTTGAAGGAAATAAACTAGAGCACTATCTCATAATCTCTTAATGTCAGATAAATTCCAGATGAATCAGAGTCAAAAGTTAAGAAGAGGCCAGCGCCGTAGCTCACTAGGCTAATCCTCCACCTGCGGTGCTGGCACCCCGGGTTCTAGTCCTAGTTGGGGCGCCGGATTCTGTCCCGGTTGCTCCTCTTCCAGTCCAGCTCTCTGCTGTGGCCCGGGAGTGCAGTGGAGGATGGCCCAAGTCCTTGGGCCCTGCACCCGCATGGGGGACCAGGAGGAAGCACCTGGCTCCTGGCTTCGGATCGGCGCAGCGCTGGCCGTAGTGGCCATTGGAGCGTGAACCAACGGTAAAGGAAGACCTTTCTCTCTGTTTCTCTCTCTCTCACTGTCCACTCTGCCTGTCAAAAAAAAAAAAGTTAAGAAGTAAACCAACATTTTAAAAGGTAGAAACTGTGATAATTCCATTGATTTCTGACTGACAATAGGTTTCTAAGTATAAGAATAATGTAAGAAATAATAATGTAAAAATTTAATATGATTACATAAAAAGACTTGGTTCTTAAATTTCTACATATTCAAGTACATCATAAAAGTCATATAATGAATCAGAAAATATATTAAAATAAATAAATACAATATTAGCCCCTTAACATATTAAAAAAGACTAAAAACATTAAAAATTACCCCATAAGACAGAAAAAAGCCAATAACTCTACAAGAAAATCCAAGAAAAATGAACAAAGGGCATAAAATTAATTCATAAAATAAATAAAAATGAAAAATAGCTGAAAAATATTCAACCTCACTGTTAAAGAAAAATAAAAGAACAATGAGGGGCTGCCATTGTAACATAGTTGGATAAAGCCTCAGCCTGTGACACTGGCATCCCAAATGGGAGCCAGTTCAATTTTCAGCCACTACACTTCTGATCCAGCTTCCTGCTAATGGCCTGGGAAAGCAATAGAAGATGGCCCAAACACTTGGAGACCTAGATGGAGTTCCTGGCCACACACATAGGAGACCTAGATGGAGTTCCTGGCTATGGGATTCAGCCTGGCTCACTGCTGGCCATTGTGGCCAGCTGGGAAGTGAACCAGCAGATGGAAGATATCTCTCTGTAACTCTGACTTTCAAATAAATAAGCAAATATTTTAAAAAGAATAATGAAATATTTTTTACCTAATACATTTGGGTTTTTTTAAGATTTACTTTTATCTATCTGAAAGGCAGTGTTACAGAGAAAAAAAGAAAAACAGAGAGAGAGGTCTTCCATCCATTGGTTCACTCCCCAAATGGCCATAATGACCGTGGGTAGGCCAGGCAAAAGCCAGGAGCCAGGAGCTTCTTTCAGGTCTCCCATGTGGGTGCAGGGGCCTAAGCACTTGTGACATTTTCTGCTGCTTTCCCAGGTTCCTTAGCAGAGAGCTGGATTAGAAGTGGAGCAGCCAGGACTCAAACCAGTGCCCATATGAGATGCTGACGTTGCAGGCTGTGGCTTTAGCTTGCTGTGCCATAGCACTGGCCTCACCTAATACATTTGTAAAAATTGAAATTATAGGGACTGGTGATGTGGTGCTGTGTGTTAAATTTCTGCCTATGATGCCAACATCCCATATGAGAGTCAGTTCGAGTCCCAGCTGCTCTACTTCTGAACCAGCTCCTTGCTAATATGCCTGGGAAAGCAGTGGAAGATGGCCCAAGTCCTTGAGCCCCTGCACCCATGTGGGAAACCTGGAAGAAACTTCTGGCTCCTGGCTTCAGCCTGGCCCACCCCTGGCCATTGCAGCCATTTGGGGAGTGAACGAAGCAGATGGAAGCATTCTCTCTCTCTCTCTCTCTCTCTCTCTGCCTTTCAAATAAATAAATATTGAAAAATTAAAATTATAATTCTCAATATTGCCAGAGGCCTGGAATGGCCCTCACATAAACTAATGGTAGAAATTAAAATGGTGTACATTTTCTAGAAGGCAATTTGGCCATGAGTCTCAAAAAGTTTTGATACACATGAATTTTGAATCTGTAATTCTGCTTATATAAAATCATCCTAAGGAAATAGAAATGCAAAAAATTGTTCATGGATACTTCAAAGGTTTATTTTGAAATCTATTCATATGAGCATCTTCAAAAAGTTCATGTACAATGTGCATTATAAGTTAGTGTTTGGCATAGTAGTTAGGATGCTGCTTAAGATGCCCACATCCCTAGGCTGGTGCCGCAGCTCACTAGGCTAATCCTCTGCCTGCGGCACTGGCACACCAGGTTCTAGTCCCAGTCGGGGCGCCGGATTCTGTCCTGGTTGCCCCTCTTCCAGGCCAGCTATGGCCCGGGAGTGCAGTGGAGGATGGCCCAAGTCCTTGGGCCTGCGCCCCATGGGAGCTGACCAGGAGAAGCACCTGGCTCCTGCTTTCGGATCAGTGTGGTGCACCGGCCGCAGTGCACCAGCTGTGGCGGCCATTGGAGGGTGAACCAACGGCAAAGGAAGCCCTTTCTCTCTCTCTCTCTCTCTCTCTCTCTCACTGTCCACTCTGCCTGTCAAAAATAAAAAAAAAAGATGCCCACTTCCCATACTGAAGTGTCTGAGTTCAAATCTCAGGTTTGCTCCTGATTCCAGAATCTTTCTTTTTTTTCATATTTATTTTATTTTATTTATTTGAAAGACAGAGTTACAGAGAGAGGTAGAGACAGAGAGAGAGGTCCTCCATCCGCTGCCTCACTCCCCAGGTGGCCGCAACGGCCAGAGCTGTGCCAATCTGAAGCCAGGAGCTTCCTCCGGGGCTCCCACATGGGTGCAGGGGCCCAAGGACTTGGGTCATCCTCCACTGCTATCCCAGGCCATGGCAGAGAGCCGGATCGGAAGTGGAGCAGCCAAGACTCGAACCAGCACCCATATGGGATGCTGGCACTTCAGGGCAGGGCTTTAAACTGCTGTACTTCCAGAATCTTTCTAATACACACCCTGGGAAGCAGCAAGTGTTTGGGTCCCTGTTACCTCTGTAAGAGACCTGGATTGAGTTCTGGGCTCTTGGCTTCAGCCAGGCCCAGCCCCAAATATCATGGGTGTTTTTATTATCTAAACTGCAGAGTAATTAGGCAAATTATTCACAAGATGCGATGTTATTCAGTTATTAAAAGTTAAATGTTAGATGAATATTAGATCAAATATCAAGTATTTGATATGCATATAAAAGATTTTTTTAAAGTTGGGGAGTATTATAACATGATGAGATTTTTTGAGAGGGAAGAAAGGAAAGAAAGAAAAGAGAATAGAAGGGGAGGAGAGGAGAGGAGAAGAGAGGAGGGAAAAAGAAAAAATAACAGAATCAGAACTCTCAACTCTGTTGAGATTTTGTTGTATATATCAAGATGATAACTTCACAGGAATTTGTTGGCTGCTTTGCTTTATTTTTCTAACATTTTTGTAATTGATACATTATTTAAGAGGGCAAAGAATACCCAGAATTCTTTAGGCAATAGGATTACAAATATTCTTCATTTTCTTATTGATGCTTCTCATATGTTTATGAAAAGCATGAAGAATATTTATTGAAAAGAAAAATTGTTCTTTTTTTACACAAAGAAATCATGAGAATCTCTCATATATGATGTTTTATTTTCTATATGAACCACCACATTATTATTTGTATAATACCGTGAAATATATTTTTAATAATAAAAGTTGGGCCTGAATGATCTAGAATAAAGAGTTCAAAGCAGCTACAAACTTGGCAGTGAGTCCCAGGTAGCAAATATCCTTTAGTTCTTTCCACAAGGAAACTGTGACAGAAGTGAAGACTTATTCCCCTTATTATCTGTTTGGCTGCCATGGCAGCCTGTGGGATGGGGAAGATCCAGTTGCAAGCATGTCCTTGTGTTAACAATGTGAGTGAGAAACAACACTGGGTGTGTGGCTCAGTAGAGAGATTTGAAGAATAGTATTTGTAGGTTGTACACATTCTTTGTCAGGATCTTACAAAGTTTAAAAATTTTCTGTAAATAATCTGTTTATTTCAGTTTTGTTTGAAGCTTAAATTGTGTGGAATAACTTTTTGATAAAAACAAAAAAAAAGTGGCTGGCATTTATGGAGTGCTTGCTCTGTGCCAAACACTATCAGATTTGGGCCATGCATTTTTTTCTTTTAATCTGAACAACAACCCTATGAGGCAGGAACTGCTTGAATTCACATTTGATAGATAAACAGAGGTGAGGATCAGGACATGCTTGCAGCTAGATGGTCCCCATCCTGTGGGCTACCATGGAAACTGAACAGAAAATAAGGGGCATAAGTCCTCCTCTCGATCACACTCTTGTCCAAGTTCCTAGTAAGTACCAGAGTCCAACTTCAAAGCCAGGTTTATCTGATTTAAGCTTCAACTGCTTAATAATGCATTGCCTAATGTATCTACTAAAGCTAAACAATACTCAACAAAAATGCATTTACATGGTTACCAAAAGACATTCACTGGAATGTTAAACAGCGGTACTATTTTTAAAAGCCTCAACACTACAAACTTCCCAAAATGCACATCAAGTGTTGAACAGATAAACAAACTGTGGTGTATTTATACAGTCCACAGTGGAAATGAGAATGAATGGTCCACGACTACGTGCAGCAAATGGATGAATATCCCAGCCATTACGTTGAGCAAAAGAAGGCAGACCCCAATGAGTATATACTGTATGATTCGATTTATTTATTTAAAACATGAAATGAGTAGTCAAAGTTAATCTGTGATTTCAATATCAGGATGGCAGTTACTCTTTCATGTTGGGACGGTGGCAGGTGAAGCCTGCCTGGTGGCACAAGAGGAGTTTGTTTCTTGATGTTCGTCCTGATTCTGACAGCATGCAACCCTTGTGATAATTCAATGAACTGGACACCTGCAGAGGAAGAAAGTACAGATGCTCCTCCTCTGTGATGGTGTCACATGACAGTGAACTCATTAAGTTTGGAATGAAAGGAATCCTCTAACCCAGAGCTCATCCCATCTCCACAGCACAGCACACTGTAGAGTAGCAGCAGATCCCTCTTATGACTACAGGGCTGCCTGGGAGCTGCACTCTCTGCCACTGACCAGCATCGCCGTACAGGATATGACCTCACAGCGCTAGCCATGCAAGGACCACATTCAACATTCGGAGTACGTTTTGCATTGAGTGTGCATTGCCTTCGTGTAAATCAAGCCATCATATACTGGGGACTATCTATAGTTGCTGACAGACAAGTGATTTAGTTTTTGCTATGGGGAATCCTAAAACAAACACACTCCACACATAAGAAAGTAGTACAAAGTGATAAAGGAGTGTCATGGGAATTTCCATCTGATAATGATCAGCCTTCTGAGATATAAACAATTCGCCCTGGGGAGTGACAAATAATATACCACAACAAACTCACTTGGTTACCTTTCCATCAGAATTCAGAACCACAGTGTGTCTGTTTGGACAGCAGGAAAGTGTTTGCTTTAATATCACCACCTGCAGAATGAAATTCAACCAATTAAGTTAGGAAATTGCCATTTGCACATAATTATTATTTAGCCAGTTTCTAACTTAACAGCTCTGCAGCCATTTGAGGACAAGGTCTCAAAACTGCCACAGGGTGTGGTGTCGGAGTTGGTCTATTTTAACTTAATGATCTGGAAGAGGAAATAACCAGCATGGTAATGACATTGCAAACGATGCTAAATTGGGAGAGTTGCAAATGCTAATAAAGGCAGAGGAACAAAATGGGAAGACTTTGCTGATAAAATCTGGGCTTTAGTGAATAATACCAGTGCACTGAATTCCCAATTCTCTGTCCTAGCAATAGATTCCTGAGCAGGCTCCTTTATACTCAAACAAAAAGGCCTCATATCTCTAAAATAAATGAATATTCTATTTTGGCACTGCAATTTTAAACAAAACTTTTAAAATTTTAGAATAGTTTCAGATTTACAGGAAAGTTCTGAAGATAGTACAGAGTCCCCATACATCTCAGTCCCAGTGTCTCCTATTATTAACAGCGCATTTGTCACAGTTAGTGCACCAATACTGATACACTGATTTTTAAAAAAATCTATTTCTTAATGGTAAATTGACAAATTATAGCTGTATGTAGTATACAGAGTGATATTATGATTTATGAACACAATGTAGAATAATTAAATCAAGTGAATTAGCATATGGTTTACCGCAAATAATTTTTTTGTGGTTAAGAACATTAGGAATGTACTCTCTTAGCAACCTTGAAATATATATTATTATTCACTATATTTATCACACAGTGCAATGGTTCACAAAGTTAAAAAACAAAAACAAAACACAACTTATACTTTAATCGGGGCTTCATACCCTGTGACCATCACCTACCCATTCTTCCCACCCCACCCTCCAGCCTAAGGTAACCAACATTAGATGTTCCGTTTTTTGAGTTCCATTTGTTTTAGATCCCACATATAAGAACATTCAGTATTTCTCTCTGTGCCTGACTTATTTCACCTAGCATATTCTCCAATTCCATCCATATTGTTACAAATGACAAACTTTATTTCCTTTTTGAGACTGAATAACATTCCATTTTTTATATAGACCACAGTTGAACACTTTGGCTGTTTCCACTTAAGATGCTGGTTCGAGTCCTTGCTGCTCTATTTCCAATCCAGCTTCCTATAATGCATCCTGAGAGGCATTGTATGATGGCCCAATAATTGGGTTCCTACCAACCATGAGGGACACCTGATGGAGCTCCTGGCTCCTGGTTTCAGTCTGGCCCAGCCCTGACTGTTGCAGGCATTTAGGGAGAGAACCAGCTGGTGAAAGATACCCCTCTCTTCTCCTCCTTTTCTCTCTCCCTCTCCCTGTCCCTGACCCTGTCCCTCTCCCTCTCAATCTGCCTTTCAAGTAGATTAAAATAAATAAATATTTATTCAAAACAAACCTTTAAACAAATAAAATTTTGGGGGTAAACACCCAGAAATGGTATTACTGGCTCACAAGGTAGTTTTAGTGTTAATTTTTGAGGAATCACCATGCAATGTTCTGTAATGACTACACTAACTTATATTCCCATCAACATGGTACAAGCATTCCTTTTATCCCACATCCTTGCAAATGCTTGTTATCTTTCATGTTTTTGATAATAGCTTTTATAATGAATGAGGTGATGGTTCATTGTAATTTTAATTTGCAAACTCTTAATCATTAGTGCTCTTGAGCATTTTTTCATGTATCTGTTGACTATTTAGTGTACCTTCTTTGAAACCTGTCTATTGAAGGCCCTTGCCTATTATATACTTGGATTATTTGTTTTCTTTCGATATAGTTGAGTTCCTTACACATTTTGGATATTAACTCCTTGTCAAATGTATGGCTTGCAAATATTTTCTCCCTATCTGTAGCTTTTTTCTTCAGTGTCTTGTTTCTTTTACCATGCAGAAGCTTTTTATTTTGATAGAATCCCATTTGTCTATTTTTTCTTTTGTTTCTTGTGTTTTAGAGACATATATTTTTATTAAAGTCCCTACTTAGTTCAAATGTGCTTGATGTCCCTTCTCTTTCCCAGGATCCCATCCAGGATACCTCAATAATGTCGTCATCATGTCTCCTTAAGCTCCTGTGAGCCATGCCAATTTCTCAAAGTTTCTTTGCCTTTGATGATCTTGAGAGTTTTGAAGAATAGTAGTCAGCTTTTGAAGACTTTTCCTCAATTGACATTTCTCTGATCTTTTTCTCATGAGTTACATGAGTTACATTTGTTTGGGTGAAGACGACCAGAGAGATAAGTGCTATATCCATCACATCATATCGTGTCAATGGTACATACTATCAACATGATTTATCACTGTTGATGTTGACTTTGATCTTCTGGCTGAGGCAGTGATTGTCAGGTTTCTCCACAGTAAATTTTCTTCTCCTCTCCATCCACTTTCCATACAGCTCTCTTTGAAAGAAAGTCCCTACTGAAGGAATGGAAATTCTCTACCTCTTTTATCTACTTAAATTATTTGGAATTTTTTGCATGGAATATTTGTTTATTTTCACCCATTGACTTACTTATTTAATCACTTATTTTTGTCAGAATGAACTCATGAATATTTATTTTATACTTTGACTTATGGTCCAATACCACTTGATTGGTTCCTCAAATCATTTCAGCTTTGGCCATTGCAACTCTTTCAGCTGGCTCATCTGTTTCTTCAATGTACTTCCTTCATTGTGAATCTTATTTTCTGGCACTACAAAATGTTCCAGGATCATCTGTATAGTTCCCGCCTCACTTCCAAGATGAGCCATTTTGCCAAGGAGCCCTGCTTCCTTTTATTGGAGAATGGTATTGAAAACTGAGATATGGGCACTGGATGTTATCATTGATACCTGGGGTGTTTTGGCTTCTGAGCCATCTAAATTGACTGCATAAGGAAAATATTTGTGAATATTAATTCTGTATATATACATGTCTATAACTATGCATACATTTGTATACGTATTAAGCTAAACATGAGTTCATACTGATGTCTCCAACTCCAATTCATTACCATGTGGATCATTCTAGTCTCTTCTCCTTGCTTATCTATAACCTTTCCAATCAAACCATGAGCTCCCACCATCTAGGGTTGATTTACTTATTGTTTCAACTTAATCCAAGTATACACATATAGTGGCTTCTGAATTGCTAACACATACCCTTTTGGGAAATAGCTTTATCACCTAGAGTATAGTACTTATGTGCAGTTTCTTTTATTTTTAGTCCTATAGACTCTAATCATTAAGTTGTACATTCTCTCATCCCTTTATTTACATTGATTAATACATTAATAACAGAATTAGATTATTTTTGTCACATTCTGCATTCCATCTTGGGATCCATTTACCTCCTAATTCTTTCAAATTTAAATACATTAAGTTTCCATCTTTGGGCTGTAGTTGTGTGGGTTTTGACAATTACACAGAATAATATATCTATCATTGCATTTCATATGGAATAGCTTCTCTGCATAAAAAGTCCCCTTGTGCTTCTCCTACTCAATCCTTCCCCACCTCTAGCTCTATATCTTCATTGAACCTCTGGCAATCATTGACCCGTGTCATGGGTGGCAGGTAATGTCCAGCCCACTGGCCATATAAGGCCAGTAAAATCATTTGATCTGGCCCTGCCAAGGCAAATGTAGGTGGGACTCAAGATTCAATACCTCTCTAGCAGGCTAATTTTAAGTTGATAATTCTGTATGTTCTGCAAATTATGTTATAAATATCAAAATGGCATTTGTCAGAAAAAAGATTCCCCATCCCTGCATTTACTGTCTCGTAAGTTTTACTTTTTTTCAGAATGTCTTGTAAATGGAATCATACAGGACATAACTGTGCAAACTGGCTTATTTTACAAAGCAATATACATTTACGATTCATTCAAGTCTTTGTATGGCTTGATAGCTCATTCTTTTTTATCACTCAGTAGTATTGCATTATGTAATATAATGCTGTACCATAGTCTGCTTATTCCTTTACCTATTGAAGAACATCTTGGCTGCTTCTAGTTAGGGGTGATTATGCATAAATAAAACTGTGGTAAACATTCACATGTAGCTTTTTATGTGGGCATAAATTTTCAACTCATTTGGCTAAATACCTAAGAGACCAATTGCTTGATTGTATGGACTGTGTTTAGCTGTATAAGACACTGTTAAACTGTTTTTAAAAAATAGCTGTACCAAGATGGGTGTTTGGCTTGGCAGTTAGGTCACCACTTGGGACACTCACTTCCCATATCAGAATGTCTGATTTGATTCGCAGCTCCTCCACTTCCTATCAAGCTTACTGCTAGTGTGCAGTGGCTCAAGTACTTGAGTCCCTGCTACCCACGTGGATGACCCAGATGGAGCTACTGGTTCTTGGCTTCAATCTGACCCAACCCTGCCTATTTTGCTCATTTGGGGAGTGAAGCAGCAGGTGGAAAATCTCTTTCTCTCTTTCTTTCAAATAAAATAAATAAATAAATAAATAAATAAATAAATTTTTAGAAAATGGCTGTACTATTTTGTATTCCCACCCTCAGTGAATGAGCATTTCTGTTGCTCTTTATCCTAGCCACCAAGAAGTATTGTCAGATTTCGGATTTTAGCCTTTCTAGTAGTTGTGTGGCAGGATCATATTATTGTTTTAATTGGCATTTTCCAAATTTTCTTGACAAATAACAAATATCTTTTCACATGAATCTTTGCCTTCTGCATATCTTCTTTAATGAAATGTCTGTTCATATCTTTTGCCCATAGTTTAATTGGATTGTTTATTTTCTTACAGCTGAGTAAGAAAACATTTTTTGAAAACATTTTCTCCCAGTATGTGCCTTGCCTTTTCATTCTCTTCATAGCGTCTTTCAGAGTAGAAGTTTATTTTTTTAGGCTTTCTATACATCACATGTTTCTTTTCTTTTTCTTTTTTTTGTCTTCTCTTTTTTATGCTTTCTTTTGTGTTAATTGAGCACTTTCTATAATTCCAATTTATCTCATCTCTTAGTATCTCAATTACAGTTCTTTTAAAATTTTTCAGTAATTGTTCCCAGGTTTCCAATATACATTTTAAAGTAATCTTAGTCCCCCTTCAAATAATACCACACTGCTCTAAGCATGGTGCCGATACCTTCTGACAGAGTAGGTCCAGTTCTCCCTGCTCACTCTTTGTAATGGTGCACTTATTAATTTCAGTTCAAATTTCATTTGCTGTAATCACTCAATCCATTGTTATTATTATTACTTTAAAGAAACAGTAATCTTTTAGACCAATTACAACTAAAACTTTACAAATTTCATTGTACTTTCATTTACTCCTTCTCCAGTGCTTCCTTTTTGTACATGAATTTGTACAAATTCTTGCTCATATCATTTTCCTTCTGCCTGAAGAACTTCTACTAACATATCTTGCTGGGCAAGTCTACTACAATAAATCCACTCAGTTTTTGTTTGTCTGAAAAAGTTTTTATTTCTCCTTCACATTTGAAAAAGAATTTCTCTATATAAAGAATTCTAGATTGGTGAGATTTTTTTTTCAATGCTTTAAACATTGCCTCCATTCTCTTCTTGTTTGCTTTTCTCCAATGAGAAAGCCAGTGTTGTTCTTCCTTTTTAGGCAAAGCCTTGCTATTCCCACTCCGTCACTTAGTTCACATACATCTTTTTGGCTTATTTCAAGATTTTCTGTCTGTCTTGAACTTTCCATGCTTTGAAAATGATGTGCATAGGTGTAGACGTTGTTTTTGAGGGATGTGGTATTTTTCTTTCTGATGTTCACTGAGCTTCCTTGATCTGTGGTTTGATGTCTGCCATTAATTTTGAAAAGTTTTCAGCTATTATGACTCAAAATTTTTTTATGTTTCTATTGTTTTCTCTCTTCTCCTGGTAATCCAATTACATTAGTAGTATACCATTTGAGATCATCCCACAGTTCTTTGATGTTACTTTTTGTTTTTCCTCGAGATTTTATTGCCTTTGCATTTTAGTTTGAGAATGTTTTATTATCACATTTGCAAGTTCAATGACTCTTTCTACTGCCTTGTCAAATCTGATGGTTCCATTGATGATATCCTTCATTTATGTTATTTTTTTATTTTCAGTATTTCCTTTGACTTAGATTTTCTGTCTCTCTGTTTATATTTCCCATCTGCTCTTAACATAGTAATGACAATCATTTTAAGTTCTTTTTTGATAATTACAAGCCTGCGTCATATCAGAGTTTGTTTCTGAGGACTGTTTTGCCTCTTTAGACTGAATTTTACTTGTAATCTGATGTTGAGAAGCAGATATGCTATATCATGGAACAGGAAGTGAGAGAAACAGTACTGTAGTTTGAGGATTCATGTTCATTTGGTGGATGTTGGGATGTGTTTAAAATCTGCCATGAGTTCCAGAAGTTTTGAAAATCCTCTGGTGTCCTAGTTTTTGTCTCCCTTCTCCCCTCTGTGCTTCCCAAAGAACTCCTCATCAGACAGAGTGAGTCTTGCAGCCTTTTAGGCTGTTATCCGCTATTACACTGGAACCCTGTGGATGTGGAGCCCGCCGTAAGTATGAGGGAGGAGAGTGCTCTGTAATCTTGTGGTTAAATCTCAGTGTTTTAGGAGATGTCTCGGTGTTTAGTCGATGTCTCAGCGTCTCAGAGATGTGACCCTCACAAGCATTTCTCCGGTGGCATAGCTGCCCCCCCCCCCGCCCCCGCCCACATCCTTTCCTGGCTGCAGCGTCCACAGTCTGTATCCTTGAAGGGCTGCTCCTTGATGACTGCATTCTTTCCCCGCTGAGTGAGACAGGAGGCTGGGGAGAGCTGGCCGGAGTGAGAGGAGAGCCCTTTCCCCGCTTAGATAAAGCTTTTAGAGCCGTCTTTTCTCGTGGAGAGGAAGGGTCTATTACGGAGAGAGGATTTCACAATGATTATGCTTCTCATCCTCTCGCCAGGCCACCAAAGATCTTTCTGCAATATTCACCAGGAACATCTAGGGGATTGGTGAAGGTAAAATCCACAAAACTGGGTGGCCCCTTTAAAACTGGGGCCTCATGAGTTACTTACTTTCATTATTAGTCCACGCTCAGCCTCCAGCAATTCAGCACAATCACCATGTGTATTTTCCTGACAGTTTCTGTCTCCAGAGGCTGCTGGTCCAGGGTAGCAGATCTCAGCTGTGACTCTCCAGATGCACCTGTCCAGATTTCAGCATCGCAGTTTGTTCTACAAACTCAGTTCCCTAGTGAGTTCAAGAAAAATTACTGATTTTCAGCCTATCTAGATTTTCCTTCTGATAAGAACAGGAGTGATGACTTTTTTTTTAAGATTTATTTTTATTTATGTGAAAGACAGAGTTACAAAGAGAGGTAGAGACAGAGAGACAGAGAGGAAGAGAGGGAGAGGGAGAGGGAGAGAGAGAGAGAGAGAGAAAGAGAAAGAAAGAGAGGAGAGGTCTTCCATCCATTGGTTCACTCCCCAAATGGCCTCAATGGGTGGAGCTGAGCTGATCCAAAACCAGGAGCCAGGAGCTTTCTGAGGGTCTCCCACGTGGGTGCAGGGGTCCAAGGACTTGGGCCATCCTCTGCTGACTTCCCAGGCACAGTAACAGAGAGCTGGATTGGAAGTGGAGCAGCTGGGACTCGAACAGGCGTCCATATGAGATGCCGGCACTGCAAGCCAGTGCTTTAACCTGCTATGCCAAAGCACCGTCCCCAGAAGCGTTGACTTCGAAGTTCTCGGCATTTTAAAGCTGAAAGTAGAGTCTGTCCTGTATTGTATTTTAATCAAATAACGTAACATGATTATACCAAACGTATTTTAAGAGGGATGTGGGGAAATCACATGTGTTGAGTGGCCGAAATTTTATATGGCTTATTAATTTAATCAATAAATTGTTATCGAGTGTTTTCTATGTGTCAAGTACAATTCTAAAGGATGAGAGTATCTCAGTGAAGAAAGAAAGTACCTGCCTTCATGAAACTTACATTCTTGTCAGGAGAGACAGAAAATGATGATAACTGCTATAAAGTAAAACTGGGTAAAGGTGATAGAGAATGATGGGGATACTGTTTAAAAGAGAATGGATAGAAAAGGCCCCTCTGACAAGGCGAAATTTGAGAAGAAATCCAAAGAAAGTACAGGAGTGCCCCCATGGGCCATCTGAAGCGGAAGGATTTAGGGGCCATAGCGGAGACTGGTGTAGCTAGAATGGAGGCGTCACAGGAGAGGAAGCAGCAGGAGGTCTCCTCATGCGGAGCCTCATCCACTCCGGTAAGGATTTGAAATTCCACTCAGAGTGAAGCAAGAAACTGCTAGAGAATTTCGACAGAAGGATGAAATGAGTTGATTAGAAAAGGGTCATTCTGGTTAATGCATTGAAAATAGACTGCTGGGGCTGAGGACAAGATGGAGGCTACAGGGGCCAGCGTTGTGGTATAGCAGGTAAAGCTGCTGCCTTATGGGCACCAGTTGTGTCTCAGCTCCTCCACTTCTGATCCAGACCCCTGCTAATGGCCTGAGAAAGCAGTGGAAGATGGCCTAAGTCCTTGGGCCCCTGCACCCATATAGGAGACCTGGATGAAGCACCTGGCTCCTGGCTTCACCCCAAACCAACCCTGGCCATTTTAGCCATCTGGGGAGTGAACCAGTAGATGGAAGACTTCTTTCTGTCTCTCTCTCTCTCACTCTCTCTCTCTCTCTCTGTAACCCTGCCTTTCAAGTAAATTAAAAAAATCTTAAAAACAAAAATGGAAGCTACAGAGACTAGGAAGCTTTTGGAATAATCCAGGCAGGAGATGATGGCGGCATGGAAGTAATGAGTTTTGAACAGATTCTGGAATTATATATATTTTTATTTTTTTAGTTTTTATTTATTTTGCTGGGTGAGGGAGGGACAGGGGAAAGAAGAGAGAGAGAGAGAGACAGCTCTCATCTGCTGGTGCTGGTTCACTCCCCAAGTGCCCATAGTGGCTGGGGCTGAGCCAAGACTTCAGTGGGAGCCCGGAACACAATCCAGGTTTCCCACATGGGCTGCAGAATCCCAACCACTTAAGCTGTCACTGCTGCCTCCCAGGGTCTACATTGGCAGGGAGCTGAAATCAGGAGCTGGAGCATTCAACCCAAGCACTCCGATGTGGGACACAGGTGTCTTAACCCTTGGCTAAACACTTGCTCCCAGATTCTGGAATCATTTTGAACATAGAGGCAATCTACTGGTGGATCGTATATATATTAGTCAACCCTCATAACAACCTTTAGTAAAATAAGAGTGTAAAACTTACGTAAGATGAGGAAATTGACCCCCAGGGAGTGCTTATCTAGGTTCCTGAGCTAATGAGTGACAAATCAAAATTTCAAACCAGATCTATCAGACTCCATACGCCTGATTCTCCCACTCGCAGCCTGTTAGAATTATGAGGTGTCTGCGAGTTCAGTCCAACACTTGATGCCACAGAGGAGAAAAACTGTAACTCCCAGTGGTTAAGAGACATTTTATAAGTATTAGCTTGGGACAGAACTGAGATAAAAGAGACTGCCTGGTGCCACATGAGGAAGTATTTTCCTTTATCATCCTGCCCTTACACCTGACCAGTGGGAGTGGCATAAACAGTCAGAGGCAGCAGGTAAGCAGCAATTAAATGTAAGTTCACAACAAGGCAGCTCCTTTTAAAAATTCTCTTCTCACGGGTCATCTTAGAGCAGGCACCAGAAGACAGGAATGCTATTTATCACATGCTTCTCTGGACACTACTTATACTTTTACTCATTAATAAAATAATGCAATGCCTAAGAGAAGCCTTTACAAAAAGAAAAGAAGCAAAACAAATGGCACAGGCCGGCGCCGCGGCTCACTAGGCTAATCCTCCACCTGCGGCGCTGGCACACCAGGTTCTAGTCCCGGTCGGGGCACCAGATTCTGTCCCAGTTGCCCCTCTTCCAGTCCAGCTCTCTGCTGTGGCCCGGGAGTGCAGTGGAGGATGGCCCAAGTGCTTGGGCCCTGCACCCCATGGGAGACCAGGAGAAGCACCTGGCTCCTGGCTTCGGATGAGCATGGTACGCTGGCCACAACGGCCACTGGGGGGTGAACCAACGGCAAAGGAAGACCTTTCTCTCTGTCTCTCTCTCTCTCTCACTGTCCACTCTGCCTGTATAAAAAAAAAGGCACAAACAAGCAAGCAAACAAACAAAATCCATGAAGTCAACAAGTCCTAACTGCCTAAGATATGTGGCAGGGCTGGCAAAATGGTTGACTTCCTTGTGTTTTTGTAAGATTCTTTGGGGACTTACATGTCAGTGGTATGAACATTTACACTGTGGAACTGCTTACTATAAAGAAACAGCATTATTCTGCTCAACTTAATTGGCTGTTTTCTCGTAGAAAAGATATTCTTGGAAAAAACAAGAGCGACAATTTCTAGAAATAAATTGGAACTTTCACATTGTGTAAAATACTTTTCTCACATAGTACTGCCAATTAGTCCTTCAAATTCAACTCAATCTACTATTTATTAAGACCTTACTATGTGCCAGAAACTAGGATAGGGGATTTATGCATTGTTTATTTAAATCTTCAAAACTTCCTTATTATGTAGGCATGATTGATCATTTACATTTTACAGATGGAGTCATAAAGGCTACTGATTTGTATGACTTCCGTTGGCCTACAGAGAACCCTGGCTTCACCTCTACATCTTCACTGCCATGAATAAATCAAGAACCGCGATGCTTCATGATGTCTGTCTTCCACTATGCTTTGAATATCTAGAGGGCGGAATCTGTTCTTTCTCTTCTCTTCAACACTTCAGCACATCCTGAGAAGTTATGTCCATCTTTATCCCCAAGTATTTCACTTAATTCCATTTATTCCTGACAATAGTCCCAGGACAAATTGCTCTAATAGCCTCCTATTCATCCCATTGGTGAAAGTGGGTTATAGGGGTGGAAGAACACATGAGACCTGACAATGAACAGATGAAACTGACAAATTGACAGCAGTTTGTTAGATTCATATATACATAGCCCAGGGGAGGAGGAGACTTTACTATGTGGCACCACATGGGAGTTGCACTAAAGAACAGAGTAGACAAGCAGGGACTGTAGGAAGCAAGATTTGTTGTGTCAAGTATAGGATGGGGTGTCCCCGGTCCACATGGAAGGATGTAATTCGTTTGTTTGAATAGTGCCAAGAGCTGGCAGGGAATCGAAATCTCCTACTAAGGGTTAAGTTGGAGCTATGCCTGGTCCCTATGATAAGAATGGTGTGATAAGGAGAACTGTTTGCCCAGGGGACCTTATCCATATAAAAGCAGAGTGCAAAGGGGAACTTCAGTTAATCCATTGAAAACTCTCTTCATTTTACCAGAAGTCAAGTTAGAACATAATATTAAGCCTCACCTTACACCCCAGCTATACATGATTATCTCCATCTTACTAATGAGGAAAAAGAATTTAGGGAGCTTAAATCATAGACAAGGTCACACAGCCACTGAGAGCTTGAGGTTAAACCCAGGTCTCCCTGACTTCAAAGCCACATTTAGTTGAATGGCACATGCACAGTGTCTAAGCAGCATTTCCATATGACTTCTGGGAAGTATGACACTGGAAAAGAATCAATATACCATCTGCTAGCTGAAATCAACTTACACCAGAATATTTCTCTCCCACATGCCCAAAAGTCACCAGCATTTGGTTGGAAAGAGTCACCACAAATACTTAGCACCAGGTGGAGGAGAGCCAGAGCTGGCTCTTGCCAAGGTCCCTTACTCTGTCTAGTTATCTATTTAACCCATTTATCTGTGATTTGGCCAAGCTCATCCCAGCCTCACAAGCAGTACACAAATAGCTTAGATAAGTTCACATGCAGATGTGGACATGTATATTGGTGTTCCTGATTGCTCAGACTACCACTTATCCATCACAACTTGTTCATTTTTATTTGAGTATTTTAATAATTATGGCTGTTCTTATATTCTTCTCTACTTACATGTCAGATTATACTGACCTCTGCTTTGTTTGAATGTGTTTGCTGTCAATAATGAATCTAATTTATAAAAGATAGTTTAGGAGAGTAGCCTTCTTCCCCGAAATTTGCTGAATCATTCTATTTCAATCAGAAACTTTGAAGCAGAATAATAGTTGTTCTTGCAGGCTTCCTGGGAGCAATTATCTTAGTTGTGACACAGTAAAGTGAGGACAGTGGTGGAGGAGGGTCCCATGGGCTCTTGCTTGTGGATTTGGAAATACAAACACACATTTTTTAGGCATAAAATATTTAGGAAATGTTTAACCAAATAGCTATATAACACATGTAATTTAATAATGTTAATAAGCTGAATTGTAAGGAAATTGGCTCTTTGGATGTGCACAGTCTTCAGATTCTGGTAACCATGAAAAATAAAGACATCAAGACTTGGAAGCTGGTCAGCTTTGCTAGTGAAAGGAAGTCACAGCAGGCAAAAAGAAAGTTGGTATCAAGCAGTGCCTCAAGTTAGCAATTGACATCATTCCCCATAAACAGCACTAAAGTTACATGAAGTAAAGTATGTTATCAAACTACCAAGATCTTTTGATGATAGCACAAAATTAAATATGGAGTAATTGATCCAACAGTCCTAACTCTAGGAATCTATACCCAAGATACATTGGCAAAAATATATAAGAAGACGTGCACCAGGCCAATTATCACAGTATTGTTTTTACTATCCAAAGAGTACAAACAACTCAAATATTCTTCACCAGAAGCAGAACTGAATAAAATATGGTACATCCACCCAGTAGACTCTGATGTGGCTATCAGAAGGAAGAGAATATCTCCAAGCACTGCTAGGTGGAGATCAGTGTCTACATTATAGTAAGAATGGGAAGAAGAGCTATTGTGGTTTAGCAGAATCATGAGAATTGTATAAGTCAAACACAATGTGTTAACCTTGTATGGATTCTGATTTTATATGCTTTATAATATGAAAGATACTTTTGAGACAACTGGGGAAAATTAAATACAAGCTAGATATCAGATAATGATGAATTATTGTTAACTGTGATTGTGATATGTGTGATACGATATTATCAAGTTTCATATTCTGTTATGATAGTGATATTCACATAATATAATCATGTGTTCTTAAATGTCCGTGTCTAAAAAGACAAACTGGACATATATTTGGAAGAAATCATCTGAAATTTAGCTTTCACTTTTAAAATACTCCAACAACAAAAAAGTGGGCATCTCAATATAGAATGGTGGTTACCAGAGACTGAGAAGGGTAGGGAAAGGAGGGACAGATGGAGACTGGATAATAGCTAAGAAGATCCATTTTGGTGGAAAGAGGAAGTTATGGTGTTCTGTAGCACAGTGGGTAACTATAGTTCACAATGAACTATGGTATATTTTATAAGTAATTAACAGAGAAGCTCCAAGGAGCCAAACATAATGTAAGAGAGAAATGTTAATCACCTGATTTCATCAGTGCACATTGTACAAATGTATTGAAATATCATATCATACTTCAGAAAATATGTAGAATAATTACATATTAACAAAGCATTTTAATCAATTCAATATTATTTTAACTTGAAAGATGAAAAGATACAGAAAGATCTTCCATCAGCTGATTTACCCTCCAAATGCCCACACAATCAGGACTGGGCCACCCTGAAACCAGAAGCTGGAAACTCAATCTGGGCTTCACATGTGGGTGGCTGGGACCAAAGTATTTGAGTCATCACTTGTTGCCTCCTACCTAGGAGGCTGGATAGGAAATGGAGGAGCCTGGACTCAAACCAGGTATTCTCATATGGAATGCAGCTGTCCCAAGTAGCTTTTAACTGCTCTGCTAAATGCCCACCCCATTCAAAAACATTTTTTAAGTCTTGATTTTTTTAAAGATTTATTTATGTATTATTTGAAAGGTAGAGCTACAGAGAGGTGGAGGCAGAGGCAGAGGCAGAGGCAGAGGCAGAGAGAGAAGTCTTCCATCTGCTGGTTCAATCCCCAGATGGCCGCTACAGCTGGAGCTGGGCTGATCTGAAACCAGAAGCCTGGGGCTTCTTCCAGGTCTCCCACACAGGTACAGGGGACCAAAGACTTGGGCCATCTACTGTTTTCCCAGGCCATAGCAGAGAGCTGGATCAGAAGTGGAGCCACCGGGACTCGAACCAGCACCCATATGGGATACTGGCACCACAGGCAATGGCTTTACCCACTATGCCACAGTGCCGGCCCCACTACCTTGGTTTGATCATGCCACACTATATACATGTATTGAAGTATTTCACTGTACTCCCACAAAAATGTATAATTGAAAAAACAAAATGGAATACTCCAGCAAACAAAAAAAAGAGGAAGGAATGGGATAAATGAGATAGAGAAGAATTAAAACTAAAACAGCAGAGTGTTCAAATTGAATGATGTATACATGGGAAATGCTATTTTTTCTACTTTTGTGTATGTTTGAAAAATTCTGTAACAACAGATTAAAATGAATATGCCATATATAAACAGAGAAAGAAAGAGAGAGAGAAGAGAGGGGAGAGAGAGAATAATAAAGATACAGAGAGACAGAGACAGATACCTGGGTCCCACTGAAGGGGTTTGATTGAGAGTATCTGGGGCAAGGCATGTGTATTTGAATTTTTAAAGGTCCAAAGTTCATTGGTATTCTCACTAATCAAGCAATATAATATGGCATTTGGGGTTTAAAATTCTCAAAGATTTGGGCTATTAAAAATCCATGCCAAAAAACTCAAAACACCAAAATAAAATAAAAAAAGAAAATACCTGTGTGTGTCAGTATGGCTGCAAATATAGTTTTATCAAACTTTGTTTTATATTGTTGTCAAAAATTGTTAAGAATTATATACTACTAGAGTTTTAATGGTCTGATATTATTTTGAAATTTACTGTATATGAGTGAAATGGACATCTTTTCATCTTATTATTTTTATAGTTCTTGCCTATATCCTGCTGAAATTTTTACTTTTTACTTGCTGAACTCGTTATTTAGTGCTGCATTAAGCCTTTTGCTATAAATGTAAGCTAAAATATATTATCTCAAAAATTAAAAAAGAAAGAAGGTAAAGGGCGAGAAGGGAGAAAGAAAAGTATCAATGATTGAATCCATGAACTACATTAACTCTGTTCTCTGTATATTAATATCACAATAAAAACAAATACATTAATTAAAAATAAATAATTTAAAAAACCCATACAAAATATTAAAGCTGTGATGAATACAGTAATTTTTCTCTCAGATAATTCCAAAAACCCTTTTGGATTCTTAAGTGACTTTAGGGTTACATGAATAACATGGATTTTTTATCTAGTCTACTTTGATGTTTAGATCTGCTGATTAACAGAAAGTCCTGGTTGACAGAATGCCAGATACAGACATAATACGCTTAAGTCAACTTGAGGGCAGGGCCTGCATCATCTCTGCCTTTTATAAATGTCCACAATCTCTGCCACTTCAAAGGATTACAGGGAGGATAACAAGTACATCTGTGTTAGTGCTTTCTGAATCCTTAAAGAAGGGCCTTGGATTAAATCCCGGTATTAGTGGTGGTAACAAGGAAAGCTGCTCACTCACTGGGCTTGCCTTTGTCATTGACCGAGGAGGAGGAGCCCAGATCGGTGAGCAGCATCATCCCTGCACAGCAGCATGGAAAGGAATGAGAGGTGCAGAGGCAGAACAGGGAAAGAGGAGGAGGCAAGGTGGGGCTGAACAGCTCAGTCACCGTCTCTGTGTTTGAAAGCAGAGAGGAAGATGCGTAGCCTACAGCATTCCTCTCAGCAGCTCCTGTTCAGACAAAAGCGAAAGACTTGAACTGGGAATTTGATGCCAGCAACAGGTATAAAGACACACTTCAGGCTTACCCTTGACAAAAATAAAGTATATACACAAATACTTTCATTTCAATTTTAATTTTTATTTATTTGAGAGACAGAGACAGTGGGGCAGTTAGAAAAGGAGAAAGAGGGAGGGAGAGAAATCAATCCTGTCATGGGGTGGCTGAGTCCAAGTTCTTGTCTCCTATGCAAGGGAAGAATTAAAGGATGAGACACAGGTAAAGGTCATCAGAGAAGCAGGATTTATTTGCACGCAAAGCAAAAGTGTACATCCAAGAAAGAACGTGGGCATGCTCAAGGGAGAGCTGCACTCCACAAGATTTGGTTCCATCCTGTATATGAACTGGAGGCAAAGGGGCTGGTGCTTGGGGCAGAGCTTAACTGAAAGTTTCAAAGGAGGCAGAGTTTGGGGTGAATATTGAGTACTGTCCACGTCCTTGCCCTTTTGCGTAAAACTCAGAAACGCCATTGCATCAGGTGCATGATGGGAGTGAAGTGTCAACCATGGTAACTTCATTGTTGTAACCTTATAATGAGCTAAAGGTCATTGTGGGTATGTAGTTGGCAGCCATGTTGGTTATTTTTAGCCAGCGCCAGTTGCAAGTGGTGAAACTACAGAAGCTGCAGTTTTCCTTTGCTTGGAAGGGGTGGGGAGTTTGGGGTGGTACAGACAGGGCTGCATGTACTCAAGGCTGCAGGGAGGAACTGATGGCCTCGGCTCCTCCTGGCTCACTGCTTTTCTGCCTAATCACTCACATCCACTGGTAAACTCCCTGAATGCCCACAATGGTTAGGGGGTAGGGGAGGGGAGGAGGCCAAGAGCCAAGAACTCAGTCCAGGTCTACCCCTGGGGGAGGTAGGAATCCAAGTACTGGAGCCATCACTTCCTGACACCCAAAGTCCACATTGGCAGGAAGCTGGAGTCAGAAGCCAGAGCTGGGCATCAAACCCAGGCACTCTGATATGCAACTAGGACATCTCAACCAGTGTCTGAGCCACTAGAGTAACACCAACCAGTTGCTTTGAGTTCTTAGATCTATTTTGAATTTACTACCTGAGCAATAGTGAACCAGCAGCAAAATTTCTCTAAAGAATGCTATCAAATGATTTGTTTCACTGTTTATTACTTTAAGTTCATTTTGTTTGTTTTTATTGTACAGTTTTGTGGGGTATGTGACACTTCATTATGTGTATATATTGTATAATGACCAGAGTAGTTGACATTTCCATCTCCTTAAACATTTTAAAAACATTTTTGATTGCAGAATAATAGCACGTGCCTCTGGGTTGCAATGAGATGTTCTAATACATTTAGGAGTACACAATCTGTTCTGATCAAATCAGGACAATCAACATGTCTGTCTCCCCATCACCACCTCTTGTCTGAAGGCATCAAACTCCCCACTTCCAGCCATTTATAAAATGTATGATAGACTCTTGTGAACTAGAACAAAGTGTTAGGTATGGTGGGCTGCTTTGGATGCTGATTGTAAAGATGTTTGGGAGTTATCGTAATTAAGATGAGCTCATATTTTAGTCAAAAGCTATTTTGCTTATGATTGAGATCAGGTGAAAAAGTCATTGTGTTTTGGTCTAAGAAATACCACCCACTACCCTTTTCTTTGATTGGCATCAAGGAGGTAGGTTGGATCAGGTCATCTTTCCCAAGGACAACAGACACAGAAAATGATCACCCAGGGTTTGCCCTCCACAGCCAGTTCCCAACTTTGAACCTTTAAGGGCAAAACAGAATAGGCATCTATTACAATAGTGTTTTCTCCTAAGCCATGAATCGTAACTCCAATGTAAATCTAAGAAAGGGGAAAAAATCTCTTCCTCTCATCTAGGTTCCTACTCCCTGGAAGTTCCTATTTTATTATTTTTTTTACCACTAGGTCATACTTGCTATTCAGGAAAGAGGTTAACTTCCTTTAGGATTTGTGAGATTTTTCCATGGGCTTTTATTGGAGTGAGTTGTCCTGGAGAAAGAAAATTGATTTGAGCATCAGGGCACAAGAACAGTTTCCAGTTTGGCTTTTCTACTTTTATAGGCTTTGAAAAAGCATGTACTGGAGATGACAGAGTCCTCTTTGGATCATGACTTTATACAAACTTTAAATATATTCTGTGCTTATAAAATCATTGTATAGTCATGGCATATAATTTAGAATATAAATTAAAATACAAAGAAGAAAATAAAACCACCTGAAAACCTATCACTCCAAAATAGCCAGTGTTGGCATTGACCATTATTTATAAAACTGCAATCATTTTTTGTATAGTTTGACATCCTGCATTTTTTCAGTTGATATGAAATCATATCTTTCATGTCATTATATGGTCATCAGAAACATGGGCTGTAAATATCCTACCATAATATATTTGATCACTTGAATGCTGTTTGACATTTCTATTATTTCTAGTTTCTCATTGTTAAAGTAACATTTTGAATGAAAAGCCTTGCATGTACATTCCTTGTGGATACCTATAATTATTTCACCAGGATAAAGTGTTAGTTGTGAAATTATGGGGTCAAGGAGCCTGCGGACTTTAACTAGTTTCTACTGAAGCACAACATGTATACAGAAAAGCACACAAATAATAAGTGCTTCACTTGATGAATTATAGTCAAAGGAACACAACTATGGAACCAATAGCCAATATGCCGATCAAAAAATATTCCCAGCACCCTAGAAGCCACCTTGTCAGTTCCAGACCATCACAAAGGTAACCATTATACTGACCTTTCACACAGTAAATTATTTTCAATATTTTTAAACTCCATACAAACAAGATCATTCAAATGACATGTATTCTTTTTTTTTAATGTAGCTCCTTTCACTCAACATTATGTCATTTGTGCAATCTTTCCATGTAGCTGGGTATAGCAATCATTTGTTGATTCTCACTGGTGGATGATACTCTATGGTGTGCATATGCCACGCTTACTTATCCCTTTTACTGTTGATGGGCATTTGAGTACATTCCCATTTGGAGCTATTATGAATAGTGCTGCTATGAACACTCTGGTCCATGTCTTTTGGTGAACATATGTGCACACTTCTGTTGGATATGTACCTATGAGTGGAATTATGAGATCATAAAGATGGCGTATTTTCAGCTTCAGTAGATACTGTCACACAGTTTTCCAAAATGATTGTAAAATATGCATATTTTAAGTTTCCTGATACACACTGCCATTCTAAAGAGTTCTCTCCTGTTACAGTCTCCCAGCAGCATATGAAAACTCATATAGACCCGTTCCCAACATTAAGTATTCCACACTCTTAAAAAGACTTTTATTTATTTATTTTCACTTGATTTGAAATGCAGAGACACAGAGAAAGACTTTCCATGCACTGGTTCACAAATGTCCACAACAGCCATGGTTGAGCTAAGCCAAAGCCACGAGCCCAGAACTCATTGTGAGTTTCCACATGGGTGGCAGGGACCCAGGTACTTGAGACATCATCTGCTTCCTCCCGGAACACACATTAGCATGAATTGAATGTAGAGGAGCCAAACCAGACACTAATATGGAATGCAGGCATCCCAAGTGGCATTTTAGCCAAATGCCCACTCCACGTATTCCACACTAAAAAAAAAAAAAAAAAAAAAAAAACTTTAACATTTGGGTAGGCTAAAAAGTGGCTTCTTGCTATTATTTTAATTCAAATTTCCTTGATGGCTATTGATGATCAAGAAAGAAAGAAAAAAAAAACACTCCACAAAAGAAGAAACACAAAGGTCTAGTAAACATACTAAATATGTTTATGTCATTTCCAAATTATCCATTGGAGTCTTTGTCTGTCTTAAAGCTGTTTTGAAAGGCTTTATTTTATACTATGAAATCATGGAAGATTTAAAAATGTAGCTTCATTTTTAAAAAGATTTATTTGAAAGGCAGAGGGAGAGAGACAGAGAGAGAGAGAGAGAGAGAGACAGAGAGAGAGAGACAGAGAGAGAGAGAGACAGAGAGAGAGAGAGAATGCTTCCATCTGCTGGCTCACTCCCAAAATGGCTGCAATGGCCAGGACTGGGCCAGGCTAAAACCAGAAGCCAGGAGCTTTATCCTGGTCTCCCACATAGGTGGCAGGGACCCAAACACTTGGTGATGGAACAAGAACATAATCTTCAACCGTTTTAGGTTCTGGTTACCTCTGCCTTCTTTCAAGAGACCAGTTCAGTCTCACGTCCAATTGTTCTCTACCCCACCCTCTGCTCTCTTCCCTAGGTTTGGAATCCAGGGCGGACCAAACTTGAAGAACATATATGGGGAAGCTCACCTTTGCCCACTGCTCCCCACCCCCACCCCTAGCCCACTTAAGATATGAAAAGGCCCAGCCTACTGGGGTCTTGGTCCCTCTGCCACATGTTCAGTCTGTGTGCATGCTGGCAGTTGGTCGACCTATGTGGATTTCTTTTCTTTGAATAAATTTGGCTGCAAGTTTGTCTTCTGTCTCCTCTCTGTTCTGCACCCCCTCTTATTTTTTTAGAGGAAAAGTTTATTATCGAGTAGGGAAGCCCAACACGCTAAGAGAGTAAGGAGGAGGGGGGTCGAGAGAGAAAGATCAAGAGAGAGAGCACATGTGCAGGAAGCAAGTCCTATTATACCTTTGCAGGGGGCAGGGAAATAGGAGTAGAAAACTGCTAAGGTGGGGGTGGAGCTGAAACCTGTGGTTGGGCCATTTGGTCACCTGGCTTCTAACAATGGTGGCAAGGGATAGCGCAGAGGATGGTATCCAGGGCATAGATCATGCCATAGATAACACTGTGCCATTTTACTAACATTCCCCCCTTTTGTTTTTTATAAAGCAAGTGTTGTATGTGATTACATCAGCCTCAAAAGTCTAGCAGGGGTGAAGGGATTTTGATATGTCTTTAGAGCTACTTCCAGCTGACATGGGGGGTGATGAGTGACTCTCTACTGGCATGAGACGATGTCTCAAGCTGCAATCTCATGGGTAGGGAGCCGAGTATATCCCTGTAACAGCATTTGGTTGACTGCCTGGTTGGTGAAGGTTTTGGTTCGTTCCATTATCACCTCCTGTAAACACTTAAACAGACAAGATAGTATAAAGACCAGGGTGAGAATAGCAGCCAATGGTCCTAGGAGTGGCCTTAACCAAGTAATGAGAGGATTTTATAGAGGAGAGGAAATGAGGGAGGTTGTTAGGCCCTAGTGAAGACTGTTTGATGGATGTGGTTTGAAGCTGCTCCCAACTAAGACTGGGAGAAAGGCCACTCATCTCTTGTGGGTAGAGGGGTTTGTCTGTAGAAAAATTCTAAACAATCATACAATGTTAAGTGGGGGAGAGGACCATCAATACACACAGGTTGGGAGTAGAGCCATTGATGTAAGAGTAGAAGCTATAATTACAAAGGAATGAGGCCCCAAGTGGGCTAGACAGAGTCTAGAACAAAGAACAGAGTCATTATTAGAGGACCTAAGAAATGTGCTGTCTAAATCATGAATAAGTTCTCTGATTGAGAGAAAAATAGAAATTGATAGAAGGGGCCTGATAATAATCTGGTGGGTTTTAGGCCTTGTAAGTTAAGAGGCCCAAATCTGTCTGTCTCTTCACACAGGGTACATCCTAAGGGAGGTGTGAGCCTCCTTGGGAAGGCACCCTGTTGACTTCCATTCCCTAGCTGGCCTGGGAGGAGACTGCCCAGGTGAAGGCAGGTGGCATCTCTAACAAGAAAAGTTACAGTTCTGCCTGCAGTTACTGACCCTACTTGGCCATCCCCTCCTCTGCGGTGGTTACTTTGGAAGCTGGACAGAGTGAAGGGCTTTTCAGCATGGAGCCAACAAGATCTGTGGTTCTGACCTGGACGTCCTCCAACTCCAGGGCAGTTCCATTTCCAGTAACCAGACTCTTGGCTGGCACAGCTTCCAGGGCTCTTCATAGACTGACTTTTGCTGAAGCCCAGGCTTTCCACATCGGAAGCCACTGCAGTGGACTGGCCTGTGGGTCTCCTTGATGACAGATCATCCTATAGAGCAGCCTTAATTGCCTGCCCCCTATCTTTACATTGCTTCTGCTGCCTAGCTTCCTCTTCTTCCTGGTTTCTGTTAAAGTAGACCAGAGGAAATCTTTAGGAGGATGCAAGTCAAGGGGGTGCTCAAGTCCCATCTCTAATCTTTAGTGGCCTAAATAAAAATCTACAGTCACAGGCATGTTCTGATAGTGATTTTTCTGTGAGGTAGACAATGCCCATGAGGAAGGTTATGTTTCACTTTAACATCAAAATGATGACCACATTATATATAAAATTTGAAGTCACTAGTAAAATTTTCTCTCCCTTCCTTTGGTCTGAAAGGGAGGTTTTGCCTGTTTACTGTGCCCATGGCAAAGTAAATCTAACTGTGAAATTATAATTTAATTTAAGCTCTCCTTTTGGCTATGTTATTATTACAGAAAATGTTAGCCATTCCTTTTATAAGGTCTAAAGATCAAACTGTATATCCTAGAGAGTCCTTCAGAATAGAATCAATTTCCCATCTTAAAGAGAATAGAGAAACGATGGAACAATCAGGCTTTCCAGATCACTTACTGACAATAACAATATCAAATGAAAACTTAGCAAGTAATTTCAACCATTAAATAACAGCCTATGAAAACATTTACCAGAAAGTCAAATGCTTTCTATAAATTTTTTAAAGATTTATTTATTTCTTTGAAAGTCAGAGTCACACAGAGATAGATGGAGAGGCAGAGAGAGCGAGAGAGAGAAGGTCTTCCATCTGCTGGTTCACTCCCCAGATGGCTGCAAAGGCCGGATCTGCGCCGATCCGAAGCCAGGAGCCAGGAGCCTCCTCCAGGTCTCCCACGCAGGTGCAGGGGCTCAAAGACTTGGGCCATCTTCCACTGCTTTCCCAGGCCACAGCAGAGAGCTGAATTGGAAGTGGAGCAGCCAGGACTCGAACTGGTGCCCAAATGGGATACTAGCACTGCAGGTGGCGGCTTCACCCGTTACGCCACAGTGCCAGCCTCATCCTTCTATAAATTTTAAGACAAGAATACATGTATTTGGAGACATCTCTTAAATATCTAACACGGTGTAACTTGTTTAACCAGAATACTCAAGTACAAACATGTGAATGACTTAAGCAGTTTTAGTTTCTTCCTCCCAAAAAATTTAAAACATCCAATACAGATTCAGGTCACACAAACCAAAATGTATCTTCAATTAACTTATCAGTTTAAATTTGTGAGCATTATTTTATCTATAAGCCAATTAAAGCAGAGTTCTTGAATAAATTTTCCCGTGTAGACATAACATTATGTATACACGTATAACATAACATACAAGATAGAACAATAAAGCAGTTTCAGTAATAACTTCTTAAAATCTTTAACTGTTTTTAAATTACCAATTGATTTGAATTACTTTCTCCTCTTAGTAACCTTGATTAACCATACTTTCTCTCAGTTGGAACCTATAGAGCTCCATCTGCTTACAGAGCCATCCCAAAGTACTGAATACAATAGAGTTCACTGGAAAAAGTCCATCAGAGCTCAAGAATTTGAAAGGCCGGTGTGTGGATGGAGATCACAGAGTTTTTGGTGGGATGGAATGAGGTCCAGGGGTGTGCTTTGTGGTTGGCAGGGTCCAGGATCCTGAAGCAGCTAAAATCCCTGAGGGGAGAGCAGAGTCGATGGAAGAGCTTGGATCTGAGTCATGGCACCAGTGTAAGGCCACCAGAAAACACACCAAACACTGGCGTTAGAGGAAAGGTTTATTGTCAGGTGGAGGAAGCCCGATGGGCCGGGGGGGGGGATGCAAGAGAGTAAGGGAGAGGGTCAAGAGAGATCAAGAGAGAGCCCCCCCCTTTTTAAAAGATTTTATTTATTTGAAAGACAGAGTTAGAGAGAGAGAGAAAGAGAGAGGTTTTCCATCCTCTGGTTGGCTGCAACAGCCGGAGGTGGGCTGATCTAAAGCCAGGAACCAGGAACTTATTCTGGGTCTCCCATGTGGGTACAGGGACCCAAGCACTTGGGCCATATTCCAGTGATTCCCCAGGCACATTAGCAAGGAGTTGGATTGGAAGTGGCAACGATATGGGATGCCAGTATTATAGGCGGCAGCTTTACCTGCTATGCTACAGTGCGGGACCCAGCCTCTTTTTCTTATACTTGGGCTATCCTCCACTGCTTTCTCTGGCACATTAATAGGAAGCTAGATAGGAAGTGGAGCAGCCAGGACCTGAATTTGTACCCTTATGGGAAGCCGGCATTGCAGGCAGCAGTTTAACCTGCTGTACCACAGTGCCAGCACAGAAAATACAGCTTCATAAACACACACTTACTCAAATTAATGCAGGGGTATATTTTGTACTCTTATTTCTTTTTGTTATTCACTAAGCAAATTTCTTGTGTACACATTATGCTCAAGAATACATGCTGCACACTACAGTGGACATAAAATTATTCAAGATTTATAAAAACTCTCCCCTCAGTTGGCTTATAGTCCATTAACTGTGTAAGACCCTCGAGTGGATATCTACAGTGCTGAGCAGTGAGCTATTCAAGTCATATGGGCAATCACACAGTTACGGACTTAGAGCTGTAGAGAAAGGACAGAGAACACTTGGCTGAAGTCATAGAGGGATGCTCCAAAAAGTTACTGGAATTAAATGGAATTAAAAATATTTCTTTTGCTGTAAAATAAAACACGAAGTCCATGCATGGTTGTTACATAATACATGTTTCCCTGAACTTTTTGAAGAACCCTCATAGACTGCATGAAAGGTCCAGCCTCAAACTAAAGAGGGGAGTGGGTGTTTTGCCTAGTGGTTAAGACTTTCATACTCCATATCAGAGCACCTCTGCTTGATTCCTGGCTCTACTTCCTGCTAATGTATATCCTGGGTGGCAGCAGGTGATCCATCCAATACTTGGGTACCCGGCACACGTGGGAGAACTGGATTGAGTTCCTGGCTCTCAGCTTCAGCTCCGACTCAACCCTGGCTGCTGTGGGGGCATTTGAGGGGTGACCCAGCAGATGGGAACTCTCTCTCCCCCTGCCTGTCTCTTTCTAGCTCTCTCTGCCTCTCAAATAAATTATTTTTTTAAAAAAATCATTTAAGAAAAAAATAAAAATGATAGAGGATCTTCTTCACTAGCTGAAGTTGAAGGGGACATGGAGGGCAAGCTGGCATTAAAGCCAGAAGCAGGCCCAGGGGTACATAGCAAGCCACATGTGTCTAAAACAAGAGGAGGAATCAAGAAACCCAGACCAGTTCTTATATGGAATTTAGGCGAGATAATGGTGAGCTCAGAATAAGACTGAAAGGTGGTTGGAAACCGGAGAGTTACTGTTTGAAACAATTTTATTAACACCAAGCTGTTCCTTCAATTTCAATATCTTGTTCTCTCTGGAAGGATTCCCCCCCACTGGGCTCTGAAGGCCAGACGAGGCTGGGTGGACTTAACTTGGTAAGCCACATGCGTACTAAGTGTGGACCTTGGCCTTTGAGACAGGTAGGAAAGTCAACTGAAGAGGCATGTTGATAATAATGCTGAAAGCACAGTGAGTCAGCCTCACATGCTCTCCCCTGTGAGAAGTGAGGAAAACAAGAGCAGAGGCAAACCAAATGGATCTGTGGCTCTGATTAGAGAACCGGGGAAAAGCATTTTGAGTCAGGTTTTGTAACAGAGAAAAACAACTGAGAACGGAGGTGGGAAGCAGAGAGGCAGTGCCTCGGGAGGGCCTTAGGAACTTGCAGGGACATAGGCAAACACACACAAGGGGGCTGCAGAGAGTTTGTTACTAATTGGGTTATCTTTTAAAACAGAAACCCAATGCCTATAATGTAAAAGCAGGACCCAGTCTTTTGTCAGTCCAAGGTGTCTTTGCCTGCCCTTTATCGAAAGGAATTCACTGACTTGAGGGAGTGATCCAGCTGGCCCTACAAAGTTCTCATCACCACACTACAGAAGTCATTTTTTTTTAATTTGTTGATGGTTGATCTATTGTTTTTTTTTAAAGATTTATTTATTTGAAAGTCAGAGTTACACAGAGAGAGGAGAGGCAGAGAGGTCTTCCATCCGCTGGCTCACCCCAGTTGGCCGCAATGGCCGGAGCTGAGCTAATTAGAAGCCAGGAGCCAGGAGATTTTTCTGGGTCTCTCACATGGGTGCAGGGGTCCAAGGACTTGGGACATCTTCCACTGCTTTCCCAGGCCATAGCAGAAAACTGGATTGGAAGATAGCAGCCAGGACTCGAACCGGCACCCATATGGGAGGCCGGCACTGCAGGTGGTAGCTTTACCCACTACACCACCGTGCTGCCCCAGGCAACAAAACTTTTTAAAATTTACTTATTTTATTTATTTCAAAAGCAGAGACAGAGAGAGACCTATCCACTGGTTCGCTCCTCAAAAGCTTGCAACAGCCAGAGCTGGGCCAGGCCAAGGCTACAACCCAGAAACTCCATCTGGGTCTCCCATATAGTTGGCAGGGATCAAGTCCTTGGGCCACCATCTGCTGCTTCCCAGGTGCACATTAGCAGGAATCTGAAACTGGAAGGGAGAACCTGCAGCCCTAGCATATGGATATGGGATGTGAGTGTCTCAAACTGCACCTTAACCACGAGGCCAAACGCCTGCCCTGTGCATTATCTTTTAATTTCATTTCCCCAAACATTTTGAAGTGTCCTCATATAACACATGGCTGTAATTTATCTTAGGAGTATTCTAGAATGTCCAGGGCTTTCCTTCCACTTCCTATATATGAGGGTACTTAAAAAAGTTTGTGGGAAAATGCAATTAAATGATAAGTTTATTTTAGTGCAAAATATTTTTGAAATTCATTGCTGTTTTTTCCATAGGTGCATCCTATGAAGATTGCATAGCCAAATTTGTCTCAGTGTGTTTTCCTCACTCCACCAATGCCTACCCTCCTTCCCCTTGTAACCTACCCCATACCCACACACACTTGCTGAGAGCAGTCCCTTGGAGCCAAGAAAAGCCCATAAACATGCTCTCTGGCTTAGAGCCCAGCCAAAGAAAATGAGGGGCTACGAGCAAGAATCATTGTGTTGTGCTTCATAGATTTGTTTCCCTAATGCTATTCAACGCCTTGAAAAGCATTGTCAAAAGAAGTGATCAAAGAGTGGGAGTGACTTTTCTTCCTGGAATTTGGCATACCACAGGTAGGCCAGTAGGAAAAGGTCACTACCAGGTACAGGCAATAAAGGGGTGCATTGTTTGTAGCTAATGGAAAAACAATAACACCAGCTGGTCCAGTCTGCTGCTTTTGCCCTACGCACTGGTAATTCTAAGCAAGTCAGTGGGCCTTCCTCCCCCAAAAAATCTCTTGCTGCTCTGGTTACTTTTAAGCCTTAATGCTATAATACATACTTAAAATTCCACATAACACTTTGTGTTGTTTATCTTTCAATCAACGTGGTGTTTTAAAGGAAATGAATTCAGAGAACAGTAGCAGAATCAATGCTGTCATTCCTGTGTTCTTTCCCTCGCCACCACCTTTTCTGCCCCAAATGACAGTAATGTAATTAAAAAGTATTAATCAGCAACTTTTGTGTTTTCTTGTACTGCAATCTTTTACTTTGATTACTTCTTTTGTTTTTTAGTGGCATAATATATTCAGAGTCCAAGAGAATTGCTCACTGTTCTCCACGTCTTTTCTAGTCAGCGTTATTATGCACTTTAGTCCATGATTATTTCTGAAGATAATTTGGCCAAGAAATGATCTACTCTTGTTGTCAGTATACCAGGAAAGGCACTGAGGGAGAGCAGAGGTTTCCCACCAAGAGGTCCAGTCGAACTGAGTTCTAGACGCATCTCAGAAAAGAGGAACAAATTCTGAAGCTCCGTTACACGCACTGAAGACCCAGCTCCTTAGTGGCCAGGAGAGTTACCCATCGGGTAAGGAGGGCAACTTCCAAACCAGAAATCAAGCCCAAAGGGAAACAGATTCAGCATGCAAGGTAGGAACGTTCAAGCCTCTTGTTAACAACCTACAGGAAAGTAAGCACAATGTCCATTTGACGTGCAACCAGAACACACATACAAATATAGACTTGTGCGTGTTATTTTTTAAATACTTAACATCGACTTTAGGTGGTAAAGTTTGTTCATTCTATTTCATTTCACTTGTTGAACATGTTGTTTGTGACCCAGTAAATTGATTTCATGACCCAATATTGAGTAGTGAACTGAAGCTTAAAAAATACTGATGTGAGAGAAGGAAATCTTGACCTTTCAGCACTCAGATAATAGTCGAAATTTTGTTGGTCTTTGACTCCAGAGCAGGCTTGGAAGAGCCAGCTATTCCTTCTTATCCTGTGTGCTGAATCAACCTGAGCTCGGGGTTCACTGAGAACCAGAAGCAAGGATGTGTCAGGGACAAAAAAAAAAAAAAAAAAGGAAAAGAAAACAGGTCCAAAAGCCATATGAAGGTAAGAAAAGAAGACCTGGGAATTTTCTGATAATTTAAAGAGTACTTTACATTATTTTTGCCACATTATGGTTGAACATATTTATGGAGTACAAGGTTCTTTTGATACATATATACAATGTAAAGTGATCAGATCAGGAAATCGGCCTATCCATCACCTCAAACCTATCATTTCTGTGCTTGGAACATTCAAAATCCTCTCTTCTAGCTATTTTGAAATTACAATAAATTATTCATTCTGACACTTTCAACCAGTAAAGTAGCTCTCAGGTTGAGGACTCAACTTATTAAGCAACAAAAAGACAACCCTAGAAACTTTGAGAAATGGGTTTGGAGAAAAAAAAATATCATAGTATACAACTTCACCTGAGAGAGACCAATATTTACATAGCTACAATAATGTAAATGATTTTTGGTTTCCACTTATAGAATCAACCCACAGATAAAACAAGGACTTATTTACCTGAGTTTTGAATTCATAGTTCTTATGAACCTTCAAATGCATAGGTAAGTACAAATAAGTAAATGTTGGCAAGAGTTAGGAGGCAGACCTGTGGGAGAAGAATTAAAGAAGGTTAGCATCCCTAAGATCCTCATTAAAAAGTGAGACGTTAAGGACACTGTACTTTGTCTCAGGTTGATAAAATTAAAATTAAAATATATTACATAAAGCTACAGAAGTAACTCATAGTGGAACTCAAATAGAGACACGAAGTTATGGGTAGGATGAGGCCAGAAGAAACAAAGAAGTAAACAAAATTCTCATTTACCATAGCAGGGATTCAATAGATAACCTCTAAGACAGATTCCAACAAGGCTCTTTAGGGAAAAGATGTGCTGATTTTCACCAGGGGAAATTAACAGAAAAAAAAAAGCGGAGGAAGCACATTCCCAAGGGAAAGTTGGAGAGAAGTTTGCAGTGGAAATTCTACAGAAAGAAGAGAGACGCCATGCAGCAGTAGGGACAGTACAAACACAAAGCAGCAAGTGGGGGACACCAACTCAGGACTCCTGCAGGTAGGGGCTGGAGCAGACAGCAGCTTCTGAGAGCTAGGTGAGAGGAGACTGCTGCAGCCCCAGTCACTAGCCATATTGCCTGAGCGAGAACCTTGCAGACCACACTGACTTTGAGTCCAGCCTGGAGCCCCAGCGGGTCTGGTGAAAGCAAAGCACAGTTTTTTTTCTCCCCATCCCCCAACAAGAAGGCCAGCCATCAGCAGAGAGAGCGCGCCATCTTAACACCAGTAGAGGCAGTGGGGGCTCAAGCATGCACGACTGAGGGATTTTGTCAGATAATTCCATGTTCCCTGTTGACTTTGAGTCTGGCCTGGACGGTTGGCAAGGGACTGGGCTCTGTGGCTCAAACTGCCAAGGCAGAGCACCCACAAGCAGCTGGCACTGGGAAGACCTCAGCTGTCTCCGTGGATGGGGCAGGCACACAGCGCTGAGGGTAGATCCCCTACCCCTGCTACTGGGGGAACCTTGCAGGCTGTGACTGTGGAAATTCTCTGACTGCATGATAGGCTGTGGAGTGTAGCTGGGTCTCTGGGCAGTCGCTGCATCTGGCCTCAGAGGCTCAGAGGTCCCTGACAGCCTGGAGTGAGTCATTGTAGAGGGTTCCATGCTCACACTGAGGGCTACACAAATCCTTTACATGGTTCATGAACCTGTGTGGGTGGGAGTTGTAGCCATGGTGGGCTAACCCCAGGCATTGATCACCTTGGAAGAGAGGAGATGAGGCTATGGATTACACCAGCAGACAGGATCATACTGTCCCCCTGCTGACAGTAGAGGAGATCTACCGCACCCAACTTGAGTGTCACCTGGGAATCTCTCCCACCCTTGAGCACCAACCAGAGCTCCTTGGCCACACACAGCACATGCCATTGGATATGCACTGAAGGAGCAGATACACCACTAAGCCACAGTGGCATAGTTCAGAGCTGAAAGCCATCAGAAGAGAAAACAAGTGTTTCCACAAATGGCCTAACAGTTGCATTTTATTGCACACCTTTCTGTACAAAATACCGTTTTTAAAAGACTTACTTATTTGAAAGGCAGAGTTACACAGAGAGAGGGGCAGAGGGAAAGAAACACACAGAGAGAAAGATCTTCCCTTGGCTGATTCACTCCCCAAATGTCTGCAATAGCCAGAGCTGGGACCATCCGAAGCTGGGAGCCAGGAGCTTCTTCTGGGTCTCCCATGCGGGTGCAGAGGCCCAGAGACTTGGGCCATCTTCCACTGCTTTTCCAGGCCATCACAGAGAGCTGGATCGGAAGTAGAGCAGCCAGGACTTGAAGCAGCACCCATATGGAATGTTGGTATCACTATGCCACAGCACAGGCCCACAAAGTAATTTTTTAAAACAATATTGAGGATTCTGTCCCGGTTGCCCCTCTTCCAGGCCAGCCCTCTGCTGTGGCCAGGGAGTGCAGTGGAGGATGGCCCAAGTGCTTGGGCCCTGCACCCCATGGGAGACCAGGAAAAGCACCTGGCTCCTGGCTCCTGCCATCGGATCAGCGCGGTGCGCTGGCCGCAGCGCGCCGGCCGCGGCGGCCATTGGAGGGTGAACCAACGGCAAAAGGAAGACCTTTCTCTCTGTCTCTCTCTCTCACTGTCCACTCTGCCTGTCAAAAAAAAAAAAAAAAAAAAAAAAAAAAAAAAAAAACCATATTGAGGGGCTGGTGCTGTGGCGCGGCAGGTTAACACCCTGGCCTGAAGCACTGGCATCTCACATGAGTGCCGGTTTGAGACCCGGCTGCTCCACTTCCCATCCAGCTCTCTGCTATGGCCTGGCATAGCAGTAGAAGATGGCCCAAGTCCTTGGGCCTCTGCACCCACATGGGAGATCCGGAGGAGGTTCCTGGCTCCTGGCTTCGGATCGGCGCAGATCCAGCCATTGCGGCCAATTGGGGAGTGAAACAGCGGATGGAAGACCTCTCTCTCTCTCTCTCTCTCTCTCTGCCTCTCCTCACTCTGTGTAACTCTGACTTTCAAATAAATAAATCTTTAAAAAAACCATATTGAGCAATTGTTCCTATTTAAAATAATAATAAAATTAATAGTAACCATGATGGTAATAATCTATAGATTTTACTCATTTGACCTTCTGGAGTTATCAATGGTTGAGATAAAAATTATATGATGCTGTAGAATTCTCCCTTTTTCCCAGCACAATTGTCCTGTGTCTTTTTTTTTTTTTTTGGTTTCTGAAAATGGTTTTATATACCTTCCATTCACAATCGACATTTAAATATAAGTCAAATAAAAACATTCACCAGAAATTAAACAATTTTGATGAGACATATTTTATGCTCCATATTTGACTGATCTACTTTTTTAAATTTTATTTAATAAATATAAATTTCCAAAGTACAACTTTTGGATTATAGTGGCATTTCCCCCCATAACCTCCCTCCCACCTGCAACCATCCCATCTCCCACTCCCTCTCCCATCCCATTCTTCATCAAGATTCATTTTCAGTTATCTTTATATACAGAAGATCAACTTGGTATATACTAAGTAAATATTTCAACAGACTGCACCCACACAGACACACAAAACACAGAGTACTGTTTGAAGACTAGTTTTGCCATTAATACGTATAGTACAACACATTAAGGACAGAGATGCTACATGGGGAGTAAGTGCACAGTGACTCCTGTTGTTGACTTAACAATTGACTCTCTTATTTATGACATCAGTAATCACCGGAGGCTCTTGTCATGAGCTGCCAAGGCTATGGAAGACTCTTTAGCTCGTCAACTCTGATCTTATTTAGACAAGGCCATAATCAAAGTGGAAGTTCTCTCCTCCCTTCAGAGAAAGGTACCTCCTTCTTTGATGGCCGTTCTTTCCACTGGGATCTCACTCACAGAGATCTTTCATTTAGGTCATTTTTTTTGCCAGTATCTTAGCTTTCCATGCCTGAAATACTCTCATGGGCTCTTCAGCCAGATCCAAATGCCTTAAGGGCTGATTCTGAGGCCGGAGTGCTGTTTAGAACATCTGCCATTCTATGAGTCTGCTGTGTATCCCACTTCCCATGTTGGATCATTCTCTCCTTTTTAATTCTTTCAGTTAGTATTAGCAGACACTAGTCTTGTTTATGTGATCCCTTTGACTCTTAGTCCTATCATTATGATCAATTGTGAACAGAAATTGATCACTTGGACTAGTGAGATGGCATTGGTACATGCTACCTTGATGGGATTGAATTGGAATCCCCTGGCACATTTCTAACTCTACCATTTGGGACAAGTCCAATTGAGCATGTGCTGAACTGTACATCTCCTCCTTCTCTTATTCCCACTCTTATATTTATCAGAGATCACTTTTCAGTTAAATTTAAACACCTAAGAATAATTGTGTGTTAATTAAAGTGATCTACTTTTTAAAATATTTATTTGAGAAGCACAGAGACAGAGAGGGAAAGAGACAGACAGACACAGAGAGAAAGCTGATCCACTGGCTCACTCCCCATATGCCTGCAGTGGCTGGTGTGGGGCTGGTGTCAGGAGCCAGAGCTGGGAAATGAACCCAGGACCTTCACTAGGGGATGAGGACATCTTAAGCGCTAGCCTAAACACCTGCTCCCAATCTGCTTCCTAAAGCTGGCAACACTATCCTGTACATGGGAAAAGAGATTTTCACTCTGCTACATTGTAACTTGCATTGCCAGTACCTCCAGAGAGAACCTTGCCTGATCGCTCATGAGCTGCAAGAGCAGCTTCAGATGGGATGCAGGGGGACCCCTGGGATCGGCTCGGTCAGCGATAAAATGGAATGTCACAACTGAAATGGATCTCAGAGGTGTTCTACCTCACTGGTACTAGAAGTGTGGTCCCAGGACCAGCATCTCGAGCCTGTTCTGGGACCTTATTCAACATGCGCAATCTCAGACCCCAGAGCTGAGGAGCCAACATCCACATTTTAACAAGATCTCCACTTGATTCCATTGATTTGTGTGTACACGTTAAACTTTGCAAAGCACTGGTCAATCTAATCCAATCTCACCCCCAGTGCAGAAACTTCTCCCTTTCACATCCCTGGCCAGTGGTCCCCCAGTGTTGAGAGTGGTGGATATTGCTTTTGGAGGGATATATTGGCATGGGTTTGAGGAAGGCTAATTTCATTATGGATTAGAAATTGCCTGGCAGACTGAAACATAAGGAGGGTCAGCATTCATGGGGCCAGTGGAGATGAGGGTAAAGACTGCAGAGCTATGGGGAATGAGTCAGTGCCCTAAAGCTGGACTGAGGGGCAAGAGATCACCCTTCCCAGTTGTGCAGACTTTTAAGTAACTTCAGCACCTTCCCCCGACCTCCCCCCCACCCCAGTTTTTGGTATGTAATCTCTATATCTACAAATATTGTGTGTGTGAGCATGTAACATTTCTGGATTTATCCATTATATGCATTATTTTTAATGATTTATCTGTTTATTTGAAAGAGTTACTGAGAGAGGGAGAGGGAGAGGGGGAGAGAGAGAGAGAGACAGAGAGAGAGACAGAGAGGTCTTCCATTCTCTGGTTCATTCCCCAAATGGCCACAATGACCAGAGCTGAGCTTATCTGAAGCCAGGAGCCAGGAGTTTCTTCAGGGTCTCCCACATGGGTCAGGGGCCCAAGGACTTGGGCCATCTTCTACTACTTTCCCAGGCACATTAACAGGGAGCTGGATCAGAAGTGGAGCAGCCGGGACTAAAATCAGCATCTATATGGCATGCTGGCACTGCAGGCCTGGGCTTTAACCCTCTACACCACAGCGCCTGCCCCCACTGTATACATTATTGACTCCCCGCTATGGTAAATGAGAATTTTGCTCACTTGTGCGTTTCTTCCTTCCTCATCCAAACAATAAATTCATATTCCTATTTCAGTTCCACCATGAGTTACCTCTGTTGCTTTAAGTAATGTATTTTAATTTTTATTTTAGGGTTGGATCTGAGATGAGAGTTCAGCTGTGGAGCAGAGCTGCTGTGAGCAGTCAAAGGAAAGCGACTAATAGAACTTCCAAGAAGCTAGCCAGTGCAAGTTAGGAGACTAGGAAATAGTGTAGGCTAAACAGCCTTTTGTAAAAATTGCCCTATGCTGACAAGATCATTTTTTCCCTTGAAGAGTTTCCAGTTAATCTTCATGAACTTTCCTTATTTTTAACAGCTTTGTTGAGAAAAAGTTACACACCATACCATACAATCCACCCACTTAAAATGTGCAAAGCACTGATTTTTAGTACATTCACATGCTTGTGTATCAGTCACCACAGTCACTCAGAATATTCTCCACACCTCAGAAAATAAACCCTGCACTCGGGGTGGGAGTTTCTTCTGTTCTGGTGCTGTTTTCTGGAGTCAATATTTGCATTTGTTTGCGTCTGCTTTCATATGCTTGTTGATCTTTGTATGATCATAAGAAATAAAGGACCAAATTGGCCGGCGCCATGGCTCACTAGGCTAATCCTCCGCCTTGCGGCGCCAGCACCCAGGGTTCTAGTCCCGGTCGGGGCGAGAGATTCTGTCCCGGTTGCTCCTCTTCCAGTCCAGCTCTGTGCTGTGGCCCGGGAGTGCAGTGGAGGATGGCCCAAGTGCTTGGGCCCTGCACCCACATGGGAGACCAAGAGAAGCACCTGGCTCCTGCCTTCGGATCAGCGCGGTATGCCGGCTGCAGTGCGCTGGCCACAGCGGCCATTGGGAGGTGAGCCAATGGAAGGAAGACCTTTCTCTCTGTCTCTCTCTCACTGTCCACTCTACCTGTCAAAAAAAAAAAAAAGAAGAAGAAGAAAAAAAGGACCAAATTGATACATTAAAAAAAAAGACAGAAGTTAGGATGCCCAGATTCAATTCCATATCAGAATGCCTAGGGTTCTAACGCCAGCTCTGCTCCTGATTCGATACCTTCTAATGTGCACTCTGGGATGTAGCAGGTGATGACCCAAGTACTTGGGTCCCTGCCCTCTATGTGGGTGACCTGCATGGAGTTCCAAAGCTCCTGTTCCAGCTCTAGCTGTTGTGGGCATTTGAAGAGTGAAGCAGAAAATGGACGATTCCTCTGTCAATCTCTCTCTCTCTCTCTCTCTCTCTCTCTCTCTCTCTTTCTGCTTTTCATATAGAGCAAAAACAAATGCATTGTTAAAGAAAAAAGAAACTCTGCACTCTTTAGCTAGAATCCCCCATTACCTTACTCACTCACTTCCACCCTTGACAACCACTAATCTGCATTTGATCTCATTGCATTTGCCTGTCTGGACATTTCATATAAATAGAATCACACAGTATGTGGTTCTGGGTATCTGGCTTCCTTTATTTAGCATAATGTTTTCAAGGTTCATTTGTGTTCAGCAAGTATCAATTTTACCAGTAATAATCTCTCCCCATCTCCCTACTGATGTATCTCTCCTCAACAAACACTCAAACTCTCCATCCTGTAATAGTGTTGTGCATTGCTGTGTTGTGTATGTTTTACAAGCCTCTCTCTCAGGGTAGGAATTTGGAGCAGCAGTTAATATACCACTTGGGATGCCCACATCCCATATTGAAGTGCCTGGGTGTGAGTCTTGGTTCCACTTCTGATGCCAGCCTCCTGCTAATGCATACCCTGGGAGGCAGCAGGCAATGACTCAAATGCTTGGATCTCCTCCATCTATGTGGGAGATCTGGATTGAGCTCCAGACTCTTGGATTCAGCTTCGTCCAGCCCTGACTCAGGCATTTGGGAAGTGAACCAATTGATGGGAGATCTCTCTCTCTCTCTGTGTGTCTCTTTCTGTCTCTCTGCCTCTCAAATAAAATGTAAATAAATTCAAAAATAATACAAATACAAATGAAAACCTCCTTCCCCCAGTCCTCCATTCTACTAGTTCTGTATCTCTGGTAGAACCCTGACAGAGCTATTCTACATTGGGGAAGATTTTCTTCACTTTATCTTCCAACTCTTTTATACATATCTTTATTTCACAATTTTTAATTGCTAAATGTTCTTGTTCCCTTTGCATAGTATCTTGTATGAGTTTTATTAATATTTACCTTACTCTGTCTGAATTTCAAACTCTCATCTCTGAAATTACTTTTTTATTCTATTTGTTTATCTAAGTATCTCTTTTTCATAATAAAGATTTTCCTTTAATGCCCACTGGAGGAGGGGAGAAATACATGACTAAGTTTTTGTTTTCGTGATAGACATACTAGGGACAACTTCAAATGTTGATGGAAAAATTGGTATTAAGGAAAAACTATGCATTAATTTCCCAATTTTTTGCACCAAAATAAACTTATCTTTATTTCATTTTCCCACAAGCTTTTTAAAAAAGATTTATTTATTCATTTGAAAGGTAGAGTCACAGAGAAAGGGAGAGAGAGAGATACAGACAGACAGACAGACTCCAATCTACTAGCCCACTCCCCAAATGGCTTCAATGACCAGAACTGGGCCAAGCTGAAGCCAGGGGCCAGGAGCTCCCTCCAGGTCTCTCATTTAGGTACAGGGGACTGGGGACTTGGCCCATGTCTTGTTATTTTCCCAGGTGCATCAACAGGGAGCGGGATCAGAAGTGGAGCAGCGGGGACTCTAAATGGCACCCACATGGGATGCCAGAACCACAGGCCACGGCTTAACCCACAGTGCCACAGCACTGGCCCCTTTCCCACAAACTTAAAAGTACCCTTGCAAGAGGAATGTCAGGAGAATGGAGAATATTGGGGAAGAGAAGGCTGAGTGGAGAGGCAGAGTATTGTGGAAGGGAATGGGGAACGATAGGAAATGAGATTGTGGGAGAGGCAGAGAATTGCAGGAGAATCGGGAGTTCTGGGAAAGAACGGGGATTGTAAGAGACACAGAGAATTATGGGAGCAAAAGAGGAATTATGGGGAAAACAGGAGTTGTGGGAGAGATAGGAAATTGTGGAAGAGTCTATTTGAGGAATAATGGGGAAGAAGGAGATTGTGGGAGAGGCACAAAATTGAGGGACACAAGGGAGGCATGTACAAAAGAAGAGGGATTGTGGGACAAGCCCCAGATGTTTTGAGGATATGAGGAGTAAATCAGTAATTGGACAATCCCTGTAGTTTCTCAGTTATCTGTCAGTCTCCATGTCACTGCCTCTCGAGTAAATAAATAAATAAATAGAATGTTTTAAAAATACAAAAAATACCAATGAAGTACATGTATCACATTCAAGATGGATGGATGAGTTGTCTATTTCATATTGAAACTTCTGCTCAATCTTCCACACCTTCCCCTTATCAGCTTCCATTGTATCTGCAGTTCAGAAGGACAGACTGTGCCTTCCTTACCTGTGGCCCCAGCACACATGCTATTGATTATAATGTCCTTTGCCTGCTTCATTAGTGTGAACTCTTGCATATATTTCATCTTCCAGAAATTTGTTAAAGTATTTCCCCTTCTCCCAACCCTCCCTATCATTCTCATTTCCATGAGTTGACATATTTTTATTCCATTACATCATTTTGGTGTTGGGAGGAAGGGGAGGTAAATACATGGGATGAATCGACTACTTTTCATAGAGAATTTGGCTACTGTTTGCTATAGTTTGAATATTAAATGTGATGTTTTCTCATTTTTTTAAAATTTATTTTATTTATTTGAAAGACAGAGTTACAAAGAGAGGTCTTCCATCTGCTGCTTCACTCCCTAGATGGCCACAATGGCCAGAGCTGCACTGATATGAAGCCAGGAGCCAGGAGCTTCTTCTGGGTCTCCCACGCAGGTGCAGGGGCCCAAGGACCTGGGCCATTTTTTACTGCTTTCCCGGGCTGTAGCAGAGAGCTGGATTGGAAGAGGAGCAGCTGGGACTAGAAACGGTGCCCATATGGGATGCCAGCACTTCAGGCCAGGGCTTTAACCTGCTGCGCCACAGCATCAGCCCCAAATGTGATGCTTATTATGAAACAATACACAGATTTCAAGAATGCTATGCACCAAAGCAAAATTATCTTTGAATTCCATTCTTCTGTGAACATTTTTGTAATACATTCCTATTAACTGAATGTGATGATAGTGATGGTGAGAAGAATGATACCTTAAAAACCCACAAATCCTACAAACAAAGATAAAGATAAGTCCATCTGTAAAACTTACATTCTGTGCTCTCTTTGAGAACCCTTGATGGTTCTTCACCAGATCATCATATGAAGGTCAGAGGAAGCCCTCAAGGCCTCACACTATTAAGTCCCACCTTCCCTTTAAACCATTCTTTCCTTGGTCACCAGCTCAGAACTTGTTCTATAAATCGTTCATTTTTTTCCACCCACGAACTCCTGCCTCTATGCCTTTACCCTCAAGCTCTTTCTGCCCGTCTCAAAGTTTATGAAGCCTTCCCGAATCCACTTCACATACATATTCTTCCCTGCTCCTGCAGTCTTGATGCACTCACACTCATCTGCTCTCTCTGTACACTTATTCATCCACACAATAAACATGCGCATCAACTGTGCACCGGATGCTGTGCTAAACACTAGTTATGGAGAGAGGAGTAGGTGGGAGGCAGCGTCTGCTTTTCCAATAGCATGTTCTCATGTTCTCCATGCTAGACATGTTCAACTCTTCTTCCATCCTCTACTTCCTGACATTGATCTTGAAGCAGTTACAATCCCAGTAGGTGTCTACAGACTTGGCTGAGTTAGACTTTGAAAATTTTCAGAGCAGTCCTTTCTTTTCAATTATTCCTCCACATTCCATCCAAGAACTGTTCATCTTCTCTAAGAAGCCATAGTTTTGATAGGAATCTCTCAACTCAACCTGCCAATGACAGCAGAATGAATATGCGATGCTTAAAACTGATAAGTGCATCAGCCAAAAAGGTGACTGCAGCGTCCATACAGCCAGCAGGCTCAGAGATCCTTACCTCCAGTTCTCTCTGCTTGCAAACAGCTTCAGAAACTCTTCTAGCATAGTGCTACATCCATACTCATCCCTACACCCATCCTTTCATTCCACTGTGGAGAGGAAGTCCTTTGTAATGTTCTACCACTGTCCAATACACACAGCCTCACACACACTCATGTTCATACACAGGCATTCATCAAGCCCACGCTGGAACAAGAGAATACTTTGGTTTCCGGTCTTAGTGCCTATTTTGCTTCACCTGATTCCCACACCTTTGGTATAAGAGGTTCTTGATCACTATTATAATTTCCCATGTTCCTTCCCTACCTACTTCTGAGTTCAGGCTGTACTTTGGAGGACTGATGTCACAGTTTGGGTTTCCAGGAAGCAGAATTTTTTTAAAAAGGTTTACTTATTTATTTGAAAGGCAGAATTACAGAGGCAGAGGAAGACAGAGAAAGAGTCAGAGAGAGAGAGAGAGGTCTTCCATCCACTAGTTCACTCCCCAAATGGCCACAAGGGCCAGAGCTAGGCTGATCTGAATCCAGGAGCTTGAAGCTTCTCCCGGGTCTCCCACATGGGTGCAGGGACCCAAGGACTTGGGCCATCTTGTACTGCTTTCCCAGGCCGTAGCAGAGAGCTGGATTAGAAGTACAGCAGTCGGGACTTGAACCTGCACCCATATGGGATGCTGGCGCTGCAGAAAGTGGATTTACACACTATGCCACAGCACTGGCCCCTCCAGGAAGCAGAATTTGAGACAGGAATTGGCACATTGCGATATTTCATAAGAACTTCTTTAGGTGTTCTCTGTGAATGGGTGGGCAAGGAACAAGAATGAGAAAAAGAAGTTGAGCTGTGCTGCAAGTCCAACAAAGGTTCAGCCAACCCCACATATAGCTCTGGGCCTGAGTTGGCTTTCAGTGTTACCTCAAGTTAAAAAACAAGGGACAGGGGATGGGTTGGGCCTTCATACTTTTTTTTGCACTGATCAGCCTTTCGATGCTGCCTTCCCCTGGAAGGAGGCAAGATCTTAGGTGAGGCAGTCTTCTTCAGTGGAGACACTCTTCAAAGAGGCTGACAGCTGAAAACTACCCGCAGGCGGCACTCCCACCAGCTTGGAGTAAATATTTCATTCCTGAAGGAGGATCCGTACATCACGGCTGCCACCACAGTTGAGTTTACTGAAGCTCGTGCTTTGGAGAATGGGGAATTACTGAAGTAGCTGTGGGCACACCAGAGTCAATTCCAATGCTTCCAGGACTAAAGTGGGATTTTTCTCATTCAGTTACACTCAGACGGTAGAGGAATGTTATTAGCAGCATTCCCATCGTTTTCCACTCAGGAGGACAATTTCTAAGAGCTTCTTTGCCAAAGAAATAACAAGAGAATCAGGAGAAACGTCACAAGCTTTCAGGTTAGCAGTATGTCCTTTCAGATCTATGAAGACAAAGAAGCAAGCAGCACAGGACAAAGGCAGAGAGAAATAAATGCGAATCTCTGCACTCGCCCCTTTACTTACAGTGTCATGTGTCCCTTTTTGTACCTTTCGTATGGTGTTGTTCATTCATGAAGTCCTAGAATAATATGTGTGCACAGCATATGTTCAATAAAGACTTCTTTAAAGAATAACACAACTGCACATACACCACTCTCCTACTCAACTACAGTGAAGGAAAGTAATGCTGGAGAATTAGCAGAGAAAACACATTTCAGGGGTGAGCGTTTGGCATAGTGGTTCAAGTCTCTGCTTGGGACACCCACATACCACATTGGAATACCTGATTTGACTCCTGGTTACTCTGCTTTTCAATTTCAGCTTCCTGTCAGCACACACCCTGGGAGGCACCAGAGGATAGTTCAAGTACTTACTTGGCTCCCTGCCACCCATGTTGGAGATCTGGACTGAGTTTCA